>NC_083227.1:134746750-135052120 GCF_032191835.1 Heteronotia binoei | reverse complement strand
GGACGTGCGCAGGGCGATCAAAATCTACCTGATTAGAACAGAGCCACTGCGTAAGTCAGATTCCATGTTCATCAATATTTCTGCACCCAGAATGGGGCAAAAGATGTCCAAGTCGGCCATTAGTTATGCCATCAAGCAGTGCATAGCAGAGGCGTACAAGGCCTTGCACCTCGAGGTTCCACCTGGGATCACCGTGCACTCGACCAGAAGCGCAGCCGCTAACGCAGCCTTCAACAAGAACGCCTCAGTCGAGGAAGTGTGCAAGGCAGCTACGTGGTCGTCAATCTCCACCTTCGTGCGACACTACAAACTGAACTCTTACGCGTCGGCGGACGCGGCCTTCGGTAGACGAATCTTACAACATGTGCTACCCGAATAGGGCGATCCCCCCCTAGGTAACCTACTGCTCTGGGAGCACCCAAGATGTCCTCCGCCTCCTAGGGAGAACGACCCTTGGCACTTACCGTGAGGGGTCCTTCTCCTAGGAGGAAAGGAGGACATCTTGCCCTCCCATCTATCGCCCTACCTTGGGCAGCTTATCTCTCCATTGTCGTCTACCAACACCTCTACCAATATCTGATTGCCTTCGGGCCTGTCCTTAGTTTCTTATCTATAAAGTTCATTTTCTCGTCGGTAGTCCAACTTCTTTATGGATACCGACGGACTAATAGTTATTTTTTCTTGTTAAAAGTTTTTTGTTTTATAGATATAGTTATTGTTTAGACTGCTGCTCGGAGTCACCCGAACTGAAGATGGGTGGTTCCCCACAGTCACAGGAAGAGGAAGTTTTTGATTCCTGCCTCCCTGATTGGACGGTGGGAAAACACCCAAGATGTCCTCCTTTCCTCCTAGGAGAAGGACCCCTCACGGTAAGTGCCAAGGGTCGTTCTAGACAGTTTTCAAGGGCACCCCACACTTAAGTACCCTAATCTAAATGTTACTAGGGCATGCACCACAGTGGCAAGATTTTTCCTGCCCAAAAGAGATCACAGCTGGCTCACCAGCCAAAGCTAGTGAAAGGCACCTCTGGCTACTACTGCAATCTCTTCATCCAACAGGATGCCTGGGTCCAGCTCCAGCCCCATCCAGAACAGAGGATATCCCAATTTATATATTATGCATGATTTTATATGTAAAATTTCATGAATGGATTACTGAATCCAACCTTATAGGCAGAACTAAACATTAAGTAGTTATTTTTAATTGAGTTTATTACATTTATAGAATATAGCCATTAAGTCTAGGATTTTAAGTGGGAGGTGACATATCAGAAAAGGAGGGAAGGGCTATTAAACCCTTTCCTCTCTCCTTTGAAAATCACGGAACTCTGAGAAGAGTGTGCTTTCTCTTTTGACAGCCAACGAAGAGGAAACAGGATAAAACTAAGAACAAAATGTGCATGCAGATAATTGTTTTAGTTATATAGTTCGCTTCCTTTGTAAAGGATATAGCAAGTAATTAGATTTTATTAACTCTTAAAAAAAAGAGTGATACTGCTAAAATGGCCTCAGTGTGGTCAAACAGAAATTGGTAATTTTAAGTGGTATTGGCTGATTTTCCCCACCAAGTTCTTCTGACGGATGGACTTCTGAGAATTCAGTGAGAGGAGGTCTATCAGTGACTATTTGCCAGAATAACTTAAATGGAGTTCCCATATTCAGGGGTAGTTCCAGACAATAGCAGAAAGCTATTGCTTTCATACCCTGTTAGTGGTCTCCCCAGAGGCATCTGCTTGGCCACTGCTAGAAGTGGGTGGATCTTGTTCTGATCCAGCAAGTGATTCTTAAGTTCTTGTGAATTTCAGACATACTGCTTAAGCTCACTGACACCCCCAAAACCCCTGGGGAGCCATGTTGTTCTCTTCTAGTCTGTGCAAATAGATTGAGACTAGCATGGTGAGGGTCACTTTTCTTCAAGAGTAGTCAAGACAGTTGTGGGGGGAGAGGGGTTCATCTAAGATTTGTAGGCAAGGTATGTTTTCTCTTGGCTTCTTTGATATAGCAGATATATAAGACAGCCAGAAGGAAATGTCACTTACAAACTCTAGACTTGAGGGAAAGATGTAAAATCTGGCTGTGATACCACTCCTTTCTATTCCAGAGTGCATATCCTATTTCTCAAATGGAGAGGTAATCATCATCATCAGGGCTTTGTTTTGTAGCAGGAACTCTTTTGCATATTAGGCCACAAACCCCTGATGTGGCCAGTCCTCCTGGAGCTTACAGTAGGCCCTGTTCTAAGAGCTCCGTAAGCTCTTGGAGGATTGGCTACATCAGGGGTGTGTGGCCCAATATGCAAAGGATTTCCTGCTACAAAAAAATTCCTGATAATAATAATAACGCCCCCCCCCCAAGTGTTGGTGGAGGTGCCCACACAATTTTAGACTTGGTTATATTCAGATCCCAGGTCTAAGAACTGCCATATGAATTTAACCCATTTTGATTTTGAGAACAACTAAGGACTGAATAATGAACAAATGCACCACTATCAGCCCCCATAGATTGGGGCTCGTAATAGTAGCTAGTGGAAGAAGGAACACTGTGGGCCATGCATTGCTCAGTGTATGCTATAAGACTTTTATGTCTGCGCTTGATTCCTGGACACAAGGGAAGGAAGTTTGCTTTTTATTTAGGTCCATTAGAGAAAACAGTGAAATTGCTTCATCAGCAAGTAGTTACTCTATGGATTATCACTCTGCCAGGCTAGCCTTGTTTGGAATTGCAAACCTCCATGATACTAGTAGCCTTTGGAAACTGGTTGAGAATCCCCAGCACCTACTGAATTCAGCTGGATACATGCCACATTTTATAGAATCACTGCCTTGGATAAGACAGTATTAGTTTGAATACTATTACATGGCATGGCATCTTTTCCCAATGGAATGCCATTTTTCAGACTGACGCAAAATTTCTTTTTACCCTATTTCATTTTCTCATTGCACAATAGGAGAAGTGTCTGTTTCATTTATTACTGACCCAACTATAGCTATTAATTACTCTGTGCTATGACAGCTAATGAACAAACCTTGGTGAATACATTTGACAGCTTTTGGAAAGTTGTTACAAAGTTGAGCTTGATGGTTTTATTCTGCCTCAGATGAATACTCATTTCAGCAAGCGGTACTTCTTAAGGCTGGAAGGATCTGCCAGTTTAAATGCACAACTTTTCTATCTATCTGTCTTCTGTGAATTGAAAAGTAAACCCCTAGCTGTCAGGCTTTAAAATGCAGCTGTTTCTTTTGACAGGCTTCCTTTTCAGAAAGGGTAACATTCATATTGCTGTTTGGAAGCATTGCTCTGTCTAAACAAAGCCATATATTTTATTTGTTAAGTCAAGTGAAAAATGTGTCTGCCCTTCTCCAGTTAGCTGGCAGGAATTGAGCAAACATCAGTTTTGCTTTTCTTTCCTCCTGGAAGTCGGTTCAGTGCTTAAGAGAGAGAAAAAATCATTGATTGGCATGCCTGAAAATGTAAATCCTCTATAAAACAATCATAGTGATTTATTCAATAGTTACCCCCAAAAGGCCTAATGGGTTTAGAACAATAGTTCGTCAGTTCCATTTTTCTTTCTCTAAGAGCAGCTACTTGTGGAGATGTAAAATAGGTTTGTAACAGCTTGACCTACTGATGTGTACCACAGGGTGACTCTTGTATTTTGCTCTTGATAGTTTTCTTTCTAAGGAATGAAACAAAGTTAGAGTCCAGTGGCACCTTTAAAAACGACAAAGTTTTATCAAGGTATGAGCTTTCGTGTGCGTACATACTTCCTCAGATACATTGAATTGGAAGGTAACAGTTCATATATAGCAACAGAACTGTTCACTTCCATTTCATTGTATCTGAAGAAGTATGCACACACACCAAAGTTCATACCTTGATAACACTTTGTCAGTCTTAAAGGTTCCACTGGACTCTTAACTTCATTCTGCTGCTTCAGACCAACATGGCTGCCCACCTGGATCTCTGAGGAATGGTTAGAGCTACTTCATTGGGGAGGGGCAATGGCTCAGTGGTAGAAGGGAAGGTTCCAGGTTCAGTCTCTGGCAGCAGGCACTAGGTGATGTAAAAAACCTCTGCCTGAGACCCTGGAGAGCCACTACCAATCAGAGTAGATAATACTGACCTTGATGAGCTAATAGTCTGATTTAGTATAAGGCAGTTTCATGTGTTCAAAATACCTAACAGTGGATAACTTACTTAATTGCTGCCTACTACCATCATAGTAGTAGATGAAGCTCAAATACTTTGGTCACCAAATGAGAAGGAAGCACTCCCTGGAGAAGATCCTGATGCTGGGAAAGACAGGAGGCAAAAGAAGAAGGGGCCGGCAAAAGATGAGATGGCTGGACAGCATTACTGATGTGACTAACACAAATTTGAGCAGGCTTAGGAGGATGGTGGAAGACAGGAGGGCCTGGCGTGACTTTGTTCATGGGGTCGCAAAGAGTCGGAATACACTGTACAACTGAACAACACTACTATCATAACATGAAAACAGATAAGAGGCTACCTGGGATGTCTGTTGAACTGTAATACTGTTTATACACCTATCGGTATCCACCTATGAACCATATGCTTTTTCTTTTTACAAGCCACTGTGTCACTATAATACTTAAAGCCCTAGCATGGCCAGAGGCTCTCTCAGCAGGGGAGGGTGACTTGTTTAAGATCCCGGCTGAACATTTGTCTCCCTGCTGCTGCATAAACTTAATGCCTGGATGCAGCCACATAAGAACATAAGAGAAGCCATGTTGGATCAGGCCAATGGCCCATCCAGTCCAACACTCTGTGTCACACAGTGGCAAAAATTTTATATACACACACACACTGTGGCTAATAGCCACTGATGGACCTCTGCTCCATATTTTTATCTAAACCACTCTTGAAGGTGGCCATGCTTGTGGCCACCACCACCTCCTGTGGCAGTGAATTCCACATGTTAATCACCCTTTGGGTGAAGAAGCCACAGACTTGAAGCCACAGACTTGAGCCTTTTCATATGAGCTGAAGCTCTTAGCCCTGAGCCTGCTTGCGGGGAGGGTGGGACACAAATAAAAAGTATTATTATTATTAGCCCACGGTTTGCAGCCTGTGCTCCTGGTGGGGTACCAGACCAACCTAGGATAGTTGATATATCTTTTGTTTTTGTTTGTTTTTCTGTATCTTTATTTAGACCGTGTTTCTTTCTTTCATTTACACTGATATTTTTGTAAGTAATTTGGGGGCTCCACTGAAGAATAAAGTAGAATTATAAAATGCTCCAAATAAATAGCTGCATGAATTTTTACATCCTATTTTACCTTATTAGGAACTCTTCTTGCTTATGAGTCCCTGTCAGGATTTTTTCTACTTTAGTAGAATGCCATGTTTCCATGATAGAATGTTCACTTTGCATGTAGAAGCTCCCGAGTTTTGTCCCCATCATCTCCAGTTAAAATTATTGTCAGGGGTCAAGAAGAAGAGGAGGAGGAGTTTTGCATACCCACTTTTCTCTACCTTAAGGAGTCTCAAAGTGGTTTACAATCACATTCCCTTCCTTTCCTCACAACAGGCACCATGTGAGGTGGGTGGGGCTGAGAGAGTTCGGAGAGAATTGTGGCTGACCAGAGTTCACCCAGCAGGCGTCATGCGGTTCTCCAGATTAGAGTTCACCACTCTTAACCAATATACCATGCCCATCAACCTCTTCCCTGTTGCCAACCAAGTGTTTTTTGAAGGTGCATGGGACCAGCTAGGGCTTTTGCCCAGCAGGGGATTTGTTTGGCTTTGGAGATTTAATTGGGTGTTTAGATTTTTAAAACACTGTTTTGGCAGCCGCTGTCTCCGCAATACTAGGATCTTCACTGTGTGACGAAAGATAACCTGTGTCTGATTCTGACTCCTGTGGCAGCCAAGGAAAAAAAGAAAGACCAGACCCTACCTGAGGTCTTGGAATGCTGCCAAGTTGTTATAGACAGTACTGACCCTGATAGACCGGGAGTTAATACAATTCATGTGTGACTTCATGGGATCAGTGCTCAGCCTCCTTATATAGAGTAGTTCTGTCTTGACCCCCATGATTTTCAACATCAACATGAAATCACTGAGAGAGGCTTCCAGTTTGGGATGAGTCCTCAATATGCTGATGGAATTTAGCTCTGTTTCTCCTTGATGGCAAAGCTAAGAGTGGCACAAAATTTTTTTGAGCTTTCTGAGGGCAGAAATGGAGTGAATTAAGGTAAATACGTAATAAATTGCAGTTCAATCTAGAAAGGAAGGAGAGATGTTAATGGTGGTGAGTCTAACAGTGTTGGCAGATAGTTTATACTGGAGATGGTGACATTCCCTTCAAATTGTCAGGTGCATGGTCAAAGGTGTTACTAGAAAAAGTGCTTTTACCTGATTAAGATGCTTTGCCAGTTACAGCTACTCGCAGAGGAGGATAGTCAGGCTACTGATACATGTCAGGGGTGAAACATCTGCAATATGCTCTTCATTAAGTGACTTTTGAAAACTTATCTGGAAACTTCAGTTATTTCAACATAAAGTTGGTGGTTTATTGTGGAATTGTGCCAAAGGAAGCATTACAACAGCACAAAACTGCATGGCCCCTGATTTGCTCCAGGGCACAATTCAGAGTGTATGCTTTTAATCTTTTGAAGCTCAAAGTCAGGGGTATCAAATTCATTTGTTAGAAGGGCCGGATCTGACACAAATGGGACTTTGTGGGGCTGGATCTGTATGTCATAAAATGTAATGTGAGATAGCAGAGATATAAACTTTGTAAAGGACACAGATAAACACAATATAAGATATTATTTTTTAACTTAAAATACAAGCACGCTTAAAACTCTTGCAATATTTTGTTTAAAATGGAAAGGGGGATTAGTGGGATTTGACAATGCAATTTTTGAAATAAAACATCAAGAAAAAGCACAAGGATCACAGCAGAAACTAAAAATATAAAATGCTCTGAGCCGTGGAAAACAATGAAATAGCATTGAAAGCTCCCCCCCTCACCCCAGTTTATTCAGATTGGCAATGGGTCTCCAGTGTAATATCCCCCTTTGGCTGTGGTTTCCTAGGTTAGCGTACTCACTAGGTCAGATCTATTCAGCAGAGACAAGCTGGCTTAAAGCATCAACTTTTTATTTGCAAGGACACAACTCCAGGAAGCATGAGCTTCAACTGGCTATAGGAACACTGAAACAGTACAAAGTTGCAAGGAAACACTGAAAAAGACAAAATTGCAAGGGAAACATGGAATGGATTTTCCATTAAGGTTTCTGGACCCTGTTATCTGGCCACAGAGACCTTAATGGAAAATCCATTCTGCATTTTCTTGGCAGCTTTTTTTCTTGTTGCAGTCAGACAAGGAAGAAAGCAGGGAATTGAGCCATGCTGTAAAGCTCTACATTAGACGCTTCTTAGAAGGCTGCTGCCAGCTAAGAGGGCTGAGGGGTATAGCTTAAAGTTACAGAGAGTTCATGATCCTGCTAAGAAAACTGACATGATATGAACCCCATTTGCCTGGAATCCAAGAGTTCCAGACCATTGACTCTGAGGCATTAGCTTGGTTTATCTGAGTATTCTGGTGAACCAGTTCAGCAGTTTGAGCCTCCTGTTAGCGAGGAGAAAGTTGTTCTGGGTTCACTGGCACTTGATCACTATTAAGCATGTACATGGTCTATGCATATAGCATCAAAAAAGCAGTCCCAAGTAGATATTGTCAGAAATAACCCCCAGTTTATTCATTGGGGAATATCCCCAGAAAAATGCTCTACCAACAGACATTATCAAGTTTCATCTAGGAACCTCTTTGTTTTTCTTATATGTTCTAAATTAAACCTTGGATTGTTTTACTAATTTATTAAATAATTAATGATCTATGCTTTTTTTTAAAAAAAATGCAGAGCAAACTGGGAGGAGAACAAAGGGAAGGAGAAGTGACCCCCCCAAAAAAGGAAGAGATGATAGGAAAAGCAGTCCAGAAAAGAAAGAAAATAGGAAATCAGGGAATGAGTTGGTGCTGCAACAACTGGGTAAGTTTGGAATTGAAACTGCCACTTCAAAGCCCATGGAGTGGCTAAAAGAGTTGCAAATGATCTCCTTCTGTGGGTTGCAGAAGTTACAAAACATAGCTAAAAATGTACAGTAAAAATATTCCCACATCCCAGTCCTACTCATACTTTACTCAAATTATTTTAAAAGCTATTTTTACCCCTCTGCACTACACTTGCACAAATCCTCATCCAGTACCAGCAGGACACTGTTCTGTCCTTGATATGAACAAGAGAAGAGGGAATGTGTGGTTATGCCTTGTTTCACCATGGGGAGGGAGGAGTTTCAGTCCTGCACAGGACAAAAGACCTTAAAAGATCTGAATATTTCTTTTAAAATGTACATGAAGGCAACAAGATAGGCATTCTTTAAACATGTTTTTAAATCTGTTCCTATATGCTTTTAAAGATTCTGGATGTTGAGTTTATTTTAGATAACAAGTTACAGTTTGGCAATTGTGTGTTTGTACTAATGACATTTCATTAAGCTGAATAAAATTGCAAGAATGACTCGTTCCCCAGTCCCACACATAGTCTTTGCCAAGTTGCCCACCACTGCCCTTGCCCACTGAAGTGACAGGAGCAAAACGGGGGTGGTGAGGGAATAGCATTGCACAACGATCTAAGCGTTCCCCATATCTCTATGGTTTCTACCATAGAATTTTGGGAAGTTCTATAATGTCATGTGATACTGTTTCCCCACCCTCCTCTCTCAGATGCTCCTACCAACCCTCTGGTGGTATACTCGTTTCCATGCACACAGTTTTCAGACATGCAGCAATAGATGGATTTCATCCAATATTATTTAAAAACAAAGTTGCTTTAATTGTAGATTAAGACAGGTAACATATTTCAATGAATAAAATAAGTGAATATGTTACTGTTATTGGTCACTTTTAGAAAATAGTTAGGTGGATGTTTTTGCATTTAAGTGGTACAGTGGAAAATTGCCCACCCCTCAAAAATGTATTTATTTAATTGTTAGGTCGCAAAATTATATACTTAGGTTAGCAAGTTAGAGGAAATTCTGTTGCTTACAACTGCTGGTTTATTTTGCAGGCATTATTCAGTAGGCATCCACACAACACAGCACATTTGGCAATTGAAAGAACAATGGATGTTGTAGTTGGAGGAAGAATCACTTTTTCCTAGCAATTTTCTAGTATGAATGCTAGAAAAATCGTTATCCCCACAACCAGAGCACTTCTCTGAGGATAGAGGTCTGAGTAACAAACAACAAAAGAACAAGCAGCTGTGCAATTTAATGTGCGAAAAAACATCTGGAAAGTTCCCCAGTTATGAGTGGATAAACAGAAGAATTTAGTCACCAGTAATGGCTATGTAAATAATTTGTAGTGCTTGGTAAGACATCCTGCATCCTACCAATAAAGGACTCTTTTTGTAGTGCCTGTTTTAGTCAGCCAGACAATTTTAGAGAGGCCTTAAACATTTTTGTAGTTACCATCTGCTATTTATTTTAATATGCTGCCTGTTCAAAGACCAGCTCGAGGTGGCTTACAAATAAAACAGTACAATAAAATCAAAGTACAATAAAACAGCATCAAAACACGCCATTAAAATCATAGTATAAACATCTGCCGCAAAGGGCAAACATCATTTTGGTTTTGAAAAAGCTGGGTCCAGAACTCCTTCGGTTCCTTGCAGCCATGGAGTGGCTGTGGGAAATGGCCTTTAAAAGATAAAAGAGAGCCCAAACAGGCTCAAAACACTGCCACAAGGGAAGAAGGGCTCCTGCCTCCCACACCCTCAAAGCCATTTTATTGCTCCAAAGCAGTACTGGGGCAGGGAGATTTTGCTGCTCCCTGTGCACAGAATATTCCATGCAGGTCAGCAAAAATCAGAATATAACTCTCCCCACCCCCAAGAATTGTTTCAGCACAGGAAAATGCGGCAAGGGGCAAGGCAGGTGGCATTCCAATGCCACTATGGTGACATTCCAAGACCACTCAAGCTCCCACATTCTCACCCAGACCCATCTCTTAACTCAAGTGTCTAAAGGTAAAAAGCACTGGGTCGTTACTGACCCATTGAGTGACATCACATCACAACATTTTCATGGCAGACTTTTTACGGGGTGGTTTGCCATTGCCTTCCCCAGTCATCTACACTTTACCCCCTGCAAGCTGAGTACTCATTTTACCAACCTCGGAAGGATGGAAGGCTGAGTCAACCTTCAACCAGCCACACTGTACCAAATTGATTGCTGGTGGTGAGGATAAAGAATTACTGGCACACATGTTGAATTCATGTGACAAATTGAACTGAGTTGTTTTTATCATAATGATCTTTGTCAGACTCCAAACTGTACATCTTCATGTGTTACTATATTAAAATCTATGTTTAGCCGTTGTGAAACATTTGATGCAGGTTGTAAGCAGTGCAGTTCACACTGAGCTCTTACAGATCCACCATACTTAACTGAAGTGTGTTCTTTACATCTCTCATCTCTAATGTCACGTGTTAGTCTTTCCAGAACAAAATTTGACTCCAGTGGCACCTTTAAGACCAATAAAATTTATTCAAGGTGTATGCTTTCGTGTGCACGCACATTTTTCAGATACAGTAAAATTGAAGTTACCAATTCCAGTATCCAGGGGCAGATTTAGATGAAGAGAAGCCCTAGGCTACTCCATTTGTGAGGCCCCTCCCATCCCCCACCCTCATGACTAGAAGAAAATGGAAGAGAGTTATAAACAAAATTGAGTGAAGCCAAGGATGATATCGGGTATTTAAAATTCTGCAATTCACAATTTCTCCTGTAAAGGACATAAGATGTTATTGTTAAATACCATTGTGATTGAAAAAAATGCATAAATGTTAAAATTAACACTGAAAAACTTTTGCAATAATTGAACTCTGTAAACCTTTTGTGGAATAAGTATTAATTTTTAGGAAAATGAAGTTGTAATGTTATTCTTAAAAAACAAAAACCTTGAGTTAACAAATTATTTTGCCTGGGAAGAGAAAATAATATGATCATGATTACCTGACAGTATGGCACTTTTAGAATCTTCTTTATGTTGTCATTAAACAGTCAGTTTTAAAATATATATTAAGAAGTAAACTACAACCATCATATACAGTACGATACTAAACATATTTTTTTCCTAGCCTTCCTCATAGCAGAATCATCCAAAACATCAAAATTTGTTTGTCTAAGTTTGTCACTTCCAGTGTACAGAATGCTTGGTGCAGGCAACCTCTCTTGAGATATCATGGTCGTTAATTCATTTTTAATTCTTTTAAGTCTTGAAAAACTCTCTCCTGAGCAGTTAGTGACCATAAAACTTAAGAAATAGCCGCAAGATTGCTTCCACGTTAGGAAAGGCCATCTGAATTTTTTCCTTGTATATAATTTGATAAAGGTCTGTATGAGACAGAGTGCTCTTCTGCAAGCCCTTGGCTTTGTCTCATGTACAGGTGAAAGTGGAAAAGTTCATCAATAAGTTTCAGGTCAATATCGTCTGGATAGGCTTCCATCAACAGTTCAATACCTTGCTGAATTTCTTGCTTAGATGCTGTCAGATTAGCAAGAATGGAAAACAATTGTGCAACAACACTGTACACAGTACTTCTTTTTAAATTGGCTTCAAGTGCATCTAATATAGGAATAAAGGATTTTATCCTAAACTTATCTCTTGAAGAAAGTGCATCTAAGGCATCAGGTGCACTTCTGTCATTTCTTTGCCGTTCCCTGACTCTTTGTCTCCTTGATCTGCAGTTAACATTTGGCAAGGTGACTTTTGCTTGTTTCTCAAGCTCATCAAAATCTTCTCTAATTTTCCTTTAAAAATCTAGAAGTGAACTGTACAAACTTGCACAAGAACTCAGTAACAGGTCTGATTTCTGAAGGGCTTTGGTGACCTTGTGAAAATGACCTAGCACACGGGTCCAAAAATGCAGCATAAACACAAATTTCCAGTTCTTCCATTTTCTGCAAAAGATTGTCAGCTTGAAGCCTGGTCTCCCCCTTCCCATTAACGTCAGAGTACGAATGACTGAGGGCATCCGTGATAGCACTGTAACTTACCAAAACAGCTTCTGTGGCTTTTACATCTACGTCCCACCTAGTGTCTGATAAATATTTAGGCACTTTAGACTGAGGTGGCAGAAATGATTTTAGAACTGCCCATCTCTTTGTGGAGGTTGAAAAGAAGGTATAAATTTCATTGATAATCCCAAAACAGTTCACTGCATCAAGGCAGCAATCCACAGCTGAACGGCCCACCAGATTTAAAGAGTGTCCTGTGCATGGGATAAATCTTGCAAATTGGTTTTTTTCTGATGCTTTTTTGCTGCATACCATTGTACTTGCCAGCCATGTTGGCAGCGTTGTCATAAGACTGCCCACAGCATTTTCTAAAGCCCATTTCAAGCTCAGTAGTGAAACAGTTGAACACTAAATTAGCCACGCTTTCTCCTGAGTGGTCTTTTAGCTCAAGGAAAGTTAAAAATCTCTCAGTATCATCTTCAGGTGATACATATCTGATAATTAAAGTCAACTGATCAGTATGTGAAATGTCAGGAGTGGAATCTACTAAAAAGCTGAAATATTCAGCCTTTTTTCACATCAGAATTGCAGCCTTAACTTTTTTGCCATGAGTTGAATCATTTCGTCACATAGAGTTTTTGTCAAATAAGAGGCATTGCCTGATCCAGAATGTCCATACCAATTGATATGAGCAAGTAAAAATGGATCAAATTTACCACTAGTTCTAAAAGACCAAGATAATTTCCATTATTTGGAGATCCAAAGTGTTAATTGTCTCCTCTGAATGGTAAGCCTCATTCTACAAGAGTGCATATTACAGCAGTAATTCTTTCCATGACATGCTGCCAGTACTGCTGTTCTGCTTTTATTTGTTCCCCTAGCTTGAAAGTTAACATTTGCCCTCACTTCCTTGTTAGGTAGGCCAACATGGCATTCTTATGCTTCTCTGAGTTTTCACGAGTTTGGATAAGATGGGGTTTTTGCCAATCATCGAACCCTTCAGTAGCTAAACCTGTGGAAGAAGATGCAAGGTTGGAAAGAGCTTACAAACAAAGCAATAAATCTGGCCTTTTGAGGGAAAATATACAAGCCACTCTCGGCTATATGTTTCCCTATTTGCTTTTGTTGAATAAAACAGAGCTTTTGTGCAAAACCTGGGTTGCTTTTTGTACACTCGCTTGGAATTTGAAAATGGTCCACAATGATGCAGAACTTGAGAGGAACCCCTCTCTACCCAATAGGATACTTCCTCATGTGATAATTCTGACCACAAACCAACAT
Source organism: Heteronotia binoei (assembly GCF_032191835.1). Taxonomy (NCBI): domain Eukaryota; kingdom Metazoa; phylum Chordata; class Lepidosauria; order Squamata; family Gekkonidae; genus Heteronotia; species Heteronotia binoei. Next base: position 135,038,789 of record NC_083227.1, on the reverse strand, counting down.
CTGTTACAGCAGATCTATGTTTGGTATTATCTTTATCTGCATCTGGAACACCTTGGACTCGGCCTATCTTAACAGGTGTGAACTGCAAAATCTGACTATTTACATTATTTTCTTGTGGCTCTTTAGCCTCCCCCTGTCCAGTATGTGACTCTTGAATTAGTTCTATATTTTCAGTTTAAGCCAGAATCGTGGCTGCTTCCTCATAATCAGCTTGCCGTTCCACATCCTGCTTCACTGTTTCTCTTTCAGGGAGGTTTTTGTCTGGTTGCATGCTAGTACTTGGCTCAGGCTGGATAGCTTCTCTGCTGGCTCTTGTTGCTTCAATGAGTGGTTGATGCATGAAAACAGTGATTGGTCTTAACTTCATTACCATGACATTTTCAAGTCTCTTGCACTTGCTGGCACCACTTTCACATCTTTTACTCATGCTCACATTAGAATCTAAAAATAAAAAGTAAAATTAATCTTAAACTGGATAAACACATGGATCAGAGATCCATCAGTGGCTATTGGCACAAGGTATAGATGGTTGCTGCTGAAGGGTTACAGAGTTCAGTTTTCCACTGTGGTGAAACGGGTGCCCACCCTCAGCCTTGGGGGACTGATTAGCTGCTTTGTGTCTCGTGAGCCCTGCTTCTCCTTCCCACCTCCTTGGTGGGCTTCTCTCACTCTTCAGTACCTGCCACCACTCATTGACTTCCCTATGCCTTTCTTGAGGGGCAATGAGACTCCTCTGGCTGACTCCTGGGGTTTGGAGATGAAAACCCCTAACTTTGGGTTTCTCCTGGAGGGTTGGCACCTGCACATTTTTCCCTGCCAGAATCCTTCTTAAGGCACTGGAAGTGGACTGAGCGGGGGAGACTCCGTGGTCAGAGTAACTGACTTGGGTTTTAAACAACAAAGATTTTATTGACTATTTACAAGTAACAGGATTTTAAACACAAAAAGGCGCTTTAAAATCAAACACAAAGGAAACACCACCAGGCACAAATAAAATAAGACAAAACACAGTTCCTCTGTCCCTGAATTGATCTCTATACTTATTTTCCCTCGGGATGAGGTTCAGTTACCAATCTGCACCTGGCCTCCTGCCTTCTACAGGTAGTTCTGGATCCCCCCAAGGATCCCTTCTCAATGCAGCCTTCCCTGATCCCCAAGGCCTCTCTCTGCCTGTGGGTAATCTGCAGCAAGAACCTCCTGGCCTCTCTTAGGTTGCAGGATGTGTCCCCCCCCCCCCCCGGTTGGCTGGAGCATTTAGATCTTCTGACTCCACCCCCTGGCTTTCCCGCACTTTTTGGCATAGAGGCATCTGGGATTTGTAGGCCTACCCTGGAGTTTAGCCCTACTTCCCAGGGTGGGTGGCCATTTTAACTAAACTAAACAACCTAAACTAGAGCAAACACAACATGGAGTCTATTCTGTCTCATCCCACAAGCCAACCCTATAGCACATCATTTTCCAATCTAAACATTTTCAGAAGTTTATAAACTCCCGAAATTGCCAAAAGGATTAAAAATAATTTTCTCCAAAACACATGCAATTAGGAGGATTGAAAATAATGCAAAAACATAGGTTAATAATTAACCATAATTTCTCATCTAATAATTTCAGCAGCAGCAAACACCAGGCTCCCATCCAACAATCAATACTAGCCATTTAAAAGAGCCAACTACCAAAAAATGTTATATAAAATAAATATGTAAAACTTTGATTAGATTCTGCAATGGCTTTAAAACAATCTGCTATTAATGTATGAAGCAGTGTTGTTTGGATTTATTGGCATGACAATTGACACCATCAATATTTCTTTTCATATCCAAGAAGTTCCGAGAAAGGGGTTGCAGGTGCATGCTGCAGGCACCGACAGGGCTCTGTGAAGTGTGAAAGTTAGACTCCCCTGCCTGGGAGGGGTGAGGCCAGTGCCAGTCACATGTGCTTGCTCTGTTCAAGCCAAGGAGGAGGGAAGGAATGGAAGGGACTTGGGAGAACTTGCTTGCCTGGTCTATCTGCCCCAGCTAGCCCCCCACTTGCACTCTCCCACTGATTAAAGTGCAGCATGTACCACTACTGACCTGACCCTTGAGCTGGAGAAGGCTGTGCAGCTGGTTGTTGACTCTGGGCTGCTGACTCTGGAGTCCTGGAGTCTCTACTCTGAATAGTGGCACCAGGGACCTAGAAAGGGAAGGGCTTGTTAGTCCAACCCCTGTACAGTCTCATCAGGGCCAGCCTTAAGGCAGTTGGAGCAATTTGGCCAAATTGGGCCCCACAGGCTGCTCCTAAGGGGGCCTCCACAACAGGGCAATCTAGATGGATTTTATTTATCTCTCTAAGATTCTGCAGACTTTGGCTGTGAACTGGGGCCCCACAAAAAATTTCCAGTTGGGCCCCACTGGCTGGCCCTGAGTCTCATAGCTGCTGGGCCCGAGTTGCCCTGCCCTCGCATAAAGTCTTGGGTTTGCAATTTTGGGAGAGGGGGACTGCCTACTGAAAGGGGGCAGGGCTGTGGAGGCCCCCTAGATTTAGAGGCCCTAGGCTTCAGCATACTTGGCCTATACATAAATCCGGCACTGCCAGTATCCCATCTCACACTTAGCAGAGTGCACCTTGGCTACACACTAAAAACGAAGCAAATATGGACCAAACAACATACCAAGAAAAAAGCTGGTTCACTTTCATGTTCAGTTGCAGTGATATCAAACAAACCAGTTTGGAACAATCCATGAATCAGCCATTTTTGGAACGAATTACAATTTGTGGTTCGGTTTGTGCCCATCGCTATCTGTCACTCTTTCAGCATACTGAGAACAAAAACTTCTGTAGAATGTAGCCAAGGTACACTTTCCTAAGTTTGATACAGGATACTGGACTAACTAACCAGTTACTCCCAACAGTGTTGGACTGTATTGAGTTGAGAGTTTTATGTGACTCCTAGTAGTGTTCTGTTATTTTCTCTTTTGGGCCTGGCTTCTAACAGGCTTTCTCTGGGTATTGTTCTGGCTTTGTTAATCTGTTTCTTGGCTTCATCAAGTGGTCTGGTGACAGAGGAGACATAACACTGCACAACCAGTCACCTCATCTTAAAGAAAAGGATGCTATTAATTACCTCCATTCTTAAAAGAAGACAGATGGAGCATAACAGGATCTCAGTTAATTACTCTAAGCATTCCACAATTAAGAAGGGTACATTTACACATAAATCTTCAATTTTGATAAATTTATTTGTTTCATTATCTTTTCCCCCACCAGCCCATAGTATATCCAAACACATGGTGACCATATAAACTAAGCTTGTTATTCCTGTTTGGTTCTTGCATCTGTTAAACATCTTCAGTATAAGAACATAAGAGAAGCCATGTTGGATCAGGCCAATGGCCCATCCAGTCCAACACTGTCACACAGTGGCCAAAAAACCAGGTGCCATCAGGAGGTCCATCAGTGGAGCCAAGACACTAGAAGCCCTCCTACTGTTAACACCACCACCCCCCGGCACCAAAAATACAGAGCATCACTGCCCCAGACATAGAGTTAAATCTATACCCTGTGGCTAATAGCCACTCATGGACCTCTGCTCCATATGTTTATCCAATCCCATCTTGAAGCTTTCTATGCTTGTAACCGCTACCACCTCCTGTGGCAGTTGAATTCCATGTGTTAATCACTCTTTGGATGAAGAAGTACTTTCTTTTATTCATTCTAACCTGACTGCTCAGCAATTTCATTGAGTGTCCATGAGTTCTTGTACAGTGAGAAAGGGAGAAAAGTACTTCTTTCTCCATCCCATGCATAATCTTAGGTTTAGGTTTATTCAATTTATATCCTGCCCTCCCCATCAAAGCAGGTTCTATCATGTCACAGCTCAGATCTTCTTCGTGGTCTCTGTGCTTCACACTCATGGAATGAAGCACCAGCACCGATACCCGATCAGTAACTCCAAAGTCTGGGATTTTTCACTGCCCAACCCCGGTAGGCATGCACGACAGCCCCAGTGTGCATGCCCACCCAGTGGGCGCAAATATCCTGCCAGTTCCTTCTTTACTGCCATGTTGGATAGACTTTCTTTCGTCACTTCCGTCGGTAGTTATCTACCTTTTCCTTCTCCGGGGTTCTCTTCATTTTTCTTTGTTTCTTCGTTCCTGTTAATATATATATATATATATATATATATATATATATATATATATATATATATATATATATATATATATATATATATATTAGAGACTATTAGTTGGTTGTTTCAACCCTTCGGGGTTTTTCCCCCCGCTCTTCTCCCGCCATCCCTGTTTATGGAAAAGCGTTGGGGCTTTTTCAAGAGGTGCCTTAAGTGTGGGAGCAAGATCCCGTGGACATTCTCTTTGTTTGCTGTGCCTTGGAGAAGGTCATCGGGTGGAATCTTGTCATCTCTGCTCGAAATTTTCCAAGCAGACGAGAAAAAAACGAGCGGCAAGACTTTCGGTGGCGCTGGTAAAATCGGCTCTTGCACCGCAGATGTTGACATCAGCGTTGACCGGCACTTTGATGGCCACCCCGGCATCGATATCAGTTCCGGTTTCGTCGAGCCAACTGACCCAACCATTCCAAGGAGCCAACCGCCCCCACAAGCGTTCAGGCTTGGCATCCCAGTCGGAACCATCGACCCTGGCCAAGAAAGCCAAAGAGGCCCGGGACTCTCGCTCTGCTGAGCCCAGGAAGCGTAAGGAGAAAAAGAGGCACCAGCACAGGCAGACCCTTTCTCCGCCACCGAAGGACCCAGCGATCATTTCGAGGGAGCCTCCGGAGAAAATCCTCGCTTCACCGATTCGACCGAAGAACCCCTCAGGTCCAACGGAGGTTCCGCAGACTTCCCTTTCCAGCTCCAACCAGGAGGTCGACCCTATAGAACAGTCAGCAGACTCAAAGGAGGGCGGCGATCCTAGCTCGGCATCGGACTTAGAAGAGCCGAGGGATTGCTCGACACCGATGATGCCCTTGATCAAGCCTGAGAGATTTGGGGAGCCTTCAGACCCTTTTAGACGTCCTCATCCTCTGCCTAACTGGGACCCGCGACCATGGGCTTATCCCTTTGGGGGCTATCCCTATCATTCGCCATACCCTTCGTACCCTCCTCAGAACCCAGACTGGGATCAGCACTCAGAGGCCTCACACCACTCTAGAGTCTCGGCACACTCTCCACCAGGTCGCCGAGGTTCATCGATGCCAACGTCAACCTCAAAGTTGGTCAGGAAGCCGGCACGCTCCAGTGATCCCGATGTTGAGAAAACCTCCTCGACTAGGATTGCCGTTGACACCCCAGGTTTACCATCGGCTGAAAGCATATCTTCATCGCCATCGACCTCAGATGACGATGGGAAAGAGCAGTCGGGCCATCAGCAGAAGGGATCGTCCCCAGAATCCAGAATAGCTAAGGATCTTCCAATCTCTCCTTCTGAAGAAGCGAAGTCCTATGGGAAGCTTATTAAAAGAATGGCACATTCCTTGTCTTTGCCTGTGGTCCAGCCTCAACTGGTCATTGACGACACAGTCTTTGACATTATGCAGGACACTTCCACAGCGGTAGCCCTTCCCATTACTAAGGTCATCTTGCAAGCTATCAAAGATCCTTGGTTCAAGTCTGCCTCAACCCCTATCTCGTCCAAGCATATGGATCACATGTATAGGATCCAGGAACAGGGCGCCGAGTTTCTCTTTAACCATCCATGCCCCAACTCTATAGTAGTGTCGTCTTCGTCCAAGGCCAAGAAGACCCACGCCTCGCCTCCAAATAAAGAGGGGAAGAGGATTGATACTTTTGGCAGGTGTTTTTATTCTGCGGGCACGCTTGGAATTAAAATGTCTGATTATTCTGCCTGCATGGCGAGATACCAGTATTCCCTCTGGGAACAGCTCTCACCGCTCCTAGCTTCTCTGCCTGAAGATAAGCACACGTTGGCCAAAAAGGCCCGGGGGGGGGGGAATGCTCCTGGCAAAACAACAGCTGCAGGCTTCAAAACATATGGTGGACACTGCAGCTAAGACGCTTACCTCGGCCATTATGTTGCGTCGTCATTCTTGACTTCGGGCCACCACTCTCCAATTTGACACAAGATCCTGGGTCGAGGATCTCCCTTTTGAAGGTGAGGGTCTCTTCAGCTCTACTACGGATGCGGTCCTACAAGAAATGGACAAGAGCATTAAGACGTCTCGTAATCTGGGAGTACCTTCATCTTCATCTCGCCCTGGCAAGTCTCATCCATAGTCCAAGCAATGGCCTAAGAAGCCCTACCACACTAAATTCCCTGAGAGTTCATGGAAGCCGCGTACGGGACAGCATGAGGCCAAGAGTTCCTTCGCTGCAGGAGGGAAGACTAAGTTTTCTCCTTTCTCCTCTCACATGGAAAAGTCTAAGGCTGGCAGTAATCCTAAGCAGGGATTTTGACTTTCTTCCCCCCCCTCCTCTGGGCCCCCGTTCTTCCCCCCCCCTCCTCTGGGCCCACCCGCCCCTACCGATTTCTGCAAGCATGGCGGCAGATCACCACCGACAAGTGGGTCTTGTCCATCATACAGGAAGTTATGCGATAGAATTTGTTCAGCTCCCTTCTTATTCCAGATTGGTGATCACACACCCTACAGCGGTTTTACTGGAGGAAGTTCAAAATCTGTGCAGCAAGTGAGCAATAGAACCTGTTCCCGATCATCTCAAGGGTCAGGGGTTCTACCCCAGGTACTTCACGGTTCCCAAGCGGGATGGTGGTCTTCGTCCGATCATGGATCTGAGGGGCCTGAATGAATTCATCGCTTATCAGAAGTTCAGAATGCTGACTCTACAAAGCATTCTTCCACTCATCAACAAGGGAGATTGGATGACTACCCTGGACTTGAAGGATGCCTATTTCCACATCAGCATCCTCCCCAGTCACAGGAGGTTTCTTCGGTTTGCCATTGGGACGCACTGATTTTCAATACCAGGTGCTCCCTTTTGGGCTCTCTACAGCCCCCAGGGTCTTCACAAAGACCATGGTTGTTGTGGTGGCTTACCCTTGTCTCCAGGGTATCATCCTTTCCCCCTACATAGACGATTGGTTGGTGGTTGCTGTGTCCAAAGCTTCTCTCAGAGCGCATCTGCCAGTGATTCTCAGCCTTTTGAGTGCGCTAGGACTTCTGGTGAACGAGAAAAAGTCTCACCTGATCCCAGCGCAAAGAGTTCAGTTTATAGGAGCGATTTTGGACACCAACCAGCACCTAGCATTTCTTCCAGATTCCCGAGTGTTGAATATCATCTCCCTGGTTCAACTCCTTCAGGCGGTGAGATGCGCTTCTGTTCTGCAGATCCAACGTCTCTTTGGTCTCATGGCGGCTACTACCAATGTTCTGCGCTTCGCGAGGCTGAGGATGCGAATCCTTCAGCTCTGGTTCATCAGGAATTACAATCCGGTGAGAGACCTCCCATCCAAGATTCTGCAGGTTCCTTCGCTGTGCTTCGCTCTCTGGATTGGTGGAGGATGAAGTCCAATCTTTGCGGAGGAGCTCCATTTCATCTCTCCCTCCCCTCACTAACAATTATAACAGATGCATCGCTGTGGGGATGGGGAGCACACCTTGGAGATCTCTACATAGGTGGCCCATGGCCCCCACCAATGGCTCACCATCATATCAATTTCTTAGAGCTCATGGCAGTCCATCTGGCCTTGAGGTCGTTTCTACCCATAATCTACGGTCAGACCATAGCTGTGATGTTGGACAACACGACAGTTGTCAGTTATATAAATCATCAAGGGGGGACTGTGTGCGTTGGCAATGCAGCTTTGGGAGACCTGCATAGCTTCTCAGACCTTCACTGTAACCACCCATCTGCCCGGGGAGCTCAATGTTTGAGCGCACTCCCATCACAAATGGGAAATGAACTGGAGATGCCTTGAACCTCTGTTCCGGGAGTGGGGTCATCCCAGAATAGACGTCTTTGCCATGGCAAACAATCGGAAGTGTGAACAATTCTGCTCCAGAGGGGGGACGGTCTTCTACTTCCGTGGTCGGGCAAGTTCCTCTACCTTTTTCCACCATTGCCTCTTCTCACCAGAGTGCCTCACAAATTGGCCCAGAAGCGTCTGGAGTGCATCCTAGTTGCTCTGTGATGGCCTCGACAGTCTTGGTTTCCTGTCCTCCTAACCATGGCAAGGGGGTGTCACAGCAAGTTTCCTTCGGAACCAGACCTCCTTTTGGCTCAAGGTGGCTGCCTGTTTCACCAAGACATCCCTCACCTCAAATTGACGGCTTGGAGGGTCAGCTTCTAGAATTCTCTGACAGAGTGCAACATGTTATGTTGAACAGTAGAAAGATGTCAACTCGCCGCTCCTATGCAGGAAAGTAGTCTAAGTTCCTGTCTTTTTTGTGTGACAAGGGTATTGATGCACGTTCTGCTGGTCTTGAGTTTGTGTTTGATGGACTTAATCATTCCTTAATTCAAGTATATCTGGCTGCCATTTCAGCTCATCATGACCCTGTGGATGGCGCATCTGTTTTTACACACCAGCATACAAAATGTTTTTCGAAGGGTCTTCTGTGGCTTCACCCGCCGTCTAATGTTCCCCCTCCTGCTTGGGATCTGACACTGGTCCTTGACCGGCTCTCGAGGCAGCCCTTTGAACCCTTGGCTACCTGCCTGCTGCATCTTCTAGCCTGGAAGAGGGCAGGTGAGCTAGTGGCTCTGCGGTGTGATGCTCCATACATTTCTTTTCAGGACGATGGGGTGTCCTTGGCCCCGGACATCTCGTTCTTCCCTAAGGTGGTGTCTAGTTTCCACCTCAATTTCGAAGTGTTTTTGCATATTTTTTACCCTTCTCCTTCTTCTGCAGAAGAGAGACGTCTGCACGCCTTGGATGTTAAGAGGGCATTGTTGTTGTTTTTCTGCATCGCAGCAAGCCATTTAGGAAGGATCCCAATTTATTTGTCTCCTATGCGGCCCTTAGGTTGGGCTTCAAGATCTTTGCACAGAGGCTTTCTAAGTAGATCATGGAAGCCATTAAACTCTGCTGCCTGTTGGCTAAGTGTCCCTTGCCAGGGCCACTCCATGCGCATTCCACTAGGGCTATGGCTGCGTCCTCAGCGTTTCTGAAGGGTGCTTGGCTGCAACCTGGGCATCTCCTCATGTCTTCATGCGACATTATGCCCTGGATGTCTGGAAGCATCGCAGAGCACAGCTGGGTACCCTGGTCCTTCAAGCCGCTACTTCTGCATAACCGCCAGCTCCCTCCTCCTGGTAAGCCTAGCTTGCTAATCTCCAATGAGTGTGAAGCACAGAGACCACGAAGAAGATAAACAGGTTGCCTATCTGTAACTGATGATCTTCGAGTGGTCATCTGTGCATTCACACTACCAGCCTTCCTTCCCCTCTGCTGCTGGTACTTTTGATAGGTGGCGGCAGAAAGGAACTGGCGGAATATTCACGCCTACCGGGTGGGCATGCGCACTGGGGCTGTTGCACATGCCTACCGGGGTTGGGCATCGAAAAATCCCGGACTTTGGAGTTACCGATCGGGGATCAGCGCTGGCGCTTCATCCCATGAGTGTGAAGCACAGATGACCACTCGAAGATCATCAGTTACAGGTAGGCAACCTGTTTTTGTCATTTCCCCAAGCTAAAGAACCCCAAGCACCACCTCCTGTGGCAATGAATTCCACATGTTAATCACTCTTTGGGTGAAGATGTACTTCCTTTTATCTGTTCTAACCCAACTGCTCAGTAATTTCATTGAGTTTCCACGAGTTCTTGTATTGTGGGGAAGGGAGAAAAGTACTTCTTTGTTTACCTTCTCTATCCCATGCATACTCTTTTAAGCCTCTTATCATGTCACTCGTCATTTCTCCAAGCTAAAGAGCCCCAAGCGTTTTAACCATTCTTTATAGAGGTTCCAACCCTTTAATCATTCTAGCTGCCCTTTTCTAGACTTTTTCCCAAAGCTGTAATATCTTTTTTGAGGTGTGGTGACCAGAATTCTACACAGTACTCCAAATGAAGCTGCACCATCAATTTATACAAGAGCATTATGATACTGGCTGATTTGTTTTCAATTCCCTTCCTAATAATCCCCAGCATAGTGTTGGCCTTTTTAATTGAAGTTGCACACAGTCTCAACATTTTCAGTGCGTTATCTACTATGACTCCAAGATCTCTCTCTTGGTCAGTTTCCACCAGTTTGGACCCCATTAACGTTTATTTATATTTAGGATTTTTGGCCTCAATGTGCATTACTTTGCACTTGACCACATTGAACCTCATTTGCTATGTTGACGCCCACTCACCCAGCCTTGACAGATCCCTTTGGAGTGCCTCACAGTCCTCACCACTCTGAACAATTTAGCGTCATCCACAAACTTAGCCACTTCGCTGCTTACTGTCAACTCTAAATAATTAATAAACAAGTAAAAAAACATCGGACCCAGTACTGAGCCCTGCGACACCCCACTGCTTATCACCCTCCACTGTGAAAATTGCACATTTATACTCATTCTGTTTCCTATTAATTATCCAGTTTTTGATGCACAAGAGGACTTGTCGTCCTTTTACCCCATGACTATTGAACTTACTTAGGAGCTTTTGATTATGTTGTATGCTAATTTGCTGCTCACCTTCTACCTATATGTATGAAACAGTAACTTCATTTTCACTGTATCTGAAGAAGTGTGCATGCACTTGAGAGCTTGCACCTTGAATAAAACTTTGTTGGTCTTAAAGGTGCCACTGAACTCGAATTTTGTTCTGTTACTTCAGACCAACACAGCTAGCCACCTGAATTAGTCTTTCCAAACTTCCTTGTCTGCTTGATTATTTCACTATAGATATTTACCTGCCCTTTAAAACTGTATCTAAATCTAAAGCAAAACCATAATGAAAGACTCTGACTTTTAAGGAGTTTGTACTTTGTATTCCCATTTATAGGTTTGCCACCTTCCTTTCCCATTGATGGGACCTTCTTCAACAGCTGGTTGGCTCAGTCTGTACAGATTACCACAGAGAACATGGCAATGAGTGAGTGGTCTTTGAACAATGGCCACCATGAAAATACCACCCCTGGCCTCTCTGAGGAACTTCTACAAGATGAAGAAACTTTGTTAAGTTTTATGATGGATCATTCCTTGAAGTCCCCATTGAAGCAGAGTGAAACAGCAAAGAAAGCTAGAAGTAAACTGCGCACACACACTAAGAAAAAACTTGCAAGAAATGGCTTGAATACCATCTTCAAAAGTCACCAAGAGGATGATTCAAATCAGTGGACTAATAATGTGAATTATTTGCCAGATGACACCACACAATCTTTATCCCATGATTTAAGAAACAAGGCAGAGAAAGGTATGGACAGACTTCAGCCAGAGCGCAAAGGGATGTGTGAAGCAAAAAAAACATCTAAAAAGGGTTCACATCCTGCACCTCCTCTTCCAAAAACAAAGGATTCTCAAGCTTCCCAAGGTCTGATCAGTAAGCTAAGCAATGATGAGGAACCAGTGAAATGTCTCCCATTGGATCCAAACTCCCTGGTTAAAGTGCCTGATTCAGTAGGTAGTCCGAAAACAGTAGTGAGGTTCAAATTACCAAAACAAGGCAGAGGGATTCGAAGATCACAGAATGAGAAAGCTGACATGGTTAATGGACCTCCAGGAAATGAAAGATCAAAGGTGATCTTACACCCTTTTGACAATGAGACTGATGGCTATTTTTCAGATGCAGAAATGAGTGACTCCGACACAGAATCCAGTAGTGGCAGAGGGCACTGTAGCCAGTTAGATTCAGGAAATGAGGATAATTTCAGAATGAGTATTTTGGCATCCTAATACACCAGATAGACCAGTTGCAACAGTTCATTGAGGCCTATATCAAGTTTTAACTGCCATGTCCCCCTTTCTTCCTGGTATCATAACTGAGAATTTGTTTAGTTTTATTTTGTTTTAATTTGTATATATAGTTTTGAAATGAGCACTGTTGTTTTTCCTCTTCTCTATATGCCTGAGAAACAGCTAAAAGCTTCATTGACTTTAGAGTATATATACTGTAACAGTAGCTAGCCGTTCTTAGTCAAGACCTGCATATCCTGGTTAAATGAAACGCAAGCATGTGCATTACTAGGAACTTGTGCTTGCTGGTAGTGAACAGGACATCCTAGCATTTTAATGAGAAGGTCTGAGATTGCCAGTATCTATTGTTCATGTAGGGATGACAGTTTTATGGGCATTATTTAAACTAAGCAAGTAGATTTCATGGTCTGCCTGGTGTTATTGCCTCTCTTTGGCAGATTGTAGAATGGGAGGACTACTACGGTAGCCAACTATATACACAGAATTTAATAGAAAAGTAAATATATATGTTTTTGTGCGTGTGTCTGTGTGTATGCACACGTGTGCAGAATTTGTCAGCGTGCATGTCTGTGCGCATACAACTATGAAGTAAAATAAGCGATTATTTTTTAAAGAAGCACAACAAGCTTATTTGAAGAAAGCACTTAATGGGTGGAGGAATACAACATTGTATTTATGGTCTATTAAATCCTTGATTTTTCTTTCTCACCTCTCCAGTTTGATCAGAGTCCGTCCAAGGGGCCAAGAACCAAGACTTAGCCCAGTCGCTCCAGCAGTCCGCTGGGCAGCACTATAAAACACTCATCCAAGCCTCTCAGTAGATAGAGAAGAAATACATATCTGTGTTAAAGCTGCTCTGCTCTTTTATCAGTGTCCTTCCTGAGTAACTTTTGGTATTATTTATTGGTATAACCTAACCTTCAGTTGTCTGAAGAAATTTCCATAATTTACTCAGGTTGATGGCAGTAGCCTTTTACCAAAACACATGGGCCAAAATGGAGATCAGAAAGGGAAGACATGATTTCATTAATCAGAGAAGAGAAACTTACTCAAAGATGTGTTTTCCTGTGTTTGTTCTGAATCAAACGGCTTTTATTCCCAGCCTTGCAAAAGAGCTCAAGTCTGCAAAATAGAGCCAAATTGTCACTTGCCTATGCAGGGAGCTGAACGTGTAAACTTCCTCTTTACAGAAGTGGACATTTGGCTGCAGAGTCGGAATACAACATAATTTGAAGGCAGTTGAACCTCCTTCTCTTTACCATTTTCTTTCTTTTTGTCTAAACACTGTAACTAAATGGATGGGCTTTTTCTCCCCTTCCCATCCTTCCTAGTAGCAAAGCCATCAACTCATCAAAGGAGGGTGATTCACAGAAGTTAACATTCTAAATATTACAATATCATTGTGCATACATTGTTTCTATGAAGCCTTAAGTGTTGTTCAAAGCCCATGTTACCTATGATGAAAATTTCTATGTTTGCACTCAGTTACACCATTATTTTCGTTATGGCTTCAAAGGTCACAGTTAAAGATTTCCTTCATGCTTTATGGGAGTGACCCCAGTGTGAGCTCAGGGAATAAAAACAAAAAGAAAAGTGAAGTTCACAAAAACTTTTTTTGTTGGTGGTGGTGACGTGTAACTTAAAAAAAAAATTACTGGGACACTTCTTCTTGTTGACCCATCATTTTCAAACTGGGGGAAGATGAAGATCTTGCAGTTGTTCAGATGAATCCGTGAAATTACTTTATGGATGCCAAAGAATATTTTGACAATAAAATAGCACAGCCAGAAACCGGAAACTTGTCATTTGGAGAAGAAAAATGAATGGAAGCTGTTAAGCTATAAGGACTAAAAAACACATTCATGACACAGCTGAGGCGTTAGGTTGCAAGCTTGCTGAAGATGATGCTTTTCTCATTTGGACCATATCCCAGCATTTTGATTTCTGATGCTCTTTGCTCATTCCAGTCTGAGCAATATCGGGTTCTTGTTCTCTGATGCCAGAAATTGGCTGTTGGGTTGTTGTTTTTTCCCTTTTGAGTCAGTCATTTTACAAGCCTTCCAAAGTCTTTACCATCGCTCCAATTAAGCAACAACTTGGAGAACCTTTATTCTGAAAAGAAACCAAAATCAGGAGCTAAATTCTTGTCAGTGTTTTACTGATCCATGATGTTTTATTTGCAAAAAATGCTTTTCCCCAAAAGCAATCTGACTTGAAAATGGAACAGTTCAAAATTAGACTAACCTTTTAATGGGTCAGTGAGCAAATTCTGCTCCTTCACCAAGGCTTGGTATGTTCTGATAATGTTAAATACAGTAAATAGGACTTAGTTTTATCTTATCAAGCTTGCTAGGCTTTAGCTACAATATCCTAGTTATGTCATACAAATAATCAATATGCTTTTAATGGATCTTGCTTCCGTGTGCTTCAGTTCAACTATAGCTAAAAATAAAAACAGGGGGGGAATCCAGAAATGTCACTATACACAGTTTCATTCATGAGCTACTACATTACGTGCTTGCTTAGCCAGTATGTCAGCAAAATGTACAGACGTTAAAGAACAACCAAACTAAAGCAACACCTTTTTAAAAAGAAACCCTGGATCACATGTAGCACTGTGAGATAACTCTAGCATATTTTGAGTAAGATGTAATTGCAATCCAAAAACAAATGAACAGATATTTCACACTGATCTCACAGCTTCAGGACATTCATTGGGCACTTTACTGAAAGTCTTACGGAAAGCTCCATACCAGCTGTGGAATTGCACACCTAAAGTACTCCCCAAAAGTGAGCAAAGCCCTGCTTACTTGGACTATCATGATTTTGCAGCCTGAGAACATAAAAAGGGTTTCATTGCATGGAGAATGAGAATATGGGAGAGAAATAGAAATGTTCACTAGAATGACTAAGAAAGAAGAATCCAACATTTTCCCTATCTAGAATGTTTAATTGGCTGTGTAACAACGTATATTTATTGCATCCCTTGTAGAGAAGGATGCATACTACTTTTTACCCTTGTGGCTTTGGTGGAAAAAGAATATTTTTACCAAATTTGCTGAGCCATCTGTGGCTTTAGATTCTTCATTTGCTTGGATATGTTCTTAAGGTTGACAAAAGAATTCTACAGATATGATAAAGGCCTATGAGTGCCTTGGGGCCATTTATAGTCTCTGGAGCTATACAGTATCCCATGAAGGTGAATGTTTTCTGACAATGAAGATTAAGCTCTGACTTTGCCCTAAATCAATTCCAACACTGAATCCTTTATATTGTCTCCAGTAGGTCCACTGTGACCCCCGAGGGTCATTCTTGCTCAGCCAGTAGCCACCTGCATCCCAGGCTAGTCGGTTAAAGAAACACTCCATTCTTCCTTTTCTGTTTAGTGCCCACTTTTTTTTCAATACTGAACCAACAAAAAGGATTTGCATAAAAGGGAAAATATATATGGAAGATATTTTTGATGCACTGCAAATGTATTTTGAGATGAACAGAGAGGAAAAAGTATAAAGTCTATTTTATTAAAGAAATGTCTTTTAACGTGATGTGTCAAGCATTCACATATGCACTGTAAAAGGGGAATCCATTCTTTTGGAAAAGCATCATCATGCTCATTTATTATAAATATGACAATAGTACTTCTTTTTTGGTTTGTCAGCAAGAATCAAACTTTTTCAAAATGTTAGTATTGGATGGAATTTCCAATAAACACTTCAGATTTTCTTACACATGCAGTGCCTTCGTGAGCAGGCTTGTTCCCTTCTAAAGTCCATTGTACTCAGTGGGCTTGGAAGGATATAACTCTGCTTTGAATGGCACTCTTAGGCCAATTCCCCACTTGCCTTGTCTCGGTCTCATGCTACTCTTCTCCATGCTGCGTCCATCTGATTTCACACAAGCTGCCGTGGGGGCTGCAACTCGCCCCACCTCTTTCCCACGGAAAGCAAGATCCTCTGAAAACTGGTTTCTGCTTGCCGAGGGAAAGAGGTGGGTGAGTCACAGCTCTGCTGCAGCTTGTGTGAAATCAAATGGAAGCGCCATGGAGAAGAGGAGCGCAAGACCAGGACAAGGCTATTGGGGAATCAGTCTTAGTTTCCCTTCCTAGTTTTTCTGGAACAGCTTAGTATGTGGAATATTTTGCATCTTGCATACATCATTGTGTATTATTTAAAAACAAACATCTAGCAATGCTTTTCCTCAAAGCACAATTGGAGAATTAGCCATTTTTTCATAAGGAAAAGGGGAAAATCCAATTCTACTTGTTCTCTTTTTTGTCAGACAAAAAGACTCCATTTCCTGTTTCTCAGTAGGTGTGTTAATTTGGTTGTTCTTTAAGGAAACACTTGTATACTTTGTTCCATTCCACACAGACACAAAACAGGCCCGTTCCATATCAATTGCAGGAAACGATATGAATGTCACAGGAGGCAAAGCCCTTCTGTTTTCTTTGTTTCAAAGAAAGTGATGTGCCATTTGTTAATATAAAAGAGAAATATTGAAAAATATATTGAAAAGAGCAATTTTAAATTATTTTTGGCTTATGTTGCAATATTTATTTTCTTGTATTAGAAATTCCTTTGTAGAGAAAAAATGTATTTTTCATTAATGCAAAAACCTGTTTCTCCTTTTTGTACATTTTCCATGTTAGTTAATCCTTAAAGCAATATAATGTATCAGAGTTGTTCTGTGTGAAAGCTGTATTATGCATGCTGTTTGTGTTGCCTTGGAATAGGTCTGTCTGCCATAATTTTCATCATGTTTGGATTCAGTGTATGCTTTAATACACATTGGGACCATGGCCCATTTGCTTATGAAAAAAACCTTTGCATTCTTCAATGTGTTGGCAAATGCAGTCAATAAAGCCGTGTTTTCTGTGCACTTCTGCCTGAATATTGAATGCTCAATAGGCTAATTCACCTCAGTGTCAAAAGGAGTCATCTTTTCATTCCCCTATAAATCCTTGATGACAGACAGCATTAGATTTGTTAGCATCTATGCAATGGCAATTAGTTTCTATCAAAATTAAGGGTGTAATTATATTTTAATGCTATAATAGCTAAGCTGTGATGGTGCTGCAAATCCATAGAAGAGCAGAAATGCTAACTAAATTGCCAATACTGCCTCTACAACAGGGATTGGGTTATGGAGAGAAAGGCAGATCCACACACCCCACACCTTGATTCCCCTCAGCATTCATCCCTCTTTCCTGCTTCTTATATGGTATCCTCTAAGTTGTGTTCTTACAGGATGCTATTTGAATTATTGCTATAGTCTCTCCATTGTGGGAAGATTAGAGAGTCATTTTCCTGGATCAGTACCACTTTTACCTTTGTTATTACTATGTCTGTGAAAAGTAGTGAGCAGAAACTGAAGTAATACCCTTCTCAATGCTGAGTGCCCTCAACAGAGACTCCCTCAGGAAGAGGATGCCAACTGGGACCTGGTAGATAATACAGGACAGCAATAATGCATTATGGATTATTCCTTTCAAAGCCCCCCTGGCCACTGAAATCTGGATCAGCCTGTGTCCAAACCAACAACAAATATTCACAGGGGCCTCATCTTGTTAAGGGCTGGAATCGAACCTCTTGCCACTCTATCAGAAAAAAGTTTTCAAGAATTCATTCGCTTGCTCTCATTTTTACCCAAAACAGCTTCCCAAGCATTTCTCATGATACAGAAAGCTTTTATTGCACAACAGCTCATAAGATAGGCCAGATGGAACAACAGGAGAGAAAAAAGTTGGATCTTCTTTTGTATGCCTTTTGACTTGCAAGGTAAAAAAGTATAATGGCAACTTCTCATAAATGGCAAAAGCAACCTGGCATGTAGATACATATTAATAATATACTAGTTATGCACATATAGTTGTGGGTGTGTTGTATATATAAAGGCAGCTTATCTTAAGCTCACACCGAACTAATTTCCAGTGATTTCAGCAAATCTAAGTATGCACAGCCTCATGACTTGAGTACTCTCCAGCCTTAACCCAACATAAACCGAATTCAATAGCCCTAGTCCAATATGGCTGCAGTCTGTTGGAATCAATTAAACATAGCTTAATTCTGCATTGGATAGTGGCCAACATCTCTACAACCAATTGAGTAATCAACATGAAATTTGATATGATCGATCTTTTTAAATAATGTGTGGGTTCATATAAAAAGGTTTTTAACTCCATAGAGACCTCTGCAATTGCTTGCTCATAGCCCAAAATTTGGCATAGAGATCAGGTCTCCAACAATTATTGGCACAAAACAGTGATAAGATTTATCATTATTCTAATACTTACAGCTTATTTTACAGTTGAAAAAATGAGTAGTCTAAATCAGATGCTAGGAAGACAGTTGCTGTGAATTCATAGAGTGCTGGGAAGCAACTTCACAAGATAGCACTTGGAATAATATAATAGAGGTATATACAAAGAAATAGAATGGCATGAGAAAACATCTAAGAATAATGAGACAGAAAACAAACATCACAGGAGGAATAGGACCAAATATGGGAGAACTAACAATTTCCGCTCCAGCTAGGTAAACACAAAAAAGATTATTGGGTCATATTGTTTAGCACTGGGCATTACTACAGGCAGCCAAGAAACTCCAGGATTTCAAGAATCCAGACAGTTATTGTATGGCTTCCTTGCAGATGGAGAAATGCCACATCTGTAAACCACTCCCAATTAAAAGATATATAGTTGATAATATAAAGTTGGTTTGATCATGTGGCCTTCCAAGTCCTAACCACACTATTTACAACCAGAAATAAAATTTCCATTTGCTCTGATCTGCCAAATATTTTTTAAACAGGAGTAATTGTCTTGAGAGGCATATTAAATTTTGTGATAGACTTTACCTTTGGAGTATGGGCTTCTGTCATGCTAGTGTATTTGTTTGGATACTTGGAGCAGAAAGGAAGAAAGTCTTCAGAGTCTTGCTGCTTCTAATTAGTGATGATGGCACATTTTTAAATGGGGGGGGGGGGGGTAGGATGGGAATTAACTCCTCCAGTTTGAGTTTTCCAAGGCCATAATGAGCCAAGCCTAAATACATTCTAAGTCCAGATTCTGCTCGTAAAGATCATGGGCACTTAGCACTGATGCAGAAAACCCTGTTCTTTTGCACTCAAGCTTATTTGGCAGTAGAGGGAAGGTGCCAGTGGCTTCATCCTGTTATAGAATGCCACACCACCAACGCTACAGATGCCATGACTCCCAGGAGATGTATTTTTCCACAGCTAAAAACCTCTGTTTCCCAAGAGTTCTGTATCCAATAAACTGTCATGAGTATGCTTGGCAACATCCCCAGTATATTCTAGGAAATGTAGTTTCCCAAAGCTCCTGCATAGTTAATAAGACCTCAGTGGTCTTGAGAAGTTTCCCAGCAGCCTTGGTGTCCAGGATGCTACTGTGGTAGTATTCTCAGCAATAAGGAAGGCTCCAGCCATTGTTGGCATGGTTACCTCTAAGCTGAGTTAGTGCAAGCTAGCTCAGTTTTTTAGTCTCTGGCTCACTCATTTTTGCCTTAGTTCAGGAAAAATGACTCCAGAGCAAACTAATTTATGCAGTAACTCACAAGTTTAATGCCAATAGCTCACAAAGCAGAATTTTTGCTCACAAGACTCCACAGCTTAGAGGGAGCATTGGTCACCGGATATGTTCTGCAGAAAAAGAAAACAGTGGGTTTGACTTGGGACCTAAAGAGGTTTGGCAGGTGACACAGGAGAGTACAGAGCTTTGTGGCATTCCTGATGATGCCATGCTAACCTCAGTGCAGCCCAACTTCAGAATGTTTATTTGGGGAAAATAATTCATTTGAGCTGAGGTCATTCCAAATAAAAATGATGGGGAGGTTCAGCCATCACTAATTCTAATGTGAACAGTATTGTTAACCTAAGTGGCCGCTACATCTCTTTCACTTAAGAGAGCGTGTGTCAGAAGTGGTTTGAGAACACATGTTTTGTCCTTCCCTTCCTCCAAGGAGTTCAGGGCAATGTATTTCTGTGTGTCTCCCATCCATTTTACCATCACACCAAGCCTGTGAGATAATTTAAGCTGAGGAAAACAGTGAATGGCCCAATTTTACCCAGTGAGTTTCAATACCATTTCATTGAAACCACCAACTATCCTTTAACATGCACATCTGTCTTGACCCGCTGTTGTTCTATTATAAAAGAATTAAGAGAACTATTATGAGAACTACAACCAAAGCTATATTAAAGAACTTCTGAATTAAAAAGCATAACGTTGCTATTTCACATCAAACAAAGACACAAGTCATATCATGCCCCTTAGAACTAGACCAACTTCATAAGAAAACATGTTTTTCTGCCTCATTCCATAACAATAAAAAACTATTTAAAAGTAACATAGTGTAATCTGATATTCAAAACAAACATCAAATATATAAATTGTCATCCATGCTGGTCAGAAGCCAAAGAAAATAACAACAAAACTGCACTTTCTCATAGCAGAGATGAAATTTGGGCCACTTCTATAAACAGGAATAATGATCATAAGATAGCCATCATGCTCTTTCACTGGATTTTTTTAAAGTGACGAATGGCCATCTAACATTTGTATGGTTGCCATTAATAACAGAAATTCAGCTTCAGACATTTTAAGAATCTTCCAGCCTTGTGATTGGCCCTGCAGATCACAGGAAGATTGGCTGAGCATGACTACTATTTCAACCAGCAACTACCTTTGGTTCATGCTAGACTACTTCGTTGTTTTTGCAAAATACACCCCCACGCACACCAAATCCCAGCAAACCTTTGTAATGTTTCTCTGGAACAGATCTTTATGAAGCAGAAGAAAAGAGCAAGAATCCAGCAGCAACTTAAAAGATTAACAAAATTTTGGCAGGGTATGAGCTTTCGTGAGTCCCTGCTCACTTCTTCAGATACTGAGTATCTGAAGAAGTGAGCAGTGACTCATGAAAGCTGGAGAGGTGAACAACGATTCATGAAAGGCTCGTGAATTTTGTTAGCCCTTAAGGTGCCACAAGACCCTTGCTCTTTGCTACAGCTACAGACTCATGGCTACCCATCTAGATCTTCATGAAGTACACAAAAGTAAATACCATCTGCTACCTTTTAGTACATTGCCCAGGGCTTTTTGTCTGGAAAAAGAGGTGCTGGAACTCTTGAGAGAAGTGAAGGAGAAATACACAGGTGCCCCTCATGAACTTGTTGACATTTTTTTAGAATTTTGTTTCCACAGAGGTTCCAGAACTTCATTCCACTGTGTTCTCACAGAAGAAGAAGAAGAAGAAGATATTGGATTTATATCCCACCCTCCACTCCGAAGAGTCTCAGAGCGGCTCACAATCTCCTTTTACCTTCCTCCCCCACAACAGACACCCTGTGAGGTGGGTGGGGCTTAGAGGGCTCTCACAGCAGCTGCCCTTTCAAGGACAACCTCTGCCAGAGCTATGGCTGACCCAAGGCCATGCCAGCAGGTGCAAGTGGAGGAGTGGGGAATCAAACCCGGTTTTCCCAGATAAGAGTCTGCACACTTAACCACTACACCAAACTCTGTGTGAAGAAAAGCTCTGTGTGTGTCGCACCATTTATTTAAAAGAATATAAATTATCTTAATTGATTTAAGAGATCAAGTCATAACTGATTTAAGAGAAATGCAACAAGAACAGCAATGCTGGAAGGACAAAGAAGAAATTCCAGGCCTTTGCAAATAACTTTCGTTGTTTGCTTGTTTACAACATCTATGTGGCATCCCTCCAGAAACCTGGTCAAGGTGGCTGACAATGTAATACAATAAATTCAAAACATTTTATTTTACAAAACAACACATAAAAGCTATCATAATGTTATCAACACTAAAGCCATTAAAAGCAACATTTGTCGTTCAGTCGCACAGTCGAATCCGACTCTTTGCGACCTCATGGACAAAGTCACGCCAGGCCCTCCTGTCTTCCACCATCCTCCAAAGTCTGCTCCAATTTGTGTTTGTTACATCAGTAACACTGTCCAGCCATCTCATCTTTTGCCATCCCCTTCTTCTTTTGCCCTGTTTTTCCTAGCATCAGGATCTTCTTCAGGGAGTGCTCCCTTCTCATTTGGTGGCCAAAGTATTTCAGCTTCAGCATCTGACCTTCCACAGAACAGTCTGGGTTGATTTCCCTTAGGACTGACTGATTTGATCTTCCTGCAGTCCAAGGGACTCTCAATAGTCTTCTCCAGCACCACATCTCAAAAGCATCTATTCTAATGCGCTCGGCCTTCTTTATGGCCCAGCTCTCACAGCCATACATTACTACTGGCAATACCATCGCTTTGACTGTACGGACTTTTGTTGGCAGGGTAATGTCTCTACTTTTTATTATACTGCCCAGGTTTGCCATAGCTGTCCTCCCAAGGAACAAACATATTTTAATTTCATAGCTGCAGTCACCATCTACAGTGATCTTAGATCCCAGAAATGTGAAGTCTGTCGCTACTTCCATGTCTTCCCCTTCTATTTGCCAAGGTGTGATGGGGCCAGATGCCATGATCTTAGTTTTTTTGATGTTGAGTTTCAAGCCTACTTTTGTGCTCTCCTCTTTCACCCTCAACAAGAGGTTCTTTAGGTCCTCCTCACTTTCTGCCATTAGAGTAGTGTCATCTGCATATCTGAGGTGGTTGATGTTTTTCCCGGCAATCTTAATTCCGGCTTGTGCTTCATCCAGGCCAGCATTCCGCATGATGTACTCTGCATATAAATTAAATAAGCAAGGTGACAATATACATCCTTGTTGAACTCCCTTTTCCTATTCTAAACCAATCAGTTGTTCCATATCCCATTCTGACAATTGCTTCTTGACCCTTATACAGGTTTCTCAGGAGACATGTGAGGTGGTCTGGTACTCCCATCTCTTTAAGGACTTGCCACAGTTTGTTGTGATCCACACAATCAAAGGCTTTAGCATAGTCAATGAAGCAGAAATAGACATTTTTCTGATACTCCTGTGCTTTCTCCATAATCCATCAAATGTTGGCAATTTGATCTCTAGTTCCTCTACCTCTCCGAAACCCAGCTTGAACTTCTGGTAGTTCCCGATCTACATACTGCTGAAGCCTAGCTTGTAAGATCTTTAACATGACCTTGCTGGCATGTGAAATGAGTGCAGTGGTGCGATAGTTTGAACATTCCTTGACATTACCCTTCTTTGGGATTGGAATATAAACTGATCTTTTCCAATCCTGTGGCCACTGTTGTGTTTTCCAAATTTGTTGTCATAATGTGTGCATCACTTTAACAGCACTGTCTTTTAGGACTTTGGATAGCTCAACTGAGATACCATCATCTCTGCTTGCTTTGTTGTTAGTAATGCTTTCTAAAGCCCATTTGACTTCACACTCCAGGATGTCTGGCTCAAGGTCATCGATTTCACTGTCATGGTTGTCCGGGACATTGAGATCCTTCTTGTATAAACCAACATTAAGTAGCCAAAAATGTATTTATTTATTTATTTATTGTTTATTACTTTCCATTTATATCCCGCCCTCTCCGCAAGCGGACTCAGGGCGGCTTACAACATCATAAAAACAATCAATCCAATAAAACATATAAAACCATAGTTTACATATATCAACTTTAAAACCATTCTATAGCGCTATTTCAGTCCAGTATAGGCAGTATTGACTTCTCAACTATGATCGCCAGCATTCTGTAGGATGTCCGGTGGCAGCCCTTTTTCAATCAAACCGCAAAAGCCTGTTTAAACAATTCGGTCTTACAGGCCCTGCGGAACACAGACAAATCCTGCAGGGCCCTTATAGCTTCTGGGAGGGTGTTCCAAAGTTCTGGTGCTGCCACCGAAAAAGCCCTGGATCTCATCATACAGTTCATACATAGCCTGGCTTCTTTTGGGCCAGGGGCAGACAACAGATTTTTTGTCCCTGATCGCAGTGCTCTCTGGGGGATATATGGGGAAAGGCGGTCCCCTAGATAGGCAGGTTCCTGACCATAGAGAGCTTTAAAGGTTAATACCAACACCTTGAAGCGAACTCGGAACACAACAGGCAACCAGTGCAGCTCTCTCAGCACTGGCTGAATGTGCTCCCGTCGCGGCAGCCCCATTAACAGCCGTGCCGCAGCGTTCTGCACTAGTTCTAGTCTCCGGGTTAGCAGCAAGGGTAGCCCCATGTAGAGAGCATTACAGTGATCTATTCTTGAGGTGACCGTAGCATGGATTACCGTCGCTAAGTCGTTGCGCTCCAGGTAAGGGGGCAGCTGCCGCGCTTGCCGAAGATGAAAAAAGGCAGATCTAACAGTGGCTTCTATCTGGGCCTCCATTGTAAGGGAGGACTCAAGAAGCACGCCTAAGCTCTTGACCTTAGGGACTCCTTCAGTTAAAACTCTGGGTTTGAAAAAAAATGTTTTAGTTTGGTGCCTAAGACAATAAGAAATGTGTTAGATGAGCTTCAAGGGGGAGGGCATTCAAAAGGCAAGATGTCACCAATAAAAGAATCCTGTCACTAGCCCTGTTTAAAAGTTACAGCCAATGTGCATTCAATTTACAAATGAAACTAGGGACTGGTACCTGGATATATGTGTGGTTTCAATACACATTCAGCTGTACATGTGTTGAATGTAACATGAGAATTACCGCATCTATTAAGAAAAATCAAGTGTACAATGTATGTGGATTGCAAATGGATTCACTGTAGCTTTCCAACAGAGCTTCTAGTTGTTACCCACCTCACCTCTATAAGCAGATGCATGGAAAGCAGGGCTGCAGAGGAGAATCTTAGCTTGCAAGTTGGACACTTCCTGAAGAAAGGCTTCAAGAATCCTGACCCCACACCATTTGAGGCTTTAAAAGTGAGAACCAACACAGATCTATCAGCACATGGTTGATACAATTCCTTCATCCAGCCTTAAATCCAGGTTCACTGAGACTTCAGCATGTCGCAGAGTTATTTATATCACACTGACCTTTTATGCTGTCATCACACTGAAAAACAGAAACCAAGTCAGCAGTGCACAGATGATGAAGAAGCCTGCAGATCTTCTTTGCAGTCTCTGTGCTTCACACTGCTGGGATAATCGGCGCTTGTGTCGACCCTGACGGTGATCCTAAAGCTCCAGAAGTTTCTTCTGCATCCTCCTACTGAGCATGCCCAGGGATTCCACTGCACATGCCCAGGGGAGGGCGCCATATTCCCGCCAGTTTCTTTATGACCGCGCGTGTGACAGAACGTTTTTCTCCTGAGCTCTGGTTGGTGATCTGTTTTTCCTTTCCCTCCACCCCTAAGGGGGGAAAAAAGATTTTACCCCATTTGTTATTTTCTTCCCAGTTTTTCCCTCCTCTTCCCCTCCGCGCCCCCCCCAAGGCCCTTGACCTATGTGGGGGTGTTTCAAACGTTCCCATTGTGGGAGCAAACTAATGCCAGCAGACAGACACTCTTTGTGCTTATTCTGCCATGGAGAGTCCCATTGGACTGATATTTGACAACATTGCTTAAAATTCAGCAAACGGACACAAAAGAACTGGGCAGTGCACCTGCAGGCGGCTCTCCTCGCCTCTGCACTTACCCCACAGATAGCAGGCTGGGAGCAGACTGATATGGAGATCAAATCGGTGTCGGTGGTAGCCTCTCCCCACCTTCATACACTGTTGAAGTCGACACCGATGACCCCCACACCAATGGCTTTCGGTACAGGAATGGCAGCCCCGAAGCGGGTAATCTCGTCCTCACAGTCCTCTGCCTCACCAGTTATGAAAAAGAGAAAGAAGGACAAACATAGAGCGAAAGGTGAAAAATCCAATTGATCTTTGTCTAAAAGCCAGAAAAGCCCCTCTACGGGCCGGGCACACCAGACGTTTCCTACCATTCCAGACCTGTCCATGCCTATGTCGACATCGATGCTGAAACATATCCTACAGTTGCCAGGCAGACAGGAGGACTCCCCAGATGATGGTCCACAGGACCTCACTAACTTGGGTGCGGTCGACACCGACCAAGTTGGCCTCACCCAACAGAGCAATCCAGACTCTGACTCTGCGCCAGACAGCAGACCATCCACCCTGAAGGAACCATTGGTGCCTATACCCCCGAAGCGACCAGAAGAGCCACTAGACAGGCACCCGATGGAACCAAAGAGACCATCGGATTCCTACCAGCCACCCGATCCGTACCAACTATACCCGCCCCCAGTCTATTGCTGGCCGCCGATGTCACTAGTGCCTCACTGGGATCAAAGACCATGGGGATATCCGTACGGAATGTACCCTCCTTCTTTTCCATGAATTCTCCCCCCAGGGACTGGGACACCCATTCTGCTGTATCAGCTAGGCAACCACCAACCAAGCCTAAAAAGCCCTGGCAGAAAACAGTGGAGACCCCACCAGTACCGAAGCCTCAAAACCCCACTGTATCCTCTGGATTGGAACACTCCGCATCGGAGGATGAACAGTCCTCATCGGAGAGAGTCTGATTCCAACAACATGGGAGACTCCCCAAAAGACCCAGCACCTCCCACACCGGTAACAGATGATGCGCCAATTTCTCCCTTCAAGGACCTCAAATCCCATGGGGAAATGGTGAAAAGGATGGCAAATACCCTTGGACTCACAGTGATACAACCGCAACCAGTGGTCACTGACCTCGTCTATGACATTGTACAGAAGGATACATCTACGGCGGTGGCCCTTCCACTGACTTCAGTCCTTTTGCCATCAGCAAAATCAACATGGGACAAACCAGCCTCAGCATGGAGACAGCTTGATCACATGTATAAGGTGCAGGAACCTGAAGCCGAATTTCTTTTTTCTCATCCCAAACCCAACTCACTCGCTGTCACATCATCATCTAAGGGGAAACATGCCTCTTCTTCACCAGACGATAAGGAAGGCAAGAAGACAGATGCATTTTGGGGAAAGTTTTATTCTACAGCAGCACTTGGCATTAAAAATGCTAATTACTTGGCCTGCTTTAGCAGATAGCAATATGCACTGTGGATACAGTTGTCAGACATTTTACCTTCTCTTCCTACAGAGACACAAACAAAGATGAAAAGGACTCAGAGGGAAGGCATGGCAGTGGCTAAGCAGCAGGTGAATTCAGTAAAACACAATTTGGATACCTTCGCTAAGTTCTTAACCTCTGCAGTAGCCCTTCGTAGACACTCATGGCTAAGGTCCACTTCCTTCACACCAGATATGAGAGCTACTATCAAGGACGTACCTTTTGACGGATCAGGACTCTTCCCCTCCACCACAGACTCAGTCCTACAGGAAATAGATAAGAGCGTTAAGGCATCAAGAAACTTAAGCACATTGTCTATACCCAAGCCATTCAAACAAAGAACATGGTCAAGACCTTGGTCTAGAAGGGGATCCACCCACAGCTCTCCAGAGGGTTCCTGGAGGTCCCGTTCCTATTCCTCCTCTCAACATCATCAATACCAGCAGAGATCTAAGTTCCCCTTGACATCACAACAGCAGAATAGGGGAAAACCATCCAAACAGACCAAACAGGATCTTTGACTACCCAATTACAACTTCCCTGAGCTGATGGCCATACAGTTTGTGCTATGATCCTTTCTTCCATTGCTGAGAGGGAAAGCTGTAGCCATGCAGACGGACAACACCACAGCCCTCAGCTACGTCACCAGGCAGGCTGGGATGGTGTTCAGGAGTCTGTGCCAGCCAGCCATTCAATTGTGGACTGGTGCATAGCCCATGGTATTCAAACCACAGCATCTCACATAGCTGGAGATCTAAATATCCAGGCAGACTTTCTCAGCTGAGGAGGCGCAGCGCTTCACAAATGGGTGCTGAACGACAGGTTTCTAGAAGTGTTCAGCAAGTGGGGGGCTGCCGATGGTGGATGTTTTTGCAACTCAGAGGAACAAGAAATGTCTCTTGTTCTGCACACGCAATGGCACAGATCAGGCCTCTCTGAAAGGTCTCCTGATCCCTTGGTCAGACTGTTTCCTATAAGTGTTCCCATCGATCCCGCTTGTTATGACAGTAGTACACAGACTACAGAAGGAAAAAGAGACTGCATACTCATAACCCTGTGGTGGCCTGATGCTACTCAAGTTGAGCAGAGGCCAATACCATCACTTTTCTGCGGCACAGGACCTGCTCACGGACCCGGAAGGGCTGGTCCTTCATCACAACATTCCACATTTAAAACTAACAGCATGGAGAGTGTGCTAGCTTATTCCTGCCCAGGATACGAGAGGTCTTAATGAATAGTAGGAAGGATACCACCAGAACTTCTTATTACCTTAAATGGCAAAGGTTTATAAAGTTTGGGGGTGAATCAGACTCAAGAATGAGATTATGCCCTCTTCAGATTGTTTTTTCCTTTCTACTATCGCTATGAGAGAAAGGCCTATCACACTCCTCGATCAGAGTATATCTGTCAGCGATCTCCACCTACCATGATCAGATTGAGGGATTTAGTTTTTCACATCCGGACAGCAAAAGGTTCCTAAAGGGCATGTTGCGTTTATATCCAACTACCTTCAAAATGCATGTAGCCTGGGATCTACAGTTAGTTTTGAAAATGCTAACTGGCAAACCATTTGAACCAATGGCCACCTGTGATTTACGGTTATTGTCCTGGAAGACAGCACTACTGGTGGCTATTACCTCTGCCAGGAGGGTTGGAGAGTTGTGTGCATTACATCATGATCCACCATTCCTCTCTTTTCACACAGAGGGAGTGACCCTGAAACCAGACATCTCCTTCCTTACTAAGATTTGTCCATGTTTAATCTGCAATCTACTATTTACCTACCAACCTTCTTCCTTAATCTTGCAAATGATGAGGAAAAAAGTGGCATCTGCTGGACGTTTGTAGAGCACTCCTGTTTGATGTCACTAGGTCATTCAGGTCATCAGACCACCTGTTTGTGGCATATGCACAGGACAAAAAAGGGTCTAATATATCTGGACAAAGACCATCAAAATGGATTGTAGAGACAATTAAGTTGTGCTGCTTTCTGGCCAGAAGACCCTTACCTGGGCCAGTAAAAGCTCACTCTACTCGAGCTATGGTGGCCTTGACAGGGGTGCCTCTACAGGACATTTGCAACGCAGCTACCTGGGCAACCCCTACATCTTTTGTTAGACATTATGCACTGGACTTCGGGAAAAGCAATGCTGTCTGCTGTGCATCAATGAAGACTGTCAGCACCCTCCTCCAGGTAGGACTTAGCTTGCTAATCTACCAGCAGTGTGAAGCACAGAGACCATGAAGAAGATAAACAGGTTGCTTACCTGTAACTGATGATCTTCAAGTGGTCATCTGTGCATTCACACTACCTGCCCTCCTTCCCCTCTGCTGTCAGCCTTCCACTTATAGAGGTTGGTACAGCAGTCAGAAGGAAATTGGCAAGAATATGGCACCCTCCCTTGGTATGCACAGTGGAGTCCCTGGGCATGCTCAGTAGGAGGACGCAGAAGAAACTTCTGGAACTTTAGATCACCGTCGGGGTCGATGCAAGTGCCGATTATCCCAGCAGTGTGAATGCACAGATGACCACTTGAAGATCATCAGTTACAGGTAAGCCACCTGTTTATTTATATCCCGTCCTTCTCTCTGAATCAGAGACTCAGAGCAGTTTATAATCTCCTATATCTTCTCCCTCCACAACAGACACCCTATGAGATGGATGGGGCTGAGAGGGCTCTCATAGCAGCTGCCCTTTCAAGGACAACGCATGAGATACTATGGCTAACCCAAGGCCATTCCAGCAGCTGCAAGTGGAGGAGTGGGGAATCAAACCCGATTCTCCCAGATAGTGGGGAATCAAACCCGATTCTCTTAGTCTGCACACTTAACCACTACACCAAACTGGCTCTCTGAGGGGTGGCATTATGCAGATTTTTGACCAATGCAGTACTTATTAGTTCTTACAAAGCCAGAATAAGCAGGCAATAGACTGAAAGACAATTTAGGAGGACAGGATGGATTTAATATTGAATGTTATCAGTTCTCTCCTGATGATCTAAATGTAGTGGAATGACCATCATTTGCACATGAAGTTATAAAGGATGTTACAAAGAACTGATGAATAGTTCTCCTGAATATCTCTCTCTCGGCTTGACTTCGCGAACGAAGATTTAAGAAGGGTGCAGTAGTCCACATCTGCTGCAGGCTCGCTGGTGGCTGACAAGACCAGTGCGGGATATATCTCCTGAATATGGAGTATAAGATATTAACTGAAATTTTAACTGAGAGGCTTAATAATATCACAGGAAATTATTCTGATCCAGATCAGGTAGGCTCTATTAAGGGCAGGAAGCTAAGAATCAATATCTTAGGGATGCTTAATAATATCAATAATGCAAACAACACTAAGACTCTACCATTAATTGTATTTGCAGATGCCACTGCAGCTTTTGATTAAGTGGAAAGGTCTTATTTGTTTAAGCATCAAACAAATTTTAAAAACGAAGGATCACCAAATTACGTAAAAAAAAATGTACAATGGTAGAAATAGAACGAAAACAGCAGTGAAATTTCTAAGACACGCAAACCAGGTGCAAGAAGAAAAGGTAATAATGAATAATCACAAATATGTCCCCAAACAATACAAATAACAAATACATGACTGATAATCATTACAATAATATAACAAATGTGGAGGTGAATCTGGATATTATTTAGAAATAGAACTTTTTCGAAAACATTTCTTTATGCATTTAAGATCAAGGAGACATTTCACATGGGACGCATATTTAAATCATTAGCCCAGATGATTTACTATGTTCCAAAAGCCAAACAATTATAGTCGTCTCAGGATGCTTCTACACAGAAGAGCAAAAACACAACCCCAGTGCAGCAAGTGGTATAAGAGTGGACAGGATTGGCATCCACACACAGCCATTCCTGCTGCTCAGTACTGTGACAACCCGCCCCCCCTTTCCCCTGTGCAAATCTGAAGACGCAATGGTGATCATGACAGCCCACACCCACAAATTCTCCTTTCTCCTCGCTTTCTCTTTACATGACAAGCTGCACCATAACATGGAGAGATGCAGTAGGAACATGCAGAAAAACTCTTTAAAGCCGGGGTGTCAAACATGCAGTTTGGGGGCCGAATCAGGCCCCCGGAGGGCTCCTATCAGACCCCTGAGCAACTGGCTGTCATCTGCTTCCTTCTCCATATATCTTGCTTCCTTCTGTATAGCACAACAAAAAAATACAAACTAGTGACCAATTTACTAAGAAATATATAGAAACCAGTCCAAATGTCCAAAACATGTACATTCAAGAAGCCTCATACTGAGCTGTAGCCGATGCAAAATTGCTGTTAGAGATGCTCTGCATTCCCTTTTTTAAAAATTACGTAAAGAATCTATATAATTGAATCAATATTGGTCCCAGGTCTGATGAAGACTGGACGGAAACAATTACTTAATCTATTGGCTTGTCGCCACACTGCTTTGGGACTTGAATGTACATGTTTTGGACATTTTCACTGGTTTCTATATATTTCTTAGTAAATTGGTCACTAGTTTGTATTTTTTGTTGTGTTATCCATTATAGTGACCTCTCTCGGTTTGTATTTATTTCCTTCTGTATAACAGCTTGCTTTGCAAGGCTTGCTCAATTGCACAGGAGCTACAGAGCAAAACCTCTATTTTCTCCATTGGATGAGGCTCCTTCCCCTTCTGGTCCTCTGAGGAAGGAAGGAAAGAGTCAGAGCTTCCTTTGCCCAGTTCCTGGATCCCATGGGAGAAATACAAAGAAAGCATCTTTAAGACCAATGAGTGCTAACGTTTTAGGCATGTTTTAAAAAATTTGTCTGTTTGTCTGTGTTCTTTATAAAATTTATATCTCTGCTGCCTAATCTTAAATAGGTACACACATAGCCTGGCCCAACATGGCTCGGCTCAACCAGACATGACCTAACCCAACAAGGTCTCATTGATGTCAGATCCCACCCTCATAACAAATGAGTTCAACACCCTGCTTTAAAGGGCTGGAGAGGGGGTGGCAGTGAGCTATCCCATGTCATCAGAACTTAGCCCTATCACCTTTTGCTACAGTCAGGCTACAGATCGTAGATAATAAACATGCCCCACAGGCACTTGAAGGGGGGGGGGGGGAGAGAGGTTTTGGTTTTCTGTGGCTCAAAGCCCTGAGAATACCACGTCATGCCTAGAATGATCACAGCATCATGTGGATACTTCCCTTTGTTCCAGGGGATTCCTGTCTTCCATGACGAGAAAAATCCACATGTGAAATTACCTTTCTTAAAATAAAAGAGAGAATACCTTTTCTTAAAAAAAAAAATGTTACGTAAAGATGATCAACACAAAACCACGCATAGGAAACAAAATAAAAACCAAATCAAAACAAATGACCCTTAATATAATGCTAAAACCTGGTTAGAAAAATAGCAATAGCATTTCATACAAAAACTACTGTTTGCAGCCAAAATATTAGAAAGCAGTAACATTTTCTTCTACTGGAAAAGGGTACTACACATTTTAGATTTTGCTAGAATGGATAAATGCTGATAAAGCACAACACAGGGATGGTTTGCCCATCTTTATGAATTTAAATGATACAGGGCAATGATACAGATCGTAGATAACGTTTCTTCTGTAGAATCTTTATTATAAGATCATATTAATCAGGTTTTTTTTCTTCAGGTTGTTTGCTTTTTGATAACAGGATCCAGACTATGGGGAAACAAGGCAGAGATGTTAATTGACATTGATGATCCCCTTTTCATCCAAGGGGAAAATAACTGTTGCACAAAATTGCAATTGGAAACTGGAGACAATAGTGCCATTAGAAGCAAAGCCTCTTACTAGGAATGCATCAAACTCCACCCATGGCAGGAAGGAGTACACACACACTAGTCCCTGCAATACATAAACTTAATCTACAGAGATAACTACTTTTCATAGTGGCAGGCATTTTGTTAATGAAGATAAGGCTGGAAAATAGTCCTGTTATAAGATGTTATTCTGAAAGATAGCAATTGCTTGTCCCGTATCTTTCTATAAAGCCAGTTCAGTACAGTGGTTAAGTGTGTGGACTCACACTTAATCACTCCACTAAAACGATTACCATGTCATTTCTTCAGCTGTCAAATATTTCCCTTCAGAAACTGGCACAGGAGGCACTGGTAAAGACTGGAACAGTTTTTTGTTTATTTGAACAATCTGGCAAGGAAGGGAATCGATATTTACATAGGGTTCTGGATTTGGAACAGATAGGTAGAAAGTTAAATATAAACTTAGAATGGGTTCTTAGGTTTCTGAATTCACAAGAGATTGTTTTATACTTAAAGTTATTTGGCTTTCACTAAAGGCATTGTCAAGTCGGCTGAATTCAATAACGAGTCTCTTGGTGAAACAGAGTAACAAGTTTATTGTAAACAGAACTAGAGACCATGGCAGAGATTGAAGGACTAAAATACATAGGCTCTAAACCAGCATTTAAGGTATAGATGAAAGGAATTCCTACGGTGGGGGTAATCTATGCAACACATTTTCGCACTAGGATGCTACTCCCTTCGTTCCCAGGCCGAAGCCTCTCCCACAGAGAGCAAGGCTGGGAAGGCGCCCTTATCTTATTCACATGTTAGCATTTCAAAGCAGACTACACAACAAAGGCCTCTCTAGTGAGGGGGCAGGAAAGTGAGCTAGCAGCAATCGGTGTACACTGTAAAGTACCCAGACTCCTTCACTTCAGAACCAAACTTAATACAGGTATTGAGTAATTCATAGCAGACTTGACAGGTATTGCCAGTGCCAGCCTGAGGGCGCATGGAGCCCCAAGCAGGTTCCTTGTCCAGCACCCCCCCCCCCACGCTGCCTCCTGCCCTTCCTCTGCAGTGCCATGCTCCATTGCCCGCCCTCTCCCCCTTGAAGTGTGACAAGGCTGGGCCTTACTGGCTTTGAAGCAGCTGGCATCTGTACTTCAGGGGACAGAGCACGGCAGAAGGGAAGGGAAGGGGTTGACAGCAGTGGCTGTGGCGAGCTTCAGGGGGCGGAGTGCAGCAAAAGGGAAGGGAGGGTGGCTAGCTGCAGCGGTGGTGAGCTTCAGGGGGTGGGGCAGGCAGAGTGCAGCGAAAGGGAAAGGAGGGTGCTGGTGGTGGCTAGCAGCAGCAGCAGTGGTGGCAGCAGCAGTGGGGAAGAGGCAAACTAGGTAGTTGTCTTGGACACCGGGAGGGGGGGAGCCCAATTCGCTGCCCCCACCTTCCCAGCACCCTAGGCAACCGCCTAGTTTGCCTAATGGGTGAGTCAGCTTGGGTATTGCAGATGTTATGAGATTTATTCTTAGAGGATGTTATAAAGTTTATTGTAAATTTCCCACTTGATAAGCATACAGTCATGAGACCATACTCAGCGTTGTCCTTGTGTTTAAGACTAAGGTTTTCATGCTAGACCTCTTTTCCTGGTAAGGTCATTATCATTTGTTCTTTAAGATAAAAAACCTGGACCTTTAGCATGTTGAGAGCCTTTGATTGCCACTTCAGACCCTTTTGCCTAACCCTTATCTTCCAGACTGATAGTCTTTACACACTGGACAGTAAGCTTAAAACTGGAGAACTAAAATTCCCTCTCAAGATGTGTTTCTTTTAAACATAGAGATTGTTTCATTTTTGGGAACAGTCTCCCACAGAGCCTCTTCAAGGTTCAAAGCCCCACCACTCTGACTCTGAAACAGACTCTGTTTTAGACTCTCACAATTGAGTCTCACAAGAAACAGTTCTCTTCTTCATCCACTCTATAACTCTCCAACTGCCTAACTGACCCCCTTTCTCAACAGTTAGCTGCTGTTCCCCAATCAGAGTTAGTTCCATCATACTCTTGTTTCTTTTCAGATCACAAAAATTTTTCACCAGAGTGAATTCCATTAGCTATCACTCATTTGCAGTTGCATTAGATGTCACTCATATGCACTGCCTCTAAGCATGCATATGCTGTCCATCACATGGGCATTTTGCTAAAGAATATAAGGCTGTGAAATAATCCTGCTACAAGATGTTATTCTGAAAGTTAACAACTGCTTGCCTTGTATCATTCCATAAAGCCAGTTTGGTGCAATGCTTAAGTATGCAGACTCTAATCTGAGAGAACTGGGTTTGATTCTCCACTTCTCCACATGCACCTGCTGAGTGACCTTGGGTCAGTCATAGTTCTTGAAAGAGCTGTTCTCTCAGGAGCAGTTCTTGAAAGAGCTCTTTCAGCCCCACCTACCTCATGGGGTGTCTGTTGTGGGAAGGGGGAGGGAAAGGAGATTGTAAACTGCTCTAAGTAAAGCATGGAGTATAAATCCATTCTTCTTCTTCTTCTTTTCTTCTTGTAGTTTTGTATGGTTTCTGAAACATAACCAGAAATGTCAACAAAGTATGTTTTTTGCAGGAAATTTCTCTCACCTCAAAGAAAGCAAAAAAAAACCAGACAACCTTGCTAGGTTTGCAAAGTTATGTGCCAGGCTACAGTTCTGCATATGGTGACCTATCGAATAGCATCCAGCATTACATGTACTGCTTCAGGAGTTGCCAGTGAAATATGCAGCTTGTATTAATGCTGCAGGGCAGGAAATGTAAGACTAAATCCTAAGGGGGAAACTGTGGTTTATGTTCATGAAGCTGTTAATGACAAATATAAAAATGATTTGCCCTCAACATATCTTCAGAGGAGCGGCATTGCCCATTTTACACTGTGCTTGATTAAATGTTAATCTTATAGCAGCGTTTCCCCTAAGCTGAAAAAGACACTTCTAATTTGATGAGTGAGTATTTAAGATTCAGTCTTCCCAGGCTAATCCATTTAGAGCAACCATGCTGCGTACTAAAATAGCAACTTTCTCTTAGATGTCCATGTAGGGCTGTAATATGACGTGCACCTGCTGCAATTTGCAAAAGATGATTTCCAAACAAATCTGCTATTCACCAGCACAGAACCAAGGGAAGCATCTCTGTCTGGGGAAAGCAAAGACCCCCGGCTCACGTACACGCATTATAACGGAAGCTTTTTGCAGAGCCTGCCAATTCTGCCGGTGGCAGCAGGAAGGAATAATGTTTTGATTGCATGCAAGTGTTCAGTGGCACCTTTTTCAAATGTGACAATTTGCAAGTCTTTATCGCCTCCAAAGATCCTTGCTAATGCCTTTGTTGTTCATCAGTGAAGGGCAGCACTACAGTTTGGAACCCAGGTGTGTATTTGGGAATGTTTTAATAAATGCATACAGATACGATCAGGCAAGAGATTAACAAGGACAAATAATAATGAGCACAAGGGAGGGAATCTTCCCATTCAAGGCAGGGAAAGCTTTTCTTTTCCAGTACACACACACACAGAGGGTATCTGTGGCAAAAGAATTGTAGGGAAGTCAGCTGGTGGCTATGCATGCAATTGTAATAATCTTGCGATGGAAATCCGCAGTCTTTGCTTTCTGAGCATGTTTGTACAGAATGATTCAGCAAGCCACCCTCTTGTCACTCAGGCTGATCACCTGCAAGAAGGCCACGCCAAGAGAGCTCTCAGGAGGCATTAGCCCAGACTTCACTCACACTGAGCAACAAAGGTGGGAGTAAGGGGGGGGGGAGGAATGTGGAAAAGCATGAAAGAGAAGTCACATGCAGGAATGCAAGACCTACTGTCAGCAGTTTAATTAACTTG
This sequence comes from Heteronotia binoei, assembly GCF_032191835.1. Taxonomy (NCBI): domain Eukaryota; kingdom Metazoa; phylum Chordata; class Lepidosauria; order Squamata; family Gekkonidae; genus Heteronotia; species Heteronotia binoei. The sequence continues at coordinate 135,002,349 of NC_083227.1, read as the reverse complement.
ACAGAGCTGGAAGCAACAGTAAGGAAATCAGCACAGCCGATATGTGTATGCCAAAGATCCAGATGCTTCTGTTGAAAAAAAAAGGACCTCTTGTCTTGACAGCTGCATTCATGATCCCCCTGCAAATCTGCAGGGGAAAGAGAGAGTCACGTCACACACCAGAAGACATTTGACAGCCACGTACCATGATTGCCTTCCTTGGGCTACAACCCTATGACCACAAATTGGGAGTGTGCCCGATTTTGAAAAAGATGGGACCTATTTCCAAGTAAGCATGTAAAGGATTTGGCTGCAGGACAATGCAATCTTAAACTAATGACAGGGCAATACTAAACAAAGTATATCCTCCTCAATCCACTGAATACTGTAGGCTTCAAAGAGTGTAACTTTGCTTTGGCTTGCACAATATATAGTCAAAATAGTCCTTTGACTGAGTTTTGTGGGAATAATTCTAATTGTTCAATAATTTTAATTGTTTAAATGATGTGTTTTTGTTTTAATGATTTTTAACATGAATTTTAATTGTTATGTTTTTAATCTGTTAGCCACCTTGGTGGCATTGAAGAGGGAAAGTGGAGTATACATATTTTGTCAATAAAAATAGAGTTTATGTAAGAGAAATTCCAAGAGAATTGGGCAAATAGGGTACAATCCAGCCTCTTCCTCAATCAAAAGGATCTTTGCCATTGCCTTCAGTAAGAAGTAGAAGGAATCCATGTAAAGAATTTGCAGGTTTTATTATAAAATGTAGATTTTTAAAAGGAATGTATGCAATGAGTGCTACCATTGTATTATAAGAATAATAGAAATTCTTTTATAAATTTTTAGGAATTATTTATTTTCCAAAAAATAAAACTCTGGAAAATCCCTGGCAATTTTTTTTTTGGGGGGGGGGGAGTGAATCACAAAACATTTCCTGCTTTGTCTTTGAGTCTAATTGGAACAGCAGTTGGATTAGGGATATGTACTTGGATATATCCTGTCTGAAAACTTAGCCAAAAAATACTTTATTGATATTTTTAAGATATATTCAGAATCTAGAAACATTCAAGAATTGCACAAATACTGGTAGCCTAGAAATATTTCCAAAAATATTCAGGAATATTGGAAGCTGATGTTTTAAAAACTGTGTCATGATGAGTAACATCAAGATTGTAGCACCGAATTAATTTGTTGGTTTTAAATTTGATAGTTTTAATTGATGGTTTTAATGTAATAGTATATTTTAATTGAGAACTATAATTGTTATGTAATTAGTGTATTTTATTATTATATTATTGTAATGTCTGCTGCCCTGAGCCTGCTTCGGCAGGGAGGGTGGGATATAAATTAAAAATTATTATTATTATTAAGTTCCAGACCTGGGGAGGGACTTAGCTTCTTTCTGGTTTCCTGGGCGACAGGAGGGTATAGGACTGGGGAAAGTTGGTTTTGTACTCTGCTTTTCACTACCTGAAGGAGTCTCTGTGTGGTTTACAATCACATTCCCTCCTTCTCCCCACAACAGACACCCTGTGAGGTAGGTGGGGCTGAGAGAGCTCTGAGAGAATTGTGACTGACCCAAGATCACCAAGCTGTTTGCATGTGGAAGAGTGGGAATCAAACCCAGTTCTCCAGATTAAAGTCTACCACTCTTAACCACTACATTAAGCTGGCAAATGAGATCACACATTATGGGGAGCTCACCATGTTGGATTCGCAGGTTCTGCTGGAATTCTCTGGTTTGACATTAGTTATGTTGGACTTGCACTGCCCCATTGGCCCTAGGCTCTGTTAGGTTTCTGTGGTTTGACACTGGTTTTATTGGGCTGAAGATAGTGTCCCTTACCTTGTTTCAATTGGTTTTGGCTTGGGTTTTCTGATTTGATATTTGGTATGTTGGGCTTGCTGCCTTGGCCTTTGGTTCTGCTGGAATTATCTGGTTTGAGGTTCGTTCTGTTGTGCTTCATGGCGCCATTTATATTGGCAGCCTTTTGGCCAATGGTTGCTTGCTTGTCTGTGTTTAGCTATGCTTTGCCCTAAAGAAATTCCGCCCCCCACTAGGAAATAATGGAGGGTAGCTGAAGGCACTTTTGTTCTGGGGCCCCAGAATTGGTCCAATTCACTTGAAACTTGAGGGATCTTTAGTGGACATGCAACACTAACTCTGCAACACTAACTTTGCTCCAAAAAAAGCTGTTCTGACCCCCTGGAAATATTCCTCATAAGGAATGATGTCCCCAAAAAATTTCAGAATCCCCTCAAAAAACTTGAAACCAGATACCAAACCAATATTGGAAACCAAATAACCTGGATTACCAATAGTTTTGCCCTCCCCAGAACCAGGACCTGAAATATTCTGTTTGTTTTTCCTGGTACACATCTTTACTGCTGGTTGCAAATATGTGTATTTCTTGCTGACTTACACTCTTGCTGGTATAAAAGTGCCATAACACATATTGTCAAGACTTGCAGTCTAACCTACTTCACACGGTTGTCATGAGGCTAAAACAGAGTAGAGAACAATTGGGGTTACAAGATGTACATAACCAAAATAAGTCCACCTTGCCTCAACCCAAGCCAGAGTGTTCTCTGCCTTGGCCCTATCTGGTGGAACAAGCTCCCACTGGAGATCAGGGCCCTGTGAGACAGAGCTGTTCCACCAGGTTGAGGTGGTGGGAATTTCATCAACTTGTGGCCTCCCTGCTGAAACAACCCGCTACCCAAAGGGTAGCTATTCTGCCAGCTTTGGGCGGGGGGGGGGGGAGATATTCAGAGTAGTCAAGTCAAGTCAAGTTAGCCTTTATTGGCATAAGATATATAGATATATATATATATCAGAGCAAATTGGTTTTAAAAAAAAAGATAAAACGGAACGATTGCATACATATACATCAGGAAAAACATAAACATAAACTATTTATATGAGATCCTCTGACATGCCTTTAAAACAGAATAAAGAAACTTAGCCACTTTTTCAGTGACACTAGATGAAGTATCGTTCAAAAGACTATAGACCTTAAGTGCATCAGAACAATCAACCATGCTAACTAAAAGAGGATGTAAATACAAGAGTAAAAGAAATTCAATTCAACATAACATAAGAGAAGCCATGTTGGATCAGGCCAACGGCCCATCCAGTCCAACACTCTGTGTCACACAATGGCAATTTTTTTTATATATACACACACACTGTGGCTAATAGCCACTGATGGACCTGTGCTCCATATTTTTATCTAAACCCCTCTTGAAGGTGGCTATACTTGTGGCTGCCACCACCTCCTGTGGCAGTGAATTCCACATGTTAATCACCCTTTGGGTGAAGAAGTACTTCCTTTTTTCCATTTTAATTCTGCCATCTGTAGTATTTAATTTTAATTATACAAACTGTTTTTAACTATTATATTTATTGACTGTTGTTACCCGCCCTGACCCCATTTGTGGGAAGGGTGCATTATAAATCTAAAATAAGAATAGTAAATACATTTTTAAAAATAAGAGTTCTTTAGAGTCTCATTTGGGGGGGGGGGAGGGCTAAGACAATTGGATTTGTACTGTGAATACTGGCTGTGATGTTTATTTGTACTACAAGTGCCTCCTCCACAACAGGAATGAAAAGTAAGCTAATATAGAGTATTACTAAGTACTAGTAAGAAAGCAGCCAATGGTAACCTTCCATCTCCTGTTTGGAGCCCCACACGGTACTGTCAAGACATTTCAGTTACTTTCACTTCTAGTCCACAATTACCAATCGCCATCTGGTAGAATGAAGGAAGAAATCTCAAAGGTAGGATTGACAAATCCCGATTGGAAAATTCCTGGAGAATTGGGGGAGGGAGAGTGGGGAGGGAAGGAAAGGTCAGGGCTTTTTTGTAGCAGGAACTCCTTTGCATACTAGGCTAATTCTCCAAGAGTTTACAGAAGGCCCTGTAAGAAAGCCCTGTAAGCTCTTGGAGGATTGGCTACATCAGTGGTATGTGGCCTAATATGCAAAGGAGTTCTTGCTATAAAAAAAGCCCTTGGAAAGGTAGCTCAGTGGTGATGATACCACAGAGTCTGTGAAGCTGCCATTTTCTTTAGGGGAACTGACCTCTGTAGTCTAGAAATCAGTCGTACTTCTGGGAGAACTCCAGAATTGGGAGAACTCCAGAACTGGAGGCTGGCAACTCTGCTCAAAATTGCTCAAAACCGATGTGAAAATTCCTTTTCCAGATGGATTCCAGGGGCTGTACATTACCTCTCTTACTTCTGGTTGTTGTATCCAGAGCTATGTTTCAAAAGGCTACTTGTGGTAGATTTTGTTTGGACTTGCTGGAAAGCTAACTCCCCCCCCTCCCATTAAAGGGGGGGGGGAAGAATCCTATTGAAGTACAGCATGACTCTTCACATCAATATAGTCTGCACTTGTGAACAAAGATTTGGCTGGTTCCCAAGAGATAATTTTAGCTGAGGACCACTTTTTAAAAAAGCCACAAGAAAGGCATGTTTTTAAAGAGGAGAATTCAAGTTCTGCATTGAGATTTAATGATGACATAATAGCCAGCCAGATGTGCTTCTCTTTAGAAACAATGCATTATCCTGCTGCCATTCTAGCAGGTACTGGTGAAAAAGACGTTCTAAAAAGATGGAGGTTAAAAGAGCACTTGTGCAGATTGGCCATTAGCACTGCTGCTTCTGAGGTTGAAATTTTCCAATCAATAAAAAGAAATTTTCCCTGAAAGTCAATCAAGTTAAATAGCAAAATAACATATGCATGTAATGCTGAAGCTCCTGCCAGAAAGAAACATAACTACTTTTCAGGACCTCTCTCAACAAACCCATCGAGACATAAATGGGACATTGATCCAAATGTTCTTAAGCAATTCATTATCTCTCGTTAAGAGGTATCCAGTGCACAGGGCTCCCAATTGCTACTGCTTCAAAAACAGGGAAGGAGGATAAAGATCAAGGCTGATTCACCACCTACTCAACATGTTAGTTAGTTTTCCAGACACAAGCCTTGTAGGCATCACCAAGCAACCAGTGCTCATATTCCCATGAACCTCTTGTCTTCTCTCCATCCACTTTGTTGCCTTGCATATTAAGAAGCTTTATAATTGCCATAGTGGGAAGCTTAAAAAGGCAAGCTGCACAACGGAATAATGACATAACCCTAAGGGAGGCATTTCAGAACCATAACCTTGTCCAGTTTGCTCCTCTGTCCATTGCCAGCTTGGCCTCTGTGTTATATTTCTCCTCACATGTCATAAAACTAGGAAACAATTCCATCACCACATAAATACCATGTGATGGACTGCACTTTTTAAAAGCTCAGAAGAGCTGTACAAACAGCTGAAGGAGTGTGAAGGGTTAATTCTTCACAGAAACAAAACACTTTGGGTGACATGCTCTGATCCAAGACATCTGATAGGTTAGCATAAACTGAACAAAGAAAGGCTTATGAACTGAATGCAGAGGAGAATTCAGTCTGATTTCAGCCCTAGCTGAAATAGCTGAAAGAGTTTAATACTAGCAGTTTCAGAATAGCCCTGACTGAGAGCAGTTTAACACAGACAGGAGAACTGGGGAAAGTTGACAAGGATGAGTGGGGGAGTTAGATGGAGACTCCCATTAAAAAGTCAGGTTTGCATACTGGAAAGACTGTACCAGCCTTCCGGAAACTAAGAGAGTCAGTGGCATGAAGAAGCCAAAGAAGTACTGGAGTGTTTGGATAACACTGGAACAAAAGCCTCTCATCTTAAGATTTTAAGTAACACTGAATAGCTCAAGGAACTCTCATTAGCATGAAACAAGAACAAATCTGTGCATGTACTGGTTTTACCTCACAGTTGTCTATATAGAAATTTCAACTCCTGATTTCACCTGACCTTTCCTTGCTATGTTGAATAAAATTAGGGTTCCATTGCTGTTCCAGCAGAAGAATGGGGGGGGGGGGGCATTCTGGGATGCTGGATGATGCACCGATATCACATGAAAGTGACATCATCATGTTGGCAATGTTGGGGCAATACTCTGGTTTTTGGGCAAAACTCTATGGTAAAACCATCTTCAAACCATAGTTTTGCCTCAAACCACAGCATCACTGCACAATGTCCCCCCAATGTGATGGCATCACTTCTGGGTGACATCACATCGGGGACGTCATGCAGCAATGTTATTGTTTGGGGATGGGGTTTCCTCCACTGGCCAGTTGGCAGGCAGAAGCCCTGAAAACTAGGGGAAACCCCAATGGGACCTAGGGACTGGCAACCTTAAATAAAATAAAATAAAATATTTGTTAATTTTGAATTTCAAAATGTCTCAAGTGCCATTTTCAGTGGTTTAAGTTAAAGAGCAATCCCAACCCTTCCTTCAGATTCCTGGGCTGAGCCAGCAGTAAAATAAAGTAGGTGTCAGAACTGGCAGAACGTCAAACAAGACCCAAAACTTGTTGCAAAGTATAGACATTTATTCGAGAACTACAGTACTGGAGAGGGAGGATGCAGTCCCGCTGAGAGGGCCTGCTGCGCCTGGCTTCAAAGGGCCAGGGGTTATCTGTCACCCTCCAGTGATCACAGGGTGTTTGAAATGCAGAGCATTTTGTGTTAGTTACAGAGGCAAAGCATAGTGTGTTAGTATTGGATTACAATATGGAGTCAGTAAGGCTAACATCATATAAGAAAGTTACAAGTTCTGACAGTAGGACAGTCAGAGTTTTCAGGAAAGAAGAAAACAGACCACTATGGCTGCTCAGCCAGAAAGGCAAATAGAAACAGAGGAAAAAAATCTTGTCTCTGAGGGAGGGAAAGGGGAGTAATCATATCTACAAAAGTCTAAGATGGCATACAAAGCATATACATTAGCTGAAACTACTGAAACAAGTAGCAGCATGTTAAAAGCAAATAGCAACTAAATGAAATCATAGGGTAATGGGGGGGGGATCCAACAAATCAAGCGCTAAACCAACCATCTATCAATAAACTATCCTCATATTGACCAGGTACATGGGAGTCTAGGTCATAAGAAATAGACAAAAATTCTACAGAATTACTATGCTTGAAACAACTGACCAGAAGGCCAACCAGAGGAGAGGCTAAACCCAGACTTGATCTGAGTGGTCCTCAGGATCTTGTAGTGAGTATTGTTTTACCAGCCAGGGACAGCGGTCATAGTGCTATTAAATCTGGCATCAATGTGAATGGAAGGGTGCCCAAAGGCCCAACATGAGTAACACACATTAGAATCATGCCAGAATAGAGATTACGATGCAAGTAACTAATTACTGATGATGTGCAATATCATGTTAGCATGAGATAAAGGCAAATATCAAAACACATTTACCACTAATGTATTTAATACATTTTCCCATGGTTACTGCAAGTTCAGTTTTGCTTCCTGAAGTAATGGCAGAATTGGATTAATAATGCCAGGATAAGTGAAGCAAGACCTTCTATGACTATGCTGCCACCACAATTTCCACCAAAGGCAATTTGAGGCAATCTTTTTTTAGCTTTGTAGCAAATGCCTGTCTAGGAACTGCTTCCATGACTGAAAGTAATGCAGAGAGCTGGAACAATCTGCCAGAGAATCAAGATGGTTCCTCTAATGGGGCTAACCATAGTTTTACATCTACAGTACTGGAAAGATCATGCCCAAAGCATCCTAAAAAATTTTAAGCATCCCATACAAAGCACAGGGAGATCATCTTTCTTCTTCTGAGAATAAATATATTTGAAGTTAGTTGAGATCTGAAAACATCCCACTACCAGAAAACAGCATTTAGAAGCAGAAACATCTACTAGCACTCCTGACCAGGGATAAAACTGAGCCAATAGGAAACCATTTAAAACAAGAATTTGCAAATGGATTCTTATCGGCCCAATTTTGTTCCAGTTCTCCCTTGTGCTGAATGAGGGATGTTATTACCCTAACGTGTCATAAGTAGACTGGAATCAGTTATAATGCCTGACACATGTGTGGTGACTTTGTTCAAAGTTCTTATGATGCTTGAAAAGTACTGACTAAGCTTCCAGTTATGTTGTTACCTTTGCCTCTGTGAGCAGACTGACCTTCACAAAGGCAATTAATGCCCTCCCACTAGGTTGCACTAGGAAACCGGGAACAGGTTCCTGTGAAGGACACAAGCGGCAGCCCACTGTCCCCCATTGGAGGAGAGCTGTCCCAGAGACACCCACTTAACTGTGGGGTGCCTCAGGGGGCAGTTCTCTCCCCGATGTTATTTAACATCTACATGCGCCCCCTTGCCCGGATTGTCCGGAGGTACGGGCTGGGTTGTCACCAGTATGCTGATGACACCCAGCTTTATCTATTGATGGACGGCCGACTGACGACGTCCCTATAAATCTGGACCGTGCCTTGCAAGCCGTGGTGGATTGGATCAGGCTGAGTGGGCTGAAGCTGAATCCAGCGAAGACCGAGGTCCTTTGCGTAGGTCGCGACGGGCCAGGAGGGGAGATCTCCCTACCAGCCTTTGACGGTGTGTCACTGATTCCAGTGCGCAGGGTCAAGAGCTTGGGAGTGCTATTGGAGCCTTCCTTGACAATGGAGGCCCAGATAGCTGCCACCGCTAAATCCGCCTTCTTCCACCTTAGGAGGGCGAGGCAGTTGGCCCCCTTCCTGGAACGTAGAGACCTGGCAACTGTGATCCATGCAACGGTCACCTCGAGGCTAGACTACTGTAACGCCCTCTACATGGGGCTGCCCTTATACCGAACGCAGAAACTGCAGCTAGTACAGAATGCAGCGGCCAGGCTGTTAGTGGGACTACCTCGGTGGGAACATGTGCAGCCTGTGCTGCGGGATCTGCACTGGCTGCCAATTGTGTACCGAGTCCGCTATAAAGTGCTGGTTATTACCTTTAAAGCCCTATATGGCCGAGGACCTGCCTACCTTAGGGACCGCCTCTCCCCATATGTTCCTCAGAGAGCACTGAGATCTAGCTCTCAAAACCTTTTAAAAGTCCCTGGACCAAGGGAGGTTAGATTGAAATCAACGAGGGAGCAAGCCTTCTCAACAATGGCTCCCCAATGGTGGAATCAACTTCCAGAAGAGGTGCGAGCCCTGCGGGACCTAAATCAGTTCTGCAGGGCTTGCAAAACTGCCCTCTTCGAGCTCGCGTTAGGATGAAACCCTGGGAAATGACAACTAGCCTTCTTATATACAACTGAATTGTAGCACTGAAACTGAAATTTAGAATTTATAACAGTTTAACTGCTGATTAATTTTAATTTAACTTATGAATGTAATTTATTTGTTTTAACTGTCCAATTGTTTGCAATAATATTGTATTTTACTGTAATCACGGTATATACCGTGTCATGTTAGCCGCCCTGAGCCTGCCTTTGGCGGGGGAGGGCGGGATTTAAAAATATTATTATTATTATTATTCCCGTGACCCCTGCCATTTATCTATATCATCACTTCCCCCAGCACCTTACCATCTAGGTGCTTAAGTTATGTTGGATACTATTTTGCTGATTCTGTAATTTTACAGATTTTGTAATTATGATATTGTCCAGTCTGGATGTGGCTTGTTTAATGTTTCTGTAAGGTTTTTAATGTTGTAAGCCACCCAGAGCCAACTTGTGGAATAGGGTGAGGTATAAATCGCAAAAATTAAATTAAATTATCCATGCCTATTTGTGAAAAGACAGGATCTATATTTCGAAATTTGGTCCATGTTGTGACTATAGTGAATGACTTCAGAGATTCTTAATTCTTAATCTGTTATGGCTGCCCCTGAGACAGCTTCAATTCAAAATTGTTCTTGGTGGAGATTTAGCCGAGGCTGAGGACTTCTTTTGTACGCATATATGGAAGCTAAATGTTTCCCTAACTTACAATGGCCTAATGATGAACTAAGACGACTTAGACCAGTGATCCCCAGTTTGTCATATATGGGTCACATTGTTCCCACTAATATATTTCCCGGTACCTGCTTGTTTCTTGAGTCTTGGGATAAAATGTCTAGAATAAATGAAACAAACAAACAAAAAAAGATAGGATTGCCAACTCTTGACTTGAAAAATTGCCAGAAATTTGGGGGTGGGGAGGGTTGGGTTTGGGAAAAGGAAGGACCTCAGCAGGGTAGAATGCCACAGAATCCACTCTTCAAAGCAGCCATTTCCGCCAGGGGAACTGATTCCATCTGGAGATCAGTAATAATTCCAAGACATCTCCAGGCCAACCCTGGAAGTTGACAACCCTAAAACAAGAGCTCCAAGCCACTCTGCACCAGCCACATCTGAGTAACAATGTAGGCAAGTATATCACAACCTTATACATCCAGCTCGGCTACAGAGAGATTGCCCTAAGCCTCTCCCTGCAGCAATGCAAGGAGCAAACCTTCCCCTTTATTTGGAAAATGAAACCAAACATCATATGTTCTCCAAAGCAAAAAGCAGATGCAGACTTTCCTTGGATTCCTTACAGAAGAAGATGTTTCAGAAGAGGCACCATCTTTGTAACTGCAGAGGGCACTATCCAGAATCGTCTACCTCTGTGAGAAGAGAGATATCAATCTTTTCCTCTTCAAGCTGCAATCTGTGTAGAACAATTCAATTTTTATGAGTGACTAAGGTCCATCCTAGGTTAGTAGAGATTAATTGTACAGAAACTCTTTTATTAGCTTATGAGAAATTAGTTGGTACTCTGAAGTCATTCACTTAAATCATCAGTGGTCAGAGTACAATTGGCTTAAACTGCAAGCCAGAGGAAATATATTATCAGATGTATAAAGGGCATCATTCCATCCTTCTTCCAAGGAATAAAGTGTGGGATATATGGATATCCACTCTCCATTTTATCTTCACATCTACTTACAGTGCCATCCTTTGAACGCTTTCCTGGGAGTAAGCCCTACTGAATAGTCCTGAAGAGGATTATGAGTAGAATTGCTTAGAATTGCTCCCCAAGGGTAGGTAGGTGAACTTGAGAGGGGGAGACTGGCCCAAGATCACACAGAGACTTTCACATCAGAGTGGGAAATGTCCCCGATCCTAATCCAGTGCTCTAACCACTGCACTTCACAGGATCTACTGATGTTTTATTTTTTCAATATAAAAAGAGGGACAACTGGAATTGGATGGAGGCTATGGCCCTCTGGGGTTTGTCAGACTAAGGCCTGGTGCTGACAAGACAAAAGCACTTTCCTGATGGACTTTACACACTCTCAGTCTCATCTAAACCAGGCTGCTACCCATACAAAGCAGTTCATTGAAACACATGGCAGCTTTGCATGGGAGCAGCCCAGTTTGAACCAGTTGCTCTTTGAGTGCAAAATTCAACTGCAGAAGGCTTTTGCTTCTCCAGCATCATGTTTATTTAAATCAGGTTTAAATTCCTTATCTCAAAGCTGCTATTTAACTTCTAGGAAAATAGTTCTTGTCTAAGAGCCACTTTGCATATTCAGCCTAATTTAAGATGTGCTTTACCTCTAATTAAGAGAACCAGAACTGGGAGGGACCATTTCAAAGGCTATATTTGGCATATGCGTGTGTGTGTGTGTGTGTGTCACCATACAAACCCAAGACCATCCTAAATCACTGAGGATGGCAACTAAACTCCATGCTGATGTAATGCATCCCTTCAATGCCATGCCAATAGAAACCTGTCACCATTTCAACTGCATTTCAATTTTTCAGCCAGCATGGTTAAGGGTGTTTGCCTTCACATGTGATTAAAAAAAACCCTGCAGTTGAAATATCCATGGATCTCTGCTTCTCCCTAAAGGTACCATCTCTAGGATCTGATTGAAATGTGATGCTAACAGGCAAGAAGAAATTACCCAACCCATGCAATGTTGGATGGTGCCTCTTCCCCATGCATATGTGCTCACTATGACAGTACATACTGTATATAACAAAAATGGTTCAGCAAGAAGTTGAAGCTATTATCAGATGATATACCAATCTTTCCTTAAGGAAGAGGTGGACTTCTAGGACAGGGGTGGCCAACGATAGCTCTCCAGATGTTTTTTGCCTACAACTCCTGTCTGCCCCAGCCAGCATGGCCAATAGCTGGGGCTGATGGGAGTTGTAGGCAAAAAAAAAATCTGGAGACCTACCATTGGCCACCCCTGTTCTAGGAGGCCTTCTGTGACCATTTTGCCCTTGTGACCATTTTGCCCTTGGCTTATGAAGTCCTGCAAGGTTTCATCTTGTCCCCTATGCTCTTTAATATCTACATGAAACCACTGGGAGAGGGTGTAGCAGGAAAAGTCCTGTGTTGTCCAATTAATAGTAAATCATACTCACAAACGAGGTCTGAGGCAAGATCAGGAAAACAGCTTCTTTATTTAACGTGCATAAGCGCTCTATACACGGGCTCCAGACCCGAGGGTCTGAGCAATGATCACAGTTACCTGCCATCCCTTATAGGGGGCCTCCACCCACGCACTACCTTAAAACACTAGTAAATCCTAGTTCCTCTTTCTCTAGAAACATTCCACCCATACCCCCACGATTTCTGGCTCCATCTCCGGCACCTGTTTTGCTTCTCTCTAGGCTCTGTTCTATGTTTTTCAGCCTGCGGTTTTGAAAGGTCAACGACCTGTCACAGTTCCCTTTTGCAAGCTAACACTCCTTTGTTTCAAGCTGCTATAGAAGATTATTTCTCAAAAGCACTCTTACATATTTCTAACATTGCTATATTGATTAGGTATTGGTATTGTTTTTGGATCGATGCTACATTTCCCCTCTTTCAAACGGAGTTTGATTACTTATCATGACATCCACAAACCATCACACACCTACTAAAATCAACCTACTTAAAACCAAACACCAAACCCATAATACATTTGATAATCAATTAGCTGGCTGTTGCTCGAGGAATTCCTTCTTCTTCCCGGAGTGTAGAGCAATCGAGCTCCCTAGCTGCAACCGCACAGGAGTTGACCGCTCCACGCCCAGGGAGAGTCATTCCGATGCCTGTGGAATCCTGCCATTACCGGTAGGCTAGGATCCAGAGGGCGTTGCCTGTGGAACCTCACTGCTGCCGGTGAGTGAGGTCCAGAGGTCGGGCTTCAAGCAATTAGGTCTGGGAGCAAGGCTGCACCTAGAAAGCCTATCTAGGAAAACCTCAATCAAACTGCATAGCAAAACAAGGTCAGGTTCAATACAAGCCTATCCTATCATCATAGCATATAGCATTTCTTTCCGGGGCTGGGTTTTCTTATCTTAACAATCTTCCAAAGGGCCTTTCATGAATAAAATCACAAAGAACTAAACCTTCTCTCTTACTTAAGCATCACAATATATGGCCAAGGCACTGAGCAATGTGTCAAGCTAAAACTAGCTTTGGGCACATTTTGACTACTTACCCCTAGGGATCGTCTTATTTTCTTCTCTTCTTCTGGGGCAAACAAGTCTTATGCATAGAACTGTTGCCATCAAAGGAAAGTGGTTTCAAAACATTAAAAAAAATCAAAATAACCCAGAAATTACTTAAAAAGGAACAAAAAGAGTCCCCTCTTTGTAGCTTCATACAGAAACTTAGCAAGTTGGACTTTCTTCCGGACTTTCTTCTGGGCCCTCTCCCTTCTGGAGAGGCTCTTGCAGGCTCACACCTCGTTCTGGGACTGGGACAGCTGCTTCTTCCGTGCTTCTACCATTTCCTGGCCATCTCCCTCTGGCGCAATCCGGCTACAGCCTTCAGGCGCGGGACTTCCTTGATGCCAGTCAGTTCCCCTTTGTGGATCTGCTCGATCTGCTTCGCTTCGGGGCAGCGTTCTCTCTGCCAGCTGCTTGGCCCCTCTGCAGCCACCCAAGAGCTCAAGCGTCGCAGACATCAGGACCTTCAGATGACCCTTGGATTCCTTATCTGGATCGGCCCTTCGGCTAAGGTCTCCTCTCTTATCTTCAGCAGCAATTGCACAGGAAAAAGCTATTGAACCCACGGCTTCCTCTGTGGCCTTTCACTTCTTTGGGCCAGCTGTTTGGCTCGATACTCATAGCCTCAGCTTCCTGCTGGCTGAACAATACTCTTCCAATCTCCTTCAGGCTGGACTCAGCTTCCTGCTGCCTTCGCCTGATATCTGGAGCCGACTGTAACTTCGTGGTTGGTGGGCAAAATAAATCTGGTGGGCTTCACACAGGCATCTGGCTTCTGGAGGATCTCTGCTGCCTCACACGTCTTAATGGGTTTGTGCCTGCCGGTAGAGCTTGTTGGCATCGGCTCACTAGGCAGATGGGAGCCTCCCTGTTGGCATCTCACTCGAGGGCAGTTGTTTCTTCACTTCCGCAATTTTGGAGGATTATTTCAGAGACGCTCAGCAAGCACTTTAAAAGTCTCTTCTCCCTTGTGTCCAATGAATACTGTAGCCTGTCATGGGCCAGGAGCTTGGGAGCCCTGGATCTGCTGGACATCACATGGCTGACGGGGATTTCCTCTGAGAAGGTAAGCTGACCAGAGGCAGGGGACTTGCTTCTGGAGAACTTCTCTCTGGGAGGGCCCATAGATCTGGAACTCTTCAGCTCTTAATCAATAAAGGGGGTGAGGGTGAGGTCTAAGTGGCAAAAGAGGAAGAAGCTGGGAGCTTTGCGTTGGGCTTAAAATCAGCTCCCCATAAGGGGCAGCAGAAACACTGCTCTATGTCTTGGCATCTAATTCCCAGGGGCTTCCTAACTAAAAGTGCCTTGTCCTGAGACTGAGATGCCTGTCCAGGGACAGTATATCTCACAACCATATACTACTTAAAACTACACATTAATACGCTTAAATAAAAGGGGAAGCATATCAAAACACAAATGTGACATGATTAATGCTTTTAGGTGCTCTTTCACATGGTCTCACACGGCAGTATTATTGTAATCATAAAACAAAATAAAGCACAGTTTTCCTGGTTAATAGATAGCATCTTTGGGGTCTCCAGGAATCTATCCTGGGGCAAAACACATACATTTTGCAAATTGCTAGGTAACTTATTCACACTCGCACTTCCCGTTTTTCTGAGCGAGGGTTATGCAATACTGCAGAAATATTTCACATCACCACAACCAGCCTTTACACTGCCCTGCTGCTTCTAGTAATGTGAACCATTTACTACTCTGGTCTTAATTTCTTCCTTTACTTGCAGCGCAGGCATCCGCCTGGCTACAGAGGAAGTTTTCTCCAGGGAACACCCGGTACTATTCACCCCAATATCATCTAAATAAGCACATGCATTATCTCCTCGCACAAGAAACCGATCAGCAAACTCTGGGCCACTTTGCCATTTCCATATTAGACCTGTCCGTTTGGAGAGGCCAATCCAGTGGTATACAGGGCGAGTCAGGTTCATGAAAAAACTCAAATCCCACTGTGAATCAATCAATGCCAAAGTGGCACCAAATGTAGAGCATTTAATCTCACTGCTATCCCAATCTCTTTCATTTTCAGATTTATAATAGCATTTCCCATGGTACCCAATCCAGTGTTGTGGGCAGGCAGTGGTGCCAAGAAAGGGGCATGGTGAGCAAGGCTGTGCCTTTTGGACAGCCATTACAATGATAACTATAAGCAGAACCACACCAACAAGGGGAGCCGCTAAAATTTCTTCTTGTCTATATCACAGTCCCTTTTATAATCTACTTCCAGTTCAAACTATCTCGGCCAAGGGCAGCTCATCAAATCCTCAGTGGCGGCCCAAGGCAGGGTGGCAACTCAACCTCTAGGCTACCAGGGGTGGCAGTTCGACCTCTGATCTTCTAAAACAGCAGGGGCGTCCCCCAGATTATAAATTACTGATGGTTAACCAGACAGACAAAACATTGTAGACATATTGGACCCACGATTTCCCCTAAACATTAAACACAAAACATTAAACACAAAACTTTCCCCCCCAAATGGTATACTTCTTTACTTATAAACCTACGGGAGGCAGAAGGGTCGATTTCGTCCCTTCCCCAGACAGACAGGCGAATGACATGTAGGCTCCCTGCAGCCGCGTTGGTAGGGAACCCTGGTCTGTCAACTTCTCAAGGCAAGCACATTTTCCAGGGCGCTGGTATGGAGAGAACCACTACCCCTGCCAGCGGGCTGTACTAGGGTGCTGCCGGTGCATGCGGGTGGTTAGGCCGCCGGGATGGGCATCAGGCGACCCGTTTGGTCACCTACCCTGCTAGAGAGGTTTTATTACTGCAATCAGACTGTTTCAGGTGGAGGAAATCTATCACGTTGAGCACAAGGTCCTGCACTATCAGGGCCCTGGGTTCAAGGCTCTCTACTTACACTCCGGAGTCTTCCAAGCAGAGCTGATTCCTGTTGCCCCCTCACCGGTCCGAGATCAGGCCATCGGTCAAAGGTCAACTGAAGACAGGGCGGGCAGATGACGGTCAGCCAGAAAGAAGGCTGGGAGCTCCTTACCGTGAATCTGGCCCTCCCCGCCAACAGCAGCACTCGGCCGGGCTAATCATCAGGGGCTAAAGGCCCCCGTGTCCCATCTGGGTCGCCAAATTTATGTAGCAGGAAAAGTCCTGTGTTGTCCAATTAATAGTAAATCATACTCACAAACGAGGTCTGAGGCAAGATCAGGAAAACAGCTTCTTTATTTAACGTGCATAAGCGCTCTATACACGGGCTCCAGACCCGAGGGTCTGAGCAATGATCACAGTTACCTGCCATCCCTTATAGGGGGCCTCCACCCACGCACTACCTTAAAACACTAGTAAATCCTAGTTCCTCTTTCTCTAGAAACATTCCACCCATACCCCCACGATTTCTGGCTCCATCTCCGGCACCTGTTTTGCTTCTCTCTAGGCTCTGTTCTATGTTTTTCAGCCTGCGGTTTTGAAAGGTCAACGACCTGTCACAGTTCCCTTTTGCAAGCTAACACTCCTTTGTTTCAAGCTGCTATAGAAGATTATTTCTCAAAAGCACTCTTACATATTTCTAACATTGCTATATTGATTAGGTATTGGTATTGTTTTTGGATCGATGCTACAAGGGCATCTGGAGATCTGGGCTGGGCTGTCACCAATTCGTGGATGATACTGAGCTTTATCTTACATCTCTAGTTTATACTAGGGAGGCTGTAGAAACCCTAGGGTAAACAGCTGTTTGGATCAAATTAAGGGGGAACAACATTTGACACAATAAAAATGTCAAAATAGGAGATACATGTGTAAGAGAATATTTTCTAATTGTGGGAAAGTTAACTTTATGATGTCCATCTGTCTCCCCTCATGCGTGAAGGTGACAATCATTTCATGTTGTTTTAAATCAGGGGCGGCCAAACTTGCTTAACATAAGAGCCACGTAGAATAAACATCAGATGTTTGAGAGCTGTAAGACATGAACGTCAGATATTTGAGAGCCACAAGACATGAATGTCAGATGTTTGAGAGCCTTAAGACAGGAAGGAAGGAAGGAAAACTGATGGGGAGGAAGAGATGGAAAGAAAGCAACTTTAACTTTAAATGCATTTTACAACTGCTGGCGGACTTGGAAAAGTGATTTAAAGAAACAGATGCCTCCTGCAAGCTGGCTGATGTGGTGGGAGGGCCTTCAAGAGTCACACAATATGTGTGAAAGAGCCACATGTGGCTCCCAAGCCATAGTTTGGCCACCCTTGTTCTAAATACTATACCAATATGTTCTTACACATGCTGCGTCTGAAAAAAAAATTATTCCTATGTATTGCATTCCATTACAAACGGTATTCTGTTATGTTATTCAACAGGGAGAAGAAAGAGAGGGGGGAGGGAGAGAGAGAGAGGCATAAAAATACATAGTATGTATAGTCACTATAGAGGATGTATAGAAAAGAGGGAGACAGAGGAATGCATAAAAATACAAGTTATGTGTTATGCTCTCAGTATCAGAAGGTGGCAACCCAGGAGTGGACCTTCTCGGTCATAGCACCAAAGTTCTGGAACTCTTTCCTCACGGAGATTTGCCAGTCTCTTTCAGCTGCAGTCTTCTGCCAGTGGGTGAAGCCTTTTTAAAAAAAAAATCTGTCAGTGATCCCTCCTTCCTAACCAATGTTTTAATTGCTTTACTTTTGTATATATTTTTACTCTTTTTATTGTTTTAATTATGTGTGTATGGGAGGTTGATTTTAATGGTTTTAAAATGTTACTTTATCATGTAAGTTTTAAATTGTTAGCCACTTTGGTGGCCCTTATAGAAGCAGAAAGTGGGATACAACTTTTGTAAATAAATAAAAGGAAGCTACCACACACAAAGGTAAAATTTATCTGGAACCCTGGAAGGAGGAAAGAACGTGGGGGTTATCTGGAGTATAAGACATCTGGTGGGGAAAGGATTCAGCATCTTGCTTTTCCTGCCACTTCTCTGCTCAAAACAGCCCTCACCAGCAGCCTCTCCTTTAAATAAACAACCAAGCACTTGCCTGCAATGCGTCATTTGCTCCTAGGTTTCTGTAACTTGTAACTTGGCAATTAACAGCACAATACTTAATAAGTGGAAGAGTTGCAGCAATGAGGTGGTAAGTGAAAGAAGCATAAAGCCATTCTTCCAGAGGAATAGCACCAGTGGCGTAGGAAGGGGGGGGGGGGGCGGGAGGGGCGGCTCGCCCCAGGTCTGGGGGCTCTGGGAGGCCCCTTGGCAATGCCAAGGGGCCCCTCAGAAGCCGGCTGCCTGGCGTCCCCGCCGCCGCCACAGAAGGAAGTTCTGAGGAAGAGGTGAGCGTGCGTGCGCGCGTGTGTCAAGCGGCACGCGCACTCCAGCCTCAACTTCAACCGAGATGCAGCAAAGCAAAGCAAAACTAAAGAAAAAAAAGACAAGCCCTCCTTCTCGCCCTTCTTAGTCAGTTTCCTGGAGTTGCAACTTAGGCGCTCACAAGAGTCCCCGTTGCGAAGCGAGGCAGATGGCCAGGGCTGCAGGAGGAGGAGCGAGCGGGTCATCAGCATAATGGGAGCCCCTGGGCCAATCACAGGCAGCGGAGGAAAGGCGCCTTCCAGCCCTCGTTAGCAGAAAGCAGCCCTCGTTAGCAGAAAGGACTCCTCGGAAGGCGCAGCTGCCGCCGCGGCAGGACTTTCCACGCTATTTGCATCAGCCTTGAGCAAGGGGCCAGGCAGAGTCGCTCGGAACGGTGGGATGCCGGCCTGGCTCTGCAAAGCACGTGGGTTGCATATCATTAGAGAGCTCCAGCCCCGATCCGGCTTCATGATTACTGAGAAGTCCCATGGGGTGGCCAGACTTGCTTCACGTAAGAGCAGCACAGAATGAACATCAGATGTTTGAGAGCAGGGAGGAAAGAGGGATTGAAAGAAAGCAACTTTAACTTTAAATGCATTATTCAAGCTGCTGGCTCGTTTGGAGAAGTGATTTCAAGAGAGAAATGATTTCTCCAAGCCAGCCAATGGGATGGTAGGGGCTTTGGAAGCCACACAATATGTTTGGTGTAGTGGTTAAGTGTGCGGATTCTTATCTGGGAGAACCGGGTTGGAGTCCCCATTCCTCCTCTTGCAGCTGCTGGAATGGCCTTGGGTCAGCCATAGCTCTCGTAGGAGTTGTCCTTGAAAGGGCAGCTGCTGTGAGAGCTCTCTTAGCCCCAGGTACCCCACAAGGTGTCTTGTGGTGGTGGTGGGGGGGGGGCAGTAAAGGAGATAGTGAGCCGCTCTGAGATTCAGAATATAGGGCGGGAATATAAATCCAATATCATCCAATATCACCAATATCATGTGTAAAAGAGCCGCACATGGCTCCTGAGCCACAGTTTGGCCACCCCTGTGCTAGAGTGTTGAACTAGGATCTTGGCGATCAGGGTTTGAATCCCACTCTTTGTGCTTCCTCCAAAGCAAATCCCATGGATGTCTCTGAAACTTATTCCTAAGTAAGATGTACAGACTTTTGAGCAAAAGAGCTTGGAAGGAAAAAAAATAGGGTCCAAGACATGGGATGTCCTCATTTAAATTTTCTGCCATGGGAACCCACATATTTTGTGCCCTTTTGCGACTGTTTGAAAAAAAAAAAAGAAACCTGGCTGCTATATTTCTCCTGTCAGGTTACTGTTGAAAATGTAGATGCAGTTCCCAGTGAAAAAATGCTGCCAAACTGAGTTACATTGCTCTTGCGTTCTTTATGAGAGAGTGAGCATTGAAGTCCGTTGAAACGCTGCTAAAGCTGCAGTACTGCAAAGCTCTCTGCTCATGACCTGAGTTCGATCCTGGCGGAAGCTGGGTTCAGGTAGCCACAAAATAAGAGTGGCTGCACAGCAACAGACCAAAACAAAAACAATTGTGGCAAAAACAATTACAAACAGTCTCTATTTCATTAGAAAAGACGCCGCTCGGCGTCTTAAGGCAGGGAAGCCCCCCCCCTCCCCTCAGCCACACACATAGGGGGGCCCACATAAATCTTGGGCCCCAGGCCCCCAAAGCCCTAGCTACGCCCCTGAATAGCACATTAGTCTGTGCAGTAGTCTTGGGGCATCTTAAAAACTTATAAGGGTTTATTAAATTTTTGTGTATAAAAGGATTCCTTATGTTTCACAAATATCATAATCAATGGGGTTCAGCAGATGACTGAAGGTTTATCATATCTATATAACTAGTTTAAGGATCTGTGTATCCTAGAATAAATACAGTTAGGGCCTAGCTATTCCTTAAATTATTCACATGGACTTTTGATCAGGCATGCCTTGTAAGTTTCATGTTCAGTTCCTGGACATGCATGGTGAATTTGGATTGGTACAAAAGTGTGCAAGGACAGAGAGCTTCAACTCCCCCAACATGCCATTTTCCCAACCAGAGATGGCTCCAGGGAACAGTGATTTGCTCCATTTGAAACTGACTCAAAACTGATGGCCACATGTAGGTTTCTCCAACAGGGCAAATAGCAGTTTCCAGAAGTCCTCTGGTCAGGACTTCTAAAAACTAAGGCCCCCCCCCCCCATTTGACCCTGATCCCAAGCAAATATCATAACAAAACAGATCACTTGGCTGGCCATTACCATGCATCTATAATAATCTGCATCTCTATCAGTCTGTCCATTTGTGGCAGCATAACTCAAGAGAAAATAAAACTAGGAAACTCAAAGTGAGATGACTGTGGGCGTTTCAGGGCCAAAATGAAAGGAACCAGAATATCATGGCTGAGGTTATCTCCAGACCCCATGCTATTTGCAACAGAAGCTAAACTAAAGTCTAACTTCAATTCCTCATTTATTATCATTAAGGCAGATTGACATTTGATTATCAATTCATGCATACAAAGCCAAATAACCTCTGAACATCTTTTGCCTTGAAAACCCATCAGTCAGCTATGACTGGACTGTACCATCATGCATGCAAAAGGGGGAGGGGGGGAGAAGCTGTCAGAACTTGTAACTTTATGTGCTTTGCTTGACTAAACTGACTCCATGTTATAACTTAGAGTGCCTGACAGCGGTCATTGACCCAGGCCCCTTTGCTATGCAAAATATTTAGGGCAGCAAGACAGGCGGCAGAAAGTCTCTGCTCAATATCCACAGGTGCCCTTTGAAGCCAGGCCGTTTGGCCTTCGCAATAGGGGGGCATCCTCCTTTGCTGATAATGAAGGCTGGGAAGAAGAGACAATCGCTTGAGCCCGTGTGAATTATTGTTTTATTATGCTTTGCTGTGGGCATAAAATGTAACCAACTGCCCAGACTCGCCATTACTGTTATTTCATTGCTATAGTACTGTTGTTCTTCAATAAAGATCCTAACTTGCAACAAGTATTGGACTCGCTTGAAGTTCCTCCAAGTTCTGACATTATAACAGTAATCCCTTTTATTTGGACTTATCTGTGCTGGCAACCTGGCCGATGGCGGCACTGGCTCCAGACAACGGAGAGCCCAACCTCCCACCCGATGAGACACCGCTCGACCCGAAGGTAACGGGGGCGAGGAGGAAGATTAAAGTCCCCGCGCCGTTCTCCGTGGATGCTTTTCCTCAGCGAACCTACAGCCTGAGGAAGTCCACAGTGGCGATGGAGGCCGCAGAGCAGCGCTACCGCATCCTCGCCACGGGCGCTGAAGAAGGGGAAGAGGACGAGCCCAGAGACGAGGGGCTTGGCACCTATGGCGGAGGGGACCCGATCCGAACACTGCGAAATGAATTGTTCGATTGGGTAAGAGAGATCCACGATGAGGTCCATGCATCCCGAACCCTGATGGCCGAGGAGATGCAGCAGAACATAGGAGCGATCCGCGACCAGATCCGCACGCTCCAAGGACTCGTGGCCGCTGGGCAAGTCCCAGGGGGAGGACCGGCGGGCCATCCCGGCGGCGCACCGGCCGGCCCGCCGGTGGGCCCTCCGGCCGGCCCTCCGGCTGGTCCCCCGGCGGGGCCGTCTGCCGGCCGGCCCCGCCGGCAGGCGGGCCGGTCGCCCCAGTGATCCCTGCCCCAGTCGCCCCAGTCGGGAGGACGGGGGGGGCACCGAGAATTGAAAATCACATTTGATGGAGACGGGGACGCGGTGGAATACTTCACCATCCAGTGCAACACGTTTTTTACGCACTGGGGAGCGGGCTACCCCACAGAGGCCAGCCGCGTGGCCCACATCGCCTCCAGATTGAAAGGACCGGCTCAGAAATGGTACGTGGGGCTCTATACCGGTCGAAAGCCCGAGCTGGCTACAGTTGCAGATTTTCTACAGGCGATGCTCCGCCAGTACGGAGACCCTCTACGCGAGGAGAAAGCCGTGGTGGCCCTCCAGAGAATAGAACAAGGCAACCGCTCCACGCGTGAGTACGCCACTGAGTTTATGGGCTACTGCGCAGCGGCCCGAGGCTGGAACGAAGTAATGAAGTACACTGCGTTCAAAAACGGCCTGAACGCCAACATCTTGGATCGATGTTACCATCAAGGGAGACCAGACACCCTGGTGGGGTGGATTCAACTAGCGGGGGAAGTAGAGACCGACCTCCAGCACGTGGGGATGCGACGCCAACAACAAGGCAAGAAAGGAGTCAAGGCGAGCCCCTCCCCGAGCAAAGGAGAGGGCAAACGCGGCCCCACCACGTCAACCCCCTCAACCGCCACGCGGAAGTGCTTTAGGTGTGGGGATCCGAATCACCTAGCTGCAAACTGCCCGGTGAAGCCGCCACCAACCCCGACGCCTTCCAAGCAAACGCCCACCGCCCCGAAGAAGAAAGGTGGGCGCGCAAAGGAGCCCAGTCGGGGCACCGTCGCCACCTCCTTGGCGATTGACGAGGAAGTTACCACCGTGGAAGAGTCCAGCGAGGAGTCCTGGGACCAAGAGTCGGCGGGAAACGACAGCGACCTGCTTTAATCAGTGCCGCGAGGCAGGTCGACAAAACGCCGGCACTACTAACGGTGAGAGTCTCTGGGGGGCTTTTGTTCATGGCGGTCACCCTACTGAACCCGAATTTAAAGAGATTCATGCACGCCCGAGCCCTAATTGACTCCGGGTGCACGAGAGACATTATCACTCCACGCTTAGTGGAAGCACTTGGGTTGGCCACATCTCCTCTTCCCCACCCCATTCAATTTGAACAGATGGACGGGTCGCCCATGCGGGGGGAACCATGTACTCTAGAGACCCAGGCAACCCCTGTGGGGACTAAAGAGCATTGGAGCATAGAAGCTTTCGTCATAGCCCCCTCATGCTCTTTTGACGTGGTGGTGGGGTCGGGATGGCTGGCCAAGCACCAGCCGGACATCCGCTGGGCTGAACAAATTGTGAGGTTCCCGGACTGGCGGTGTGAGCACCACCACTGGAGGTCCGAATGGGGCCCGAAAGCACCCCCCCAGAATGAGAGACTCTGCCTCACGCTCGAGGAGGTGGGATCGATCCCCAAAGAATACAGGGACTTGAAAAAAGCATTTAGTGAGCGAGAAGCGGACGAACTCCCCCCACATCGCCCTACGGACTGTGCCATCGAGCTAATCCCCGGGCAAACGCTACCAAAGGCAAAACTGTACTCGATGGGATGGGCGGAGAAAGCAGAACTGAGGAAATTCATTGACAAAAACTTGAAACGAGGTTTCATCCGACCCGCTACGGCCCCCCACGCAGCCCCTGTGCTCTTTCGTAAGAAGAAGGATGGGGGGCTTAGGCTTTGCACAGATTTTCGCGGGATAAACGGGATTTCTATGTCAAATGCTTACCCGATCCCGCTGATAAGGGACTTATTGAACACGGTGGCCGAGGGCAAAATCTTCACTAAACTCGACCTCCGAGACGCGTACTTCCGCGTAAGGATTAAGGAGGGAGACGAGTGGAAAACAGCGTTCAACACCCCCATGGGACAGTTCGAGTATCTAGTGATGCCGTTCGGACTCCAGGGCGCGCCGGGGGTCTTTATGAATTTTATCAATGAAGTGTTGAGGGAATTCCTGTTCAAGGGGGTGGTGGTGTACCTTGATGACATCATTATTTATTCGAAAGACCTTGAGTCCCATGTGCCATTAGTGCGAAAAGTGTTGGCCACGTTGTGTAAAAACAAATTGTATGCTAAACTGTCCAAATGTGAGTTCCACAAAACGGAACTAGACTACATGGGGTTCCGAGTGTCGGGGGAGGGACTGGCGATGGACCCCGCCAAAATCCAAGCAGTTCTAGATTGGGAACCACCCCGAACCCGACGGCAGCTACAATCTTTTCTCGGGTTCGCGAACTTTTATCGCGGATTCATTAAGGGGTTCGCCCGGGTGATGCTCCCCCTCACTGAACTGCTAAAAACAAAGGGGAGGGGGGAGGCAGCAAAAAAACCCGGAGCGCGCTTGGTTTGGACGCCGGAATGCCACAGAGCTTTCCAGGAACTCAAACAGCTCTTCACCTCTGAACCAATATTGGCTCACCCCAATGAATTAAAACCATTCGTGGTCCAATGCGACGCCTCCGACGTCGCCGTAGGAGCCATATTGATGCAGAGGAACGAAGAGGGGGAACTGCGCCCCTGTGCCTACATTTCTCACAAATTTTCCAATGAGCAAAGAAACTGGTCAGTATGGGATAAAGAGGCTTTTGCTGTAATGTTCGCCCTGAAAACTTGGAGGTCGTGGTTGGAGGGGGCCCGAGTCCCATTCGAGATCTGGACTGACCACAAAAACTTAGAAGCACTCACGGGCCGCCGCAAACTGACTGCCAAACAAATCCGGTGGGCGGGGTTCTTCGCTAAATTTGACTTTGTGCTCAAACACATCCCGGGCACCAAAAACTTTTTGGCCGACGCACTATCACGCATGCCCCAGCACGATAGCCAGCGAGAGGAAGTAATTGATTCCCTCGTTCCCCCCTCGGCCGTTGCAGGGGGGGTCACCACCCGCTCCGGGAAAAAGACGGAAGCCCCAGACTCCCTCCCAACTGAGCGATTGGCATCCGAGGCTGATTTAGAAGGAACGGAGCGGCCCGATGGGCTAGAGCAAAGGGAGGGAGGACTGTGGCTCCACAAAGGGAAGATTTACGTGCCTAAGTCCATGAGAAAAGAAGTCCTAGAACAAAGTCACTCCAGTCGCTTGGCAGGGCACTTCGGGTATGTAAAGACACTCCACCTAATTACCCGACAGTTCTGGTGGCCGAAACTAAAACGAGATGTCTCAGAATTTGTGCTAGCGTGCCCCACATGCATCATGTCCAAACGCAGGGGGGGGAAGCCACCCGGCCACCTAGTCCCCCTCCCTACCGCAAGCCGCCCATGGGCCGTGGTATCGATGGATTTCATAGTGGAGCTCCCCCCCTCCCAAGGGAAAACGGTGATACTGGTGGTAGTGGACACCTTTTCAAAGCAAGCCCACTTCATCCCTTGTAAGAAATTACCCACAGCCCGGAAACTAGCTCAACTATTCTTTAACCACGTGGTACGCCTACACTCATTCCCTGAGAAGGTCATTAGTGACCGCGGGCCACAGTTCGTTGCCAACTTCTGGCAGGAGTTTTGCAAGCTAGCTGGCATCGAACAGGGTCTTAGCTCCGCTTACCACCCGCAGACGGACGGACAGACTGAGAGGGTGAACGGGCTTCTGGAACAGTACTTAAGATGTTACATTAACTACCAACAAACAAACTGGGTCGATCTCTTGCCATTCGCCGAATACGGCTACAACAACAGCTTCCACAGTTCCACCAAAACCTCCCCCTGCCAGATAGTGAATGGTTACGAGGGGAAGCCCTTCCCAAACCTTCCCCTCCCCGCGGGGCCTGCCGAGCCCACGTCGTGTCAGCAATGGTGGGAGGGGATAAAAGCCAGTTGGGCGGTGATACAGGAAAACTTGGAGGAGGCGAAAAAGGAGTACAAAAGACACTTTGACAAAAAACACGCCCCCCAATGGGATTTGAAAGAGGGTGAAACTGTATTTCTGTCCACCAAGAATTTACCCCTGCCCCAAGGGTGTCGCAAACTCGCTCTAAAATACCTAGGTCCATTCAAAATAAAAAAGGTGATCAACAAAGTGACTGTGGAGCTAGAGCTACCCAAATCCTTGAGTAAGATCCACCCTGTTTTTCATTGCAGCCTTCTTCGCAAGGATCCTGGAGCTACGCAATTCCATCCTCGTCCCCCGGAGCCACCTCCGACTATAGTGAAGGGTCAGAGTCACCATGAGGTGTTAGAAATCCTGGACTCTAAGGTCCAAAGGGGGGCGCTATATTACCTGATAAGATGGAAATACTTTCCTCCTAGTTGCTATAGTACTGTTGTTCTTCAATAAAGATCCTAACTTGCAACAAGTATTGGACTCGCTTGAAGTTCCTCCAAGTCCTCTTACTACTTTGATAGATTATGGGGAAATATTAAGTCCCCACTTCTGTTCCTCATGTTAACTAAGGTTTGCTGCTATACTACTATAAATACATTCTAAGTTGCCAACCAGATATATATAGATAAGATGAAGTTGAGACCAAACCTGAAAAGGGATATGTGTGTTAGACGTAGGGATAGAGAAATGGCAGCTCATGAAAGGAAGAAAGCAAAATGAAGGAGAAAGGTGTGGGAAAGAGACTAATTAAGGAAAATACTACTACTACTACTATTAATATATTTCTATATTAGAAATATACTTAAAAAAATAAATAAAAATATAAAATTTATTATTATTATTATTTGCTACCACACACTAACAAGGCTGCCCCTTTGCAAGATCTGGCTGTGCAGACAAAACTATGGAGCTGAGTGAAACTAAAGGAAGAGATAAACCATAGACTGCTGAAGATAGTAACCTTATCAGGAAGCTGCATCCTGACAAGGACTGTACCTTGTCCTGGCTGTCTTGCATTGCTCCAGTGCTGGCTTGGCTGATGTGTTTAGCAGGATCTGAGAAGCAAGGGTTTCCCTCAGCCTTCTAGTAGACCTTGCAGAAAGGTCTCTCCAGTGGGTTCAGAACAACTTCTTTACTGTGCTTTGCCTTCCCTGTGCCTCTAGTGGCTGCAATGCAGAATTGCATTAGCTTAACACATTCTGTGACTGCAGCATGTTGCTGGCTTCAAGGGCCCTCCAGCTGATTTGGGGCCCCAGAATTCTGTCCCCTAGCTCCCCCACACACACCATGACAGCCCTGTTTCTGGTCTGGAAATCAGTATGTGGACAGCAGAAGTTTGACGTTCCCTATTCTTGCCAGCTATTCTTGCACATTGTGGTACCAATCCAAATTGCACCCTTGCACCTCTGGAAATCACAGAACTTACACAGCACAAGTCCTTGCATCAGAGTTAGGGTGCAAGGATAATGTAATATAGACCTAAACCAGTAGTCTATCAGCATAGGCCAATATTCCATCAGCATAGGCTTAATGTTCACCACATGCATAGAAGGTACTTAACATTTATGTTAAACACATGCTATCAAACTATGCTACTTACAGGGCAATCCTAAAAAGACTTATACCTTACTGAAATTATAGAAGTCAATGGGATTTGAAGAATGCAACTCTTCTGAGGATAGCATTGTTAGCCAAATAATTATACAATTTTGGTTTGCTTCTTGATGCTAATGGTGTTGTCCATGTCTCTTCTTCAATGAAAGTTAAAAGCTTTGCATTATAACAGTATTACAACAGCAAATCCATTAGACTAACTCAAACATTCTGATGAGGATTTTCAGCAGCATCTATCACTACTGCTTAAATTCATAAGAGTTTGTTATTGTTTTGAAATGTGAAAGGAAAAGAACACAGGGGTCTCAGCACAGCAAACATATCCATCATCTAGATCTGTGGTGATATGAACTACTGACAAGTCAACCCCTAAATATCACACACTTAACCAAACATCGTTTTAAAAATGAGGCTCTAATATTTGGCCTCAAAATATTCCAGGTTGCTTTTTTTAATAAAGCGTTTTATTCAGTACAATAGATGTATGAGGTTATAACATCTGAAAGTAAAGGTGATATTCTTCATTAAAATACACATTATTCTAATTGCTCAAGAGAAACTTGCTAGAGTTTGCAATAAAACTGTCAAGATTCACTGTGTAATATGCAAGATATAAGTAGACTGACCTGGAAGTTAATTCCAATTCAGTAGGGTTTGCTTCTGAATAAACATGTTTGCACCAAGAATAAATACTTCAAATCTCAAAAACAACTCATGTTTTTCCAGAGCTTTGCTATGTTGGTTGGCAGGACCGGATCTACATGTTTTTTGAGGGGGGGGGGGCAAAATTAAAAAATGACACCCCCTTATGGGCCATAATATCTTATGGTCCCATAGAATACAATGGACTCCATACCCAATTTGGTGCCCCCCCTCCGTTGGCACCCGGGGCCAGCACCCCCCTCTGCCCCTCCCAGATCCGGCCCTATTGGTTGGTGAAGTGTGGCACACAGCCACAGGAAGATCAGAGAGTCAGTATGAAAGGACTGAATTTATTGGGGGTAGAAGCAGCCTCCAGCAAAACAAATGCCTTGAGATAGTACTGGGTGTATCAATCCAGGGCTTTTTTAGTAGAAAAAGCCCAGCAGGAACTCATTTGCATATTAGGCTATACTCCCTGGTGTCACCGTCATTTCACATAGGGCTTTTTTGTGAAAAAAGTCTAGCAAGAATGTATTTACATATTAGGCCACACCCCCTGACACTAAGCCAGCCGGAACTGCGTTCCTGCTAAAAAAAAAAGCCCTGCTTTAATCTCACGGCCAGGGAAAGCATCAGGGCTGGCCCCTCCAGTAGGAAACCCTAGGCCAACTGCCTTACCATCCACAGATGGTAGAAAGCTGACTTGGCAGTGGCAGCTACTTGGGTCTCCATTGTTAGAGAGGAATTCAAGAGCACCCCTAAGTTTTTAATATTGGGCGCCAGCATGAGCTGCACTCCATCAAAGGTCGGTAAACAGACCTCCGGTCCCAGACCACAGCAACTTAGATGCAGGACCTCTGTCTTTGTCGAATTTAATTTCAGTCTACTCAGCCTGAGCCACCCCGCCACAGCTTGCAGTGCTGTGGACAGATCTTCCGGGGCTGCCCATCAACAGATAGAGCTGGGTGTCATCAGCATACTGGTGTCACTAGCCAACTGTGAAGGCCAACCTTTCCACGATATTGCCTTATACTAACAGTATTAATAAAAGGGAAACCATGTTTTTTTTTAATTTGAAGAATTAAACTCACCATCAGTGTGTGCTATCTTCCAGCTTTATTTAAATAATTAAGCATCTTTGTGCATCCCCTCCAGAGATCTTTTGGATCTCCCCCCAGCTCTGCAACAGCTTTCCCCAAGCCTTCTTTGGTAGAATCATTCCTAAAAGATCACGTGGGTTTGGCACAAGCATGGAAGGGGAAGTGTGGATTCCTGCACCTCTCTACCCGCATCTGGAACCTCATCCAGCACCATTTCCCATCCCTCCCATCTTCTGCCCCCATCATGAAGTATATTGCATCTTCAGGAAGTCTGCATCAGGAATATAGTACAGAAGGAAAGGATTCCATTCTTTTCTGCTCTCCAAAGCTGCAGGATGCTGCTACCTTTTGCATTATATCTGGTTTGGTCTTTCTAGACCCAATCACCATAGGTAAAACTTCTGCTTTATTTAAACTTTAAATGAGCTGCTGAAAGAAGTTATTAATAATGCAAGAGATATTTTTGCCCCTTGCTAGCTGTGCCCTTTTCAGTGATTTCTTTTCCACACTCCTTTGTGCAATTTTCACAAATCTTCACAGAGGAAGAGCAAATGCATCCCCAATATCAAGCAAATTGGGCCAGTTCTTTCTCATCCCAGTCTAGTTGCAGTCTAGGTGGAACAGGATGTGGATGGAGGTATTTATTCAGATGAGTATCCTATTGCGTGTCCCCATCTGCACTGTACCTCAGTCAGTCTCGTATAACGAAGCAGGATTAGAATTGGACTAGCTCAAAGTCTTACTGTGTGCCGCCACTGAGCAATGAAACTACCAAAGCAGTATGGCAAGAATGGGAACATAGTTTTAATTGGGTGGGCACTGAGGATAACTCCTGCCCTTTCAGAATGAGAGCAATAAGAAGACTTTGTTTCCCCCCAGTGATGTTGTTACGCAGGCAGATCTGGTTGACTACATGATGCTAGAATGCCGTCATGTTCACAGTGTGAATCCTGATTGGCCAGGTTGGCACTGTGAAAAAGACCTTCTACATAAAATAAATTGCAGCTGAAACAATAGCAGAAAGAAGAAACACTCATTGCGGACAGGCACAAAAATGACAGAAAAAAAAATGAAAAGTGGAAGGGGGTCCCCAGGGACCCTTTCACATGCACTCTCAAGTGACACCTTCACTTGGAAAACTTAAGCTCATGAAAATTCAGCACAGCTCTAAAATAAATGAGGAATAGAAATGGGAAATAGATTAAAAGAAAATCAAAGTATTCTTGCAAGCATATAAAATGTTCCTGACCCTAAGTAGCAGTGTCCAAGCCTTAATGGCATATATACATATGGCAAGTCTGACAAAAATCAAGGCATGTAAAACCTGGCTGAGAGTGGCCTTTGGCAGTGTTTTCCCCAGACTTTCCCATTGCTGAGGCACATTTCTTTCTGAATTAAAATTGGCAGCACAGTTAACTCTGACACATTAAATGTTGCTTTTAGAATGTGAAAGCATAAGTCATCCACCCTTAGAGGAGCTCACTCCTGTGGTGTGTGTGTGTGTGTGTTTTTTAGCATTAGTCAATGTTCTGACTGTGTCTCCTAAGTGTAAGGAGGATACTCCAGGGTAGTGACTCATGCAGAAAGACAATAGGCAGCTTTCTCTGAAAGTAGTTCTGTTCTTTCCCATCATGGGGGTGATTTAATGATCCAGGTACACCTGATGAGGTGATGGGGCCAAATTGACCCTCTACACACACCAATACCAGAAGAAGCTGATTAAGCAAAAGGCAGGAGCAAGAGCAGTCTTCAGTGGTTGTGTGTTTCAGGCTCATATGTGAATCTTTGATTGTTTATTTATTCCTTGCTCCTCGTTGGCAATTCTGACATGACAGTAGAGTAGGGTGCCCTAACACACTCCAAGAATTAATGGCTTATTGAAGCTTAGCAAACATAACAGGGGTTAGATGCAGGGCTTTTTTTGTAGAAAAAGCCCAGCAGGAACACATTTGCATGTTAGGCTACACCCCTTGATGTCACCATTGTTTCACATAGGGCTTTTTTGTAGAAAAAGCCCAGAACGAACTCATTTGCCTATTAAGCCACACCCCCTGATGCCAAGCCAGCTGGAACTGCATTCCTGTGTGTTCCTGCTCAAAAAAAAGGCCCTGGTTAGATGTGTGATCAAGACCTCAGAATAATAGGAGATCTCTAGATGCCACCTGGAGGTTCATAACCCTACCCACCAGTCATCCAGTTACCCTCCCCTTCCTCTATTCTCTCTTCCAGCATTCACTTGGACCCTGTCCCAGGAGTCCAGTGTGATATAATCCTTCTCCTTCCTCAGCTGTAGGGACTTGGTGTTCTTGTTTTATAGTGGGCTTACTGGATATTGTATGGTGGATTCTATGCATGGAGGAATCGCAGGATGAGTGATAACAAGCTCTTTAATAGAAGTAGCATAGTATAAGGCTACATTATAAGACTGGGGCCGGGGCCAATGGGGTCAAACTTATATACATCTCTGGTTGCCGCCGCAAGGACGTTATTGAGTCATTCAAACTGGTGGGGGCTTGTGATTGGTTCAGGGCTGCAGAGATTTGGATCCTGCAGTCCTTTGTTCCCAAGTCCCCAAGCTCAGTACGTATGGCTCCAATGAGCCAGGCAGGAACACCCAAAGTCTTTCCTTGAGTCCACGTACATAACACTGGAAGACTGGGAACAGAATTAGTCACTCTTATGCTATTATGACCTTCCAGCAAAACCAGTCTGCTCAATAGGCCAAAAGTTGCTAGCCCCCAACAGTGACCTTTGACACCATCCATATGGATAATAGTGACCTCTCTCAAAGAGGGGTTGGAAGAGCAAACACAGCAAAGACAAGAAGCATAACTCACAAAAGCTCATCAGTTATATAAATCAAAGCCCAACCGTGGTGGCAATTCTGAGGATTTTCGTTAGATGTGGCTTGCACAGGATTGGCTCACACTGTCTCTGCTGTGCTATTGGCTGATTCTGCTCTCCCTCACCCATCGCCAGCCCCATCAGGCAATAACTTCAGCTTAAGACCACTGACCTTTGAGGGAGGCAGTTCTCTGCTGACAGGGGACTTACTGATCAGTACTGCCTCTCCTCAGGGCCTGTTGTAGGAAGTCCAAGACAGTCCATCTGAGAGTGGGCAAAGAGGTGCGAGGATGGAAAATAGGGGAACGATTTGTGGTGCCTGGCCCCTCAGCCACCCCCCACACACAAGCTACGGGCCTATGCTCATGAGAAAACAGTAGGGTTCCTTCTCTTCAACTGAGGCAAAAGGAATGTTCATTCACAGCAGGGGCTTTTCCACCTGCCAATACTCTTCACTCTTTATATTCCAATTAGACTACAGTGGGCTCATATGACAGAATGGACTCTGAGGGAGAGGCCTTTCATCC
Organism: Heteronotia binoei; assembly: GCF_032191835.1. Classification (NCBI taxonomy): domain Eukaryota; kingdom Metazoa; phylum Chordata; class Lepidosauria; order Squamata; family Gekkonidae; genus Heteronotia; species Heteronotia binoei. The sequence goes on along the minus strand of NC_083227.1, from coordinate 134,969,520 downwards.
TGGAGAACCAGTTGCCAATCTCCAGGTGAGGGCTGTAGAAGCTGACTGGGTGATTTCGAACCAGTCTAACCTGCCTCACAGGGTTGTTGTTCAGATCACATGAGGGGAGAGAATGATGTAAACTGCTTTGGTTCCCCCCCCTGTAAAGAATGACTAATTTTCCTATATAGAGGCTGCAGGGAGGGCAAACGTGATGGAAAGCTGAAGTCAGAGGGGCAGATAAAGGGAAGGAAATAGGGTTGCCAACTCCAGGTTAGGAAATTCCTGGAGATTTAAGGGACCGGGCCTGGAGAGGGCAGGGTTTGAGGAGGGGTGGGACCTCAGAAAGGTACAATGCCATAGACTCCAAACCAACCATTTCCTCCTGGGAACCACTGTTGCCAATCTCCAGGTGAGAGTGAGGGATGGAGATCACTCAGAATTACAACTGCTCTCCAGATGCCAAAGATCAGCTCACCTTGAGGGGAGGAGAATGAATGCCTTCACTTGGGTGGGAAGACAGCAAAGGTGGCCTTCAGTGGTATCTTTCCATGTTGATGGGAAATTCCTGGAGATTCTGTGGTGGACTCTGAGGAGGGCATAGAAGTTAGGGCTTCAGAGTGGGGTCTGCTGGACCCAGATCCTTACTGTGGAAGCTGACTGATTGATTTCAGACCAGCCACAGACTTCCAGCCTAACCTACCTCACAGGGTTGTTGTTCAGATAAAAGGGGGCAGAAGAGAATTATGTAAGCTGCTTTGGTTCCTTACCCTCCACTGTGGAGAAAGACAGCCTATGTAAAAGCTTCAGGGAGGGGGAAAGAGATGGAAAGGTGAAGTCAGAGGGGCAGATAAAGGGAAGGAGATAGTTTGCCAACTCCAGGTTAGGGAGTTCCTGGATATTTAAGGGGTGAGGTTTGAGGAGGGGTAGAACCTCAGACAGATACAATGCTATTTTCTCCTAGGGAACCACTGGAGATCACTCAGATTCACAACTGCTCCCTAAATAGCAGAGATAAGCTCCCCTTGAGGTGGGGGGAAGTTAATACCTTCACTTGGGTGGGAAGACAGCAAGGGTGGCAGGCACTTGTGTAGGAGTCAAGGAGCCGTGGGAGTCAAGATACTGTGGGAGTCAAGAAACCAGACGAGATGACAGTGGGGTAAAGAAGCTGCTCTATCGGACCAGGAGCAGTGCTTTATTTTATATCCTTGTAAGCCAGGCGTTGGCTCAGATAATGATTGATACCCTTTTACAACAGGGCAAAGTATAATGCACACGAAGCGGTTTCGGTTGGGGCCCTGCAGGGTACAGGCAGCACAGACAAGTCACGTGGTTTGCCAGCGTGATGTCTGATACTTGTTCCTGTACCCCTACATCTCCCCCTTTTTGTTTTTAAGCTGATGATAAGCATAATACAATGCACGCCGTTGCCATGTTTCCTTAGAACGTGTACACATTTGCAGCAAATTAGGAAGGCACTGAATACAACAACAGGCAATGATTAAAAGAACAACAATTACAATTATGGCACAAATCAATTGTCGGAGCCAAGTAGGGTCTGGGAGCAGGGAGGTTAGCCAAGCGAAAGGGTCCCAATCAGGACGGAGTGCATTATCCGCAATGAGGTTGTGCAAGTGCTTCAACTCTTCCTCGATGGTCCGGTTGAAGTCTTGAAAACGTACCTCACAGGCTGCTGGCCCAACAATCTTGCAAAACCCTCCTTGGCGTGCCAACAGATAGTCCAGGGCAAGCCGGTGCTGCAACTGTATTTGGTGCAGACTGAAGATTTCCTTCTGTAGGTCACGAATAATGGAGGTAGTTGCATTAATGGATTGTTCTAGACGGCAGGTGAGTCCAATGATGGAAGCACGGTTCTCCTGCGCTACTATATTAGAATAGCCGCCTAAGGTTAAAATGCCTGTGAGACTTGCAGCGGCTGCCCTCCCCGTACCCCAGAAGAACCATAAATTGGGGTCTTTTATGATCCACCCACTACAAGTGGACCCGGGGGTAAAGGTTGAAACATTTGGAAACAAGAATGGAAAAGTGACATGAAGCATGTCCCAAGTAGAATTCATGAGGGAAATATTAACATTATAAGAAGAATTACAGTTCATGTTATTACCGCCTCCCACCCAGAATCGATCACTACAATGAGTCTGATTCTTGCGACTAAGCCAATGTTTGTTCCCATCAGCAAGTCCCTTCCACTTGGAAAAGGCGTTATTTGTAGCGCCGCAGCAAAAGCACAGTCCTGGTAAGGCATATTGGTAATGAAGCATGCGAAAGCGAGTAGCATTAACATCGTCCTCCAATGGGTTGGTAAACATATAGGATCGATTTAAGTTCTGTAATTGGGCTAACACTATTTCTGGAGCTTGAAAGGGGGTGGGCAGGAAAGACATAGAGGAAACAGACATGGGGGGTTCATACACAAGTGTAACATTAGTACCATGGTGCCAAAACATATACGCAGCGTGTCGAACCCACAAATTCTGAGGAGGAGACTGATTAACTAGTTCTGCATTGATTGGAACCAACAACAAACAATAAAAAAGGTTTTGTGCTCAGAGCATGTCACAGGAAACAGCGGAGGGGGATTCTCCCCCTTTCTGTTTTTCAAGAACAGCCAGGGCAGCGTTCAAGGTACGGTTGGCACGCTCCACAACAGCTTGACCTGTGGAATTAAAGGGAATACCGTAGAGATGCCGAACGTGCCAGCGGCCACGAAATGCAGCAAAGGCGGAGCTACAGGAAGCAGGGCCATTGTCTGTTTTGAGGGTGGCAGGACGACCCATAACAGCCATGGCGCGGACAAAATGAGAAATAACCCGTTTCACGTTCTCCCCTCGTTGATAAGCTTCTTATACTGGGGTTGGAAGAGGATCTTCTGCCATGGACCTATTGGGTATGTGAAAGGCCTAGGGGAGGGTGAACTAAAGAGCCTGCCCACCCCCCCTAGCACCCAATGAAATGTGTCTGTATGGTTGCCAAAAGGGAATTCTTCCTGTAACCCAGCATAGAATTGGCAACGGTGCTGTCCTGCCGGTATCACCGATGGTCCATACAGCAACAGGGGGCTTGAGGAAAAAAACCAAAAAGGAACCAAAAACATTCACACATGACAACATGGAGATGACTCCGTACCAGTGTAGGGAGCAGTGAAGGCAGATCAAAAATGCATACATTCAACCATGAAGAAAGGAGTCTTAAAAAGTTATTAGTGAAGCGTCTTCCTGTCCAGAGTATGGTGACCAGTGAGCTTTGACGTCACAAGCGTACATACGTCACGTTAGGGGCCTGCATTGGGCAGGTTTGCCTAGTACACTAAGCATTCAGGACTTCAGGAGGCTTCTTCCTTGTCAAGGAAGGAAAGTAACATACACAATACAGAAAACACAACCCAAAATATTCTTTGTTGCAACATAAAACTTAAAATAAAACATTGTGCACAATCCAGGAAAATGACCATAGTTTGGGGCGTCCCCCATATGATGAAAATAGTTCCATAAAAAAGAGACAAAAGAAAACCTTTGCTATAGCCTTGGAATATAATAAATTGTCAAAACAATATAAAAACTTCAAAAACAAAAACCGAGGCCTCAATAGAACAATGCTAGCTAGCTTTATATGATAGGTGAGCTAGATCAGAGAAATTAAAAACCTGGACATAAGTGAGGTGATCAGGTCCCACTAAATCCAGTGTTTCTCTGGGCTAGGTCAGCTAAAACGATCTTGGCATGGGGGTCTCACATGTGAGCATAGATTTCAACAAAAACTTAACAAAACAAGGATTCTGAAAAGGAACATAATGGTTACACATACATAAAACAATTCTTAACAGGACTATCAACAACCTTTAGAACTACTGAGCAGGCATTAGACTTGATATGCAGGTCCAGATTCCCTGCATATCTATATTGAAAGAAAAGATGAGCAAACTTAACAAAACAGTTACAACATCCTAGAAAGCAAATCATGGTTAATACCTTGATAGACACACTAAAACAATGCATAAAAAGAGAAAAGATGTGTCAAGGCATCTGTAGGACCAAGATTAAAATGCTGAGTTGTTGCAAGGACAAGTCAAAAGAAAGACTAGAAGCACGAAAGCATATCCCTTTAAGAAGAGACCTTTTATGGAGTAAAAGGTAGAACTAGGATGATGGCACAATGCTCCAGGTGTAAGGCTTGTGCCAGAGAATGAGTTTCCTCTGTGCATACACAGAGTGCAAAGAATGTGTTGCTGGAAGGCAACATGCTGTCAGAAATACCAAGGAGACCAAAAGTGGAGCATAATACAACAAGACTTAATTTGAAGGGCCTTTATTGAGGCAAAAATAACACAAAAGGACATTTAGTAGCAAGAAGAAAATCATGATCAGAAATGAACCCTGAGGGATCTACATTAAGAATCTAACAGGTTATGGCTCATTTCCTTGAGAACATGGAAAATAGAAAAGGGTGTTCACTCAGAAAAGTCTGACTCTAACAAGAGATACTGAGCCCACAAGGTGGGGCCTTTTAAGAACATGTGGATACCTCTTTCCACAGGCAGACTGGATTAAACAACAATTAAAACTCAAGCTGCACCAAATAGCTAGAAAGGGGAAGATTGATCATAGATGGAACATAACTACAAATGACATGCAGAGGGCAAATGAAGATATCAATAGTTGAAATACATTTGAGGAATCCAGATTTCTAAGGGAGACCAAGAACTTTCAGGAATTCTGCCAAAGCAAGAGTATTAGTTCCTGAGGCTTAAGAGAGAAAAAGCACAGGGAGAGGGTAAGTTTTACCCCAAGGAAATGTACAGATGTCCTATACTGCTTGTAGAAACCAAAATTTGTGAGGTAAAGTTTAAGACATTGCCCTGTATAAGAAAACTACTAGAAATAACAAAAAAGATTCTCTATTAGGTGCACCATTTCCTTAGAACAATGGAAATCATAGGCGGACTATTTTAAAAGGGTTTACCAGTCACTAGAAAATTATTAACCTAGGAGAACTCCTGGTATTAGGGCAGTTTACAGGCAGAGGAGTCTCTCCAGCGGAGAAGGATTAGCTGTAAGTAGAACTTTGGGATGCCAGCTCCAGGCTGGAGATTCCTGAAATATTGAATCAGATGTGAGAATCGCAAGGCATGCAGTTCATTTCCTTGGACACTTACTTTCTCCAGAGGCACTAGCCTCAATGTACTGGGGAAAAGGCTATGATTTTGGGAGAGACCTCCAGGTCCCACCTGGAGACTGGCAACCTTACAAAAACAAAGTCGTATGCACATCTTCCATCCAGGTATTTCTCTGGCTGGGGAGAGGCTGTCTGTGAGAGACTGCAATATTAGAAAAAGGTTTGGTAATGAAAGACTTTTGAAATTATATCTTTTAGACCCAAAATCAGGAGATGAGAATTCAAAATAGCACAAAAATATTTCCACACTATTTCCACCCTCCCCCCTAGATGGGAAAGAAGGGGAAGGTTTTAACAGACACAATGGATTTGGCCAGTACTCTCTTATCTAATCCTGATAAGTTTTTACAAAGAAAGGTGGAAAAGAGGGACATAATGAGCTTTCTGCCTGGGTGAGGCTCAAAATTGTAACTCTTTCCAGTGTCTTTAACTCAAGCTGAATTTGGCTGAGTTTATTTCAAGAGGGTTTTCCAATCATAGGGCAACATGGCATATCCTTGGGCGATGCCCTCCAAGGTCCCTTGCACAAAGGTGGATTTTAACCCATATTCTTTAATAGATTTATTCAATTCTCTCAGGACAGAATAAGGTAGACCTGACCAGGTTACCTGAACTCGGTTAGGGTGATTAGGATCTGGTCCCCGTGTTATGGGGAACAGCCCTGGGGATTCCCCACCCCAATCCTCTGACAAGTCCAGTTCCCCTGCCTCTCGGGCTCGAGCCAAAGAGCGTTCTAAGGGACTGAGAAGCATGGCGGGAGAGGACTGGGGCACCGGGAGGGCTGAGCCCAGAGGCTCACTGGGTGACACAACCGTCTGGGGAGCTCCCACGGGAGCTGAGGACTCTGACCAAGGGGCCAGGGCCGGGTAGAGATAAGGAGGGGGTTCACCCGACGTCTCAGGGGGCTTACAGAGGATGTTATCAGCCGGAGTGAACTGGCAAATAGCATGATGAATCCGCTGCCAGGTTATGAGCAGAGACATAGGAGCACGGGGTTCCTGCTTTAATTCCGCCCCGATTTTCCCCCAGTCACTGGGCTTCATGGAACCACATTGTGGATACCATGGACACTGGCAGTCTATCTCCCGCAGGAGCTCAAGGATCTCTTTCCCTGACGGACATCTGTCTGGCTGCTGTGACTGACATAATTTCCTTAGTTCATCTGCATGCACTACCTGTTCCTTAGACAACGTTTCCCCCATACTCACCTGAAATTGGTGCACCGTGAAGACCGAAGGGTCGGGTGAGCAGGAGCCGGGAGCTGATCACGTCGGGGTCACCAGCTGTAGGAGTCAAGGAGCCGTGGGAGTCAAGATACTGTGGGAGTCAAGAAACCAGACGAGATGACAGTGGGGTAAAGAAGCTGCTCTATCGGACCAGGAGCAGTGCTTTATTTTATATCCTTGTAAGCCAGGCGTTGGCTCAGATAATGATTGATACCCTTTTACAACAGGGCAAAGTATAATGCACACGAAGCGGTTTCGGTTGGGGCCCTGCAGGGTACAGGCAGCACAGACAAGTCACGTGGTTTGCCAGCGTGATGTCTGATACTTGTTCCTGTACCCCTACACACTTGTCCAGAGCCTCCTTCTAGAGCCCGTTGTATTTTTTTCCCCACAACAGGCCTTACTCCTATTATAGAAATAAATGTTGCTAGTCTGTAAAGTGCTACTGGATTTTTTTCTAGTAAAACACTTTGTGGGCAAAAACAAAACCTGCTGTGAAAGATAACTGATGGTTTTGATGTGGAGGAGATCACATCCTTGTATTCTGGATCAGTTCAGGTTTTATTTTGGTTTGGGGAACTACCATGCTGACAAATACAAATGTGGATTATGCAGCAGTTTCATCCACCATCTAGTATTGAAAGGGGGGGGGAGTCCACCTAGTCACAATTCCAGTTATTAATATGCATATGAATATGCACAATGTGTATTATGACATATTATGTAGGTAATGTATCTACATGAAATTATCTTCACTATATACTCCTACATAGATTGGACACATAAATGAATAGGAACATATCCTGAGAATAAAACATGTTAGTTTTACTGAAATAAGCCCCCTTTGATTCTCCTGCTGAACATGAAAATGGACAAAACACAGGGTAGGGGCAGAAAACATGAGCAGCAATGTCTCTGGCAAGAAAAAAAAAGATGCTACAGCAATAAATCATTCAGTCATTAATTTCTGATTTTAAGCACAACAAATACAATCTTCTGAAGTGTCTGAAAGTTAAATTGTTTTCCTCTGATACTGTATGTTACCCCCCTCATGCCTGGAAATGGAAATGAAGTCATTCTTAGGCACTATCGTTCTGTACAGGTTCTTTCTGAATGATCTCCTCCTCCTCTCTAATAGGAAGAGTAGCAAGCGTTCATTTGGAAACCAGTCAAACAATCTGAAGTTCTGTCTGCATTCATCCATATATGATGACATGCCTCCTGTACTAAAACAAATAGGCATAATTGTTCAAGGTTTGTACGGTCAGCGAGACCTGACCACTGTGGCTGGTTCTAATGCAGCTTGGTATTGTTTTTCTCTTCCATAGGAGATAAAAAAATGAATAAATGTTTTGTTTCCCAATACATTATGTGGGTGTGCATATAAGCTCTTCAGTCAAGATGTTCTCTGAGGGCAGCTTCACACATGGGCACTTTCCAGCACAGGTATCACTTCTGTATAAGGGGAAATATGCATGTTCTGAGGAATATGTGAAGAATGTATACATGTGTTCCACTGTGTGCCTATAGTGAAAATCTATGAATGGTTGTGGCTTCCCACATTATTTCCACACAGGAATACAGCCACAAATGACATCTGCCTAAGAAAATAATATGCAAGGTGGGCTTGCTGTGTTTGTCCAGCATGTAGTAGTATCACCAAAGTTTCTGTCATAAGTCATGGTTTCCTCCCTACCTCCTGGTCTTTTTACTTTCTTACCATTTCAGTTTTTTTCATAAACAAACAGAAGGATGTTTTTATATCATGTATGATTCATAATGCAATTAAACACTTTGGCATAGGCCACTATGGAACTTTGCATAAATTCATGTATTTCAGATGAAGTGTGTATGGTAAGCAAGGGCCGTTTGTAGAAAAATAGGTGGTGGAGCTCATCCAGGGATTGTTATGCAGCTGCACCTACTATTCAATGGACAAGGAGGTGGAACTCTCAGGAGGAGGAACTATCAGAAAGGTTCAGGAGCTGTGCTCCTGTGAGCTCCCACTGAATCTGAGGCCTGATGGTAAGTACTCTTATATACCACAACCTGCCTAGACAAAAAAATATATTCTTTACAGGTATTTCTTTTTCTGTTGCCCACAGAATAGCTAGAGGCAAGTTGCAACATCCCCAGTAACACCACTGTTTGACTCACTCTATCATTTATTGCCTGTTGGAAAGTTACCCAGTGCTGAAATTTCAGCTTTTATATTATTATTATTATTATTAATTTCATTTATATCCCGCCCTCCCCCACCTTGGCAGGCTCAGGGCGGCTAACAACAATCCATAAAAACACACCATAATAAATAAAACATTAGAATTACAATATAGAACAATAAAACATTAAAATAAAAACCAGTCTAGTAAATACAATTATACTGCGGTATAGATCTTTAGGCCGCATTGGCGGATCTTTAATTACCATATGTTTTAATCCTGTTTGAAAGAAGCATAACTTTGTTTCCTATCTGAACAAAGGCTTACTTTCTTGATCATGTAAAGGTATTAGCAACTGTGCAGGAAACTAGTATGTTCAAGATACCTCTGCTTCAGTTGGAGTTAATCATCTGAATGAAGTTTCTAAAAAAGATAATCTTTCCACAGAGACAAAGGTGATCTTCTTAGAGTACAGGGTTGCCAACTCTGACCTGAGTAACTCCTGGTGATTTGGGGGTGGGGCTTGCAGAGGGTGAAAATGTCAGAAGGGATTTCACCTAGAAGCTATGTTGCCAACCTTCAGGAGGGGTCTGGAGTGCTCCCAGAATTACAAATGATCTCCAGACTACAGAGATCACTTCCTCTGGATAAAATAGTTGCATTGGAGGATGGAATCTGTAGTATCTTACCTGTTGAGGTCTCTCCTCGCCTCAACCCATAACCTTCCCAGGCTTCACCCTCAAATCTCCAGGAATTTCCCAAACTAGAGTTTGCAGCCCTAAATACCATAAGAGTCTGCACTGTGAAGCTATCATTTTCTACTGATATCGATTGTCTGGGGATCCATTGCAATTTCAGGTTGGCAGCCCTACTACAGTGATTTGGGAAAGAACTGCAGTTATGACTGACTTTCATATGGACATTGTGGGCAGAAAATATATGGCTTAATGTGATCCTCATCCCCTAATTTCTCCCAGGAAGTTGCTGGTTGCATCAATCCTAATTTTGATCCACAATGTTGAGGCTAATACTTTGTACAGGCAACCACAGCAATATTGCTAAGCATTCCAAGCCTGGTTTCTATCCAGCAAAGCCATGGTAAGGAGTAGGTGTGGAATTGGAGGCCAAAACTCCCCTTTCCTGTCATTCTCCTAATGGAGGAGGATTTGTTGGGACAGGCCCAAAGTGCCAGCCACCAGAGACTCACTACTCACAACCAGTGTTCCCTCTAAGCAGAGTTATTGTGAGCTCACAGTATTTTAGCTTCCAGCTCACACATTTTTGTTTTAGCTCAGGAAAAATGGCCCCAGAGCAAATTAATTTATACAGTAGTTCGCAAATTTAATGTCAGTAGCTCACAAAGTAGAATTTTTGCTCACAAGATTGTTAGAAGAACAGACTGGTGATATTCTGTGCTCAGTTCCTCAAGACTACAAACACCATAGAGCTAGACTGACAGATAGGCTGATATCAGTCTCCTTCCTGCCTACTGTCACTCACTCTTTCTAACCAGTAGCATGTAATCATCCTGTTCTTCTTCCCTGCATGCATCAGGAGGAACAGCATGGTGTCTCTCCTCCTGATCTGGACTAAGCAGATGGCCTACTACAACTGAAAGCCATCCAGTTAGTTAGAATAGTTTAGACACTCTTTCTCTCCACTACATGAATATGTTATGTTTCTTTAAATAAACCCACCAGTACTGGACAGAAGGAAGCAGGAAAAGGGGAGAGGTTATTGGAGACGGAACCCCAGTTTTATGGAGTTCAGATAACCCTTGCTGACTCACTTAAAGCCTTGGGGTTATACGGAACCAATCTTATTACTGGAGAAGCAAAATAAAAAGGCTCCTTCCAATTCAATCTAGGCTAAAAGATGGTTCCTTACCTTATATGGCTGATCAGGCCACCTTAGAGTTCCCCTTCCCCATGGCAGGGAATCCCCCACTTTCTAGCTGGTGAGAGAAACCCTGTCCCCAAACAGCAATTTCTGCAATGCAATGATGTCACACGTGACATCTTTGGATAAAACTCTTATGGTTTGAGGAAGATTTTATCAGAGTTCTGCCCAAAAAGCAGTGTCACCATGCAATGTCCCTGACATGACGATGTCACTTTCACATGATGTCATGTAACATCCCGGTCCCCTCCAGGAACACCCCCCCTACTCCCTGCAAAGGTAGAACCTGACAACCCTAGGCCACCTAGATCCATGCCACAATAACATCTAGACTAGACTACTGCGATGCACTGCGATCCCCTCAAAATCAATTTGGAAACGTTATGTGGTGCAGAAAGCTGCAGTTCAGCTATAATTGAGAGTTAGATGGAGCATGCATAGGGCTTTTTTTGTAGAAAAAGCCCAGCAGGAACTCATTTGACACCAAGCCAGCCGGAACTGCGTTCCTGTGCATTCCTGCTCAAAAAAAAAAAGTCCTGAGCTTTTATTATTTGTATCATGCAGGCACTTCACTGACAGCCCATCAGTTACCAGGCTGAAGTGAAGGTATTAGCTATCACATAAAAAGCCCTTCATGGCTTTGACCCTCGTATCTGTGAGACCACCTCTTCCCCTAAACTCCACCGTGACAGCTTTGCTCATCAAAGCAGAGTCTTCTGCAGTGCCAGCCTACATATGGGCAACAACTGCCTGTACATGTACCTTCTCTGCTGTGGCCTCCACCTTATGAAATGGCTTGCCTGAGAAGGTCAGGAAGGCTCCCACTCTCATGGGCTCCTCAAACTGCAAAATGGAATTATTCAAGAGGGCTTTTGCTATGTCTGGGCTTGTTTTCTTATACCTTGCTAAATAGCTACTAACTGCAGCAGGCGGGGCATGCCTGGACTTGTCCTCCAAAGTCCAGTGGCAGCTTAGGGTTAGGGTTAGAACAGACCACAAGGATTGTGGAATCCACAGGCTGATTGGACAGGTCGCTACAGGAAGCCAATAGGGTATCTGGGGTCAGTTTAAACCTTCCAATACTTTGGGAAGTGGGTTGAGTTTTAGTGTATATAACCAGGCTGAGGCATGTGTGTTCCAAATTAGTTTTGCTGGAATCACAATAAAATGAGCTGATCACTATGCTTGGCATCCTCATCCTTACCATCGAACCCAGCATTTAACAGCTTTTCTAAGCAGGCAATAGATGTGCACTGTACTAACAATTAATAAAGTTAGAAAAAATTATTAGGGACTGTAGTCTATATTACAGTGTATAGCTTGCAGAAACAAGGATCCTACTGTGGATTTTTACATCATTTAATGTGTTGTGTTAATACTGATACTTTGCTTCAGTCCCATTTTAGGCTTCTGGTTTGTTCTGCAATGGTAATCCTATTTCATTGTTTATTACAAGTCCCATCCATCAGCTGTATTGACTCACACTGTGTAATCCATCTTGAGTCCAAGCTAAAAAGCAAAATATAAACAACAGAAATAATAAAATAAATATGGCATTACTCTGCTAAGTTCCCTCCCCGCCCCACACCACAGGTTCCACCTCCCAAATATATGGGTATTTCTGAGAAGTACTTTATCTGTCAGATAGTGTAATTCTTCATTTGGAGGAACAGGTCCTGGAAATCACAGGGCTTTGTTTTTGTGGTTTTACTGCTGCCCACCCACTAGGCATACTACCCAGTTTGACTTTCACTGGCTGTTTATCTAGTATACCATTTAAACCAGGTCTCTTTTTTTTGAGCAGGAATGCACAAGAACGCAGTTCCGGCTAGCTCGGCATTGGGGGTGTGGCCTAACATGCAAATAAGTTCCTGCTGGCCTTTTTCTACAAAATGCCCATGTGAAACAATGGTGATGTCAGGGGATGTGGCCTTATATGCAAATGAGTTTCTGCTGGACTGCAAATAGTTCCTGCTGGGCTTTTTCTACAAAAAAAAAGCTCTGATTTAAACTCATCTTCAGTTTGCTAATGTAAGGACTACCAGATTATCCATCTGCTTAGGCTTTTTAGGGTCCTGTGTATTCTGAGACATCCCCTCTTACAGCTTGATGACAGGATTGCCAAGTCCTTCCTGGCCAACAGTAGAGGATATGGGGGTGGGGAAGGGTTGCAAGATCCAGGTTGGGAAACTCCTGGAGATTTGGGGATGGAGCCTGGGAAGACAAGGGGCCTCAATGGGGTACAATGCCAGAGTCCATCCTCCAAAGCATCCATTTTCTCCGGTGGAACTAATTTCTGTAGTTTGCCCTTGGGCTATCATGCCAGAGGCAGAGCTCCCAGAAAGAGGGCTTCTGAGAGAGAGTTATAATTCCCTGAAGGCTGCCATCCCTACTTGGTGAGGAGCTCTGGAGAACTCAAAACCATTTTGAGTAACAGTGTGTTATGGTCTTTTGGTTAGTCCTAATATAAGGTATTGCATGACTTAGGGGTGGGTTTAGGGTGGACCAGCATAGCTTGACGTTCATAACTTGATCTCCTTAATAACCAACTGTGCTAATATCCTAATGATCCAAAAGACCCATGCCATATCTGTCCCTGAGTAGTAACAAGAAGCACTGATAGTAATTTAAAGCCAAGCCCTCATACTGCACTCCCTCTACATTCCTAGATTCCTAGGCAAATTGAATCACTGATTCAAGTGGCAAAGGCCTAGTATCTATGTTAGCCCACAACAATGGTATGAAGATTACACAGAGACAGACTTGCCTCCAGATATTTATAGCTATCTAAGTTGAAATGCAATTAGGTTGCTTTGGATTACATTTTTATCAATTTCTGTCTTGCTCTGCTTCCACTACTTGTCAGGGTTACCCCTCCTTCTGGTTATACATCCGTAAAAGGTAAAAAAAAATTACAAAGAACCTGCTGAGAGAAAATTGGTCTGGAAAACAAATTTCTGGCAGCTGCTGTCTGTCAATTTCTGCCCATGAGTCAGCAGCAGCAGAGAGCGGCTGTATAAACGACACTGCTCCATTAATACTCATCTGGCCCTGGCACTGCCGAGGTCCTTCCCATTGCCAAGAAGACAAATCCATCAGCAAGAGCTGCAGTAAAGACAGCACCGACATTTAAAAACCTGAAGGCAACCTCCATTTGTTGTGTCCATCTTTCTCTTCAAAGCCAGCATTATAGCAGCCGGGAATCCTCATATCCAATTAGTGTTTTGGTAAAAGGCTCTTTGTCAAGTGAAAAGGAATTTGGTGAGCTTTACTAAAACGCTAATTTGTCTTTGTCTCTGTGGGAACAACAAAGAATCCTATGGCAGTTTCAGATTTATTGAGGCACAGACGTTTGTGGAACAGGGCTCACTTGCTTCTGACGTAAAGGGCTGTAGTCCCTGAAATCTTACGCCACAATAAATCTGGTAGGTTTGAAGATATGCCAAGGTTCTTTTTGTAGTTTTTGCAGCAACAGATAAATACAGGCTGTACAGCTATCCCTCTGGAATCTTTGTAAATTCTCCAAAAGATTACTTTACCATCTTAAAATAAGTATTTAGTAAAAATAAGCATGAAGTAAATAGATACATTTGCTGCTGTTGAACTTTCCATTATGAAGATATTTATTGATTTATGGGATTTCTATTCTGCCCATCCCACCAAAGCAGGCTTTTAAGCCCAATCTACTCTTGTTAAGACTGAAGTTAATGCTTTTTCTTTGCTGAGAGAAACAGAGGCGATTATGGTGATGATCCTTCACCCCACAATTTTCTCTTACAATTCACTTGGTCTATTACTTGGTCTACCTTCCAGGCTGTGATAAGAAAGCAAGGTCCCTTTTTCAGAGCTAGTAATTTACTAGGAACAACTTCCTAGCAGGCTGTAAACTGATACTCCTCAACTAAGGACAAATCATTTCAATGGCAATGCAAATAGTCTCTGCTAGTGTAAAGCAAAACAGGGAGAAATTTTACCCCACAAGAGATTGGGGGGGGGGGGGCTAAAAGATAGTTAGGTCATGTTCCTCTGTCAAACATGATGAGACAAACAGGCCAAGGTTTCTAGGTCCAACTCAGGAAATATCTGGGAACTTTGGGGGTAGAGCCAGGAGTAAGGTTGTGACTAGCATGACTGAATTCCAAAGAGAGTTCTGGCCATCACATTTAAAGGAACAGCACTTCTTTTAAATGCCTTCTGTTCACTGTAAATAATGGAGGATGGGGGCACTTTCTTTGGGCGCTCATAGAATTGGACCCCCTGGTCCAATCTTTTTGAAACTTGGGGGGCGGGGTGAGGAGAGGCACCAAATGCTATGCAGAAAATTTGGTGCCTCAACCTCAAAAAATAGCCCCCCTGAGCCCCAGATATACATGGATTGATTCTCCATTATACCCTATGGGGACCAGTCTCCACAGGGTATAATGGAGTGCCAATGGACATTCAACCCCTCCTCACTTTCTGATAACCCTGAAGTCGGGGGAGGGCCTTCAAACCAGGGGATCCAGTGAAGGGTCTTCAGTTATAACTTGTGCTGTTGCAACACATCCATAGCCAGTTTTATCCACCTGATGCCATTCAAATATATGCAAAGCTGCCTAAACTACCATATGCTTAAAACTTCAGAAAAGAAACAATATCGTTGCATATTTCTCAGTTTCCTGAACAGTGAGACGTTCCAGGGTATATAGGTTTGTATGGCACTTTTGTGAGATTTGCTTTGTTTATAAATACAAAATTAGAGCACAGGTGGAAAAAAAGATCCACTTTCCCAAATTAGATGTTGGGGGGAGGGCGCTGCACTGTACTCACAACTCTGTCTGTCTGCCTGCTTTTCTTCTTCTCTTCCAAAGTCCAAACCTGCTGTTTTCCCACATGTTTACACATCTGATCCCTTTCCCTTCATTTGGGTAAGATCATTTTTGCCAAACTCTCATTCAAGACAAGGACCATCATTATAGGGTTGCCATCTCCAGGCTGGAAAATTCTTAGAGATTTTGGAGTGGACTCTAGGGGCAATGGTGTTTGGGGGTGGGAGGAGCCTCAGCCAGATATAATGCCATAGAGTCCACCCTCCAAAGTAGCCATTTTCTCCCGGAGGAGAACTCTCCCATATGGAAATCAGTTGTAATTTCAGATCTCCAGGTCCCACCTGGAGGATGGCAACCATATTAGGCTGCCTCCTGACAACTGGCTCCTATTGAGGAAGTTATCTGCAGTCATTAAATAATACAATTTTTAAGTCATCATTCATATTGAGGCAAAATGAGATACTGTAAGCAAACTCACAGTGAAAGACCCATTCACAACACTCCCATAATGCCATTTCTCAGCCCTTGATTTCTCTTCATTAGTTCCAGGTAGCTTGAGAGCCAGCTGTGGTATAAGAGTGGGCGGACTTTAATCTGTGCAAGCCAGGTTTGAGTCCCCGCTCCTCTACATGCAGCCATGTGCATATTGAATGGCCAGCGTCATCAGGATTGTCTCTGGAAGAAGCATTAGAGAAGAATTATAAAGTTTGGTTTGTAGATGGGTCTTATTATTATGAAAAAGGAAAGGCAAAGACTGGATATGGGATCATCAGAGTTGATGATAACATAGTGAACATTCGGCACAAGCAGCGGAAGTCGTGGCTGTTAAAGAAGTGCTTGCAACTGAGAGTAATAGAGAATGTTGCAATTTTTACAGATTCAGATTGGATCAAGCAAGCTCTTTTAGTCTGGCTTCCAATCTGGCAATCTCACGATATGTGCACGGCAGATGAAAAGCCTGTGGCTTATGCACAATGGTGGATTGAAATTGCTGAATATATAGGAAAATGGCAAGGAGACATTCGGGTAATGCATGTAAAAGCCCACCAGAAAGCTAAGACTAAAGAAGCATATTGGAATGGGAAAGCTGATGCTTTAGCAAAATTGTCAGCTAAATCAGCTGAGCCTTCAATCGAGCCCCGAGAAGAATGGGAAGACAAGGTGGCAATGGTGACCACTAGGTCTAAAGGAAAGAAGTTACCTCCAAATATTTTAGATCTGGAGACTTTGCAGAAAGATGATGTAGAAGTCCAACAATTGCTTGAACAGGGAAAGAGTTCTTGTGGGAGATATTTAATTCAGAAAATTGAAGGGGTAGTATGGGTTGTGAAGGAGGATTTCAAGTTATGGGTTGTTCCAGGGATAGTTAGAAATGACTGATTCAATATGTGCATGAACAAGGACATTTTGGTGGAGAAAGGACTCTAGAACGAGTGAAAGGCATGGGATGGTGGCCTCATATGAAACAAGATGTAAAACAATGGTGTGATAACTGTTTGCGATGTGCAATGGTAAATGCAGATTCTAAAATTAAGAAGGGGCCAATGAAGCATCAGAGATTAAGTGGAGTGTGGTCTGATGTTCAAATGGATTATATAGGTCCCTTACCCAGAACTAAGAATGGAAATCAGTATTGTTTGGTGATAGTCGATGGTTTTTCAAAATGGGTTGAAGCCCTTCCTACTAAGGATAATACAGCAAAAACCACTGCCAAACAGTTGTTTAACCATGTATTTACCAGACTTGGTATCCCTAAACGGTTAAATTCTGATTTAGGATCTCACTTTATTGGTCAGGTACTGCAGGAATTGTGCCAGTTATTGGGAATAAAACAAAGGTTTCCTGTGGCCCATCACCCAGAGTCATCCCGGCTAGCGGAAAGGACAAATAGGGTAATAAAAGAGGCATTGAAGAAGATGGTGAAGGCAGATGGAAAGGACTGAGATCAAAAATTACCTGTAATCCTTATGGCTCTCAGAGCATCCACTGCCTCCCATGGATATACACGCTTTGAGGCTATGACGGGGAGATTAATGAATACCCCACAGCAATGGTGGTTAGATACAGAGATACCAGATGAATGGCAACCTAGAGTCCTTATGGATCAATGGATACAACAACTAAGTGAAAAACTGACTGAAATTCATAAAGCTGTAGCTAGTCAATTGGGTCTAAATATAAAGAGGATGGACAAATATTTAGGATGGGTAAGGAATCCTATAGAATGGTCGGTGATGGTTAGGGACTAAGGTGATGGTTAGGGACTTTTCTGAGAGAAAACATACTTTGACCCCAAACTGGAAAGGACCATGCTATCTAGTTGATAAAGCCTCGCCTACAGTATATTTGGTAGAGATAGTGCAGGTAACCAGCCCAGATAGAAAGAAGAAATGGTTCCATTCCTCCCAATTGAAGGTTTGGAAAGGGAAGTAGGGGTGAATCCTGTGTTGCTGTATGTATATATATATATCTTAAAGGAAATTATATGTGCCTATCAAATACAGTAGTGTATATATGTATTTAACATTTAATTTTAGGAAATAGATTTGAGATCTGGTAACTGGAAGAACAAGTAGAAGAGATGGCTGGCAATGGGATCGAGTTCGACAGTTCCTTGTTCTCTGAGGACTCGCTATTGGCAGACATTGTGGATCTAGGTTCAGTGTATTCTCCCACCTCCCCAAGGGGAATCCAGGATTTGGAGGATCTGGGTTCAGTGTATTCTCCTACCTCTCCCACTTCCCCAGGGAGAGCCCAGGATTTTGAGGATCTGAGTTCAGTATATTCTATTCATCCCACCTCAGAAGGGAGAGCTCAGGATCATCCAAGGAGACCTCTGGATGGTAAAGAGCATACGCTTCCTAGTGATTTTGGAGCCTCATCCCGAACTCCACCCCACAGATTTGATGCTCAAAAGGGTTTAGAAATGTGGGAAGTAAAGGTAGAAAAGGTTCAGAAGGTATATTCGAGGAAATGGGTTCGGGACAGAAGTGGGAGATGGAAGCCTGCATCTAAAAACATGATCAATATGATTAGGACCACCAAAAGGAGATGGCAAAGGGAAAAACCATTCTTCTTGCCAGATGCTTTTGGATATAATGGACGTCGTTTTGGCAGTGATATTTAGGTAAGCTTTTGGGAGTATATTATGCAAACACTTATTGTATGGGAAGATGTGCATATATAGTGGCATATCGAACAAATATGAGTATAAACCTATATATATGAATATATATATATATATATATGCACCTATAGCTGATGCCAAATAGCCTTTTACAATTTATTTTCAGGAGGAACCCGTGAAGTAACTGAACATAACACCAGATGAGGGACAATGTGTCTGAAATGTGGATGCTGTATATTTTGTTTTGTTATGGTGTTTGCCCTGTTTTTCTTCTTTTGGATAATACCTCCACCAGAGATTCAGGAAACAGCTCAAGTAACGAAACTAGTCTCTCATTTGATTCGGCTGATCATACCCAAGTGAATAATGATTTTATTGGATTATATAAAGTCAGATGGTCCCAGATGCCAAGTACACGGCAGTGTGTTTGGAACATGGAAAGTGTTGAATGGATTGCACCTGAGACACATATGGGTAATGTAAACTGTGGAACCACACCACGTGAACCATGGAAACTGCTGAAGGGTGTTCTTCCCAGAGTATTTGAATAAAAATCCCCTGTATATTTTATCTGTTAACAATGGGATGCAATCTCAAAAATGACAGAATGATCTCAGTCCATATCCAAGGCAAACCATTCAATATCACAGTAATCCAAGTCTATGACCCAACCACTGAAGAAGAAGACGTTGAAGTGGACCAATTCTATGAAGATCTTCCACAACTTCTAGAACTAACACACAAAAAAAGATGTTCTCATCATCATAAGGGACTGGAATGCCAAGAAGGAAGTCAAAAGGTAACCAGAACAACAGACAAGTTTGGCCTTGGAGAACAAAATGAAGCCAGGCAAAGGCTAATAGAGTTTTGTCAAGAAAACAAGCTGGTCATAGCAAATACCCTCTTCCAGCAACCTAAAAGACAACTCTACACGTGGACATCACCTGATTAGTGACACAGAAATCAGACTGATTATATACTCTGCAGTCAAAGATGGAGAAGCTCCTTACAGTCAGCAAAAACAAGACCTAGAGCTGACTGTGGCTCAGATAATGAGTTACTCATTGCAAAATTCAGGCTTAAACTAGCCATTTATTTATTTATTTTATTGGATTTATATCCTGCCCTCCCCGTCAAAGCAGGCTCAGGTTTGACCTTGATAACATCCCTTATGAATATACAGTAGAGATAAAGCATAGGTTTAAGGAACTAGAGTTGATAGACAGAGTGCCTGAAGAACTATGGACAGAGGTTTGTGACACTGTACAGAAGGCAGCAATCAGCACCATCCCAAAGAAAAAGAAATGCAAGAAAGCAAAGTGGCTGTCTGCTGAGGAAAGAAGGAAAGTGAAAGGCAAAGGTGAAAAGGAAAGATTCACCCAACTGAATGCAGATTTCCAGAGAACAGCAAGGAGAGATAAGGAGGCCTTCCTGAAGGAACAATGCAAAGCGATAGAGGAAAATAATAGAAAATTGGAGAAATCAAGGGAACGTTTTGTGCAAAGATGGCCATGATAAAGGACAAAAATGGTAGGGACCTAACAGAAGCAGAAGAGATTAGGAAGAGGTGGCAAGAATACACAGAAGAATTATACAAGAAAGATCTCAATGTCTTTGACATCCACAACGGTCAAATTGCTGATCTTGAGCCAGACATCCTGGAGTGTGAACTCAAATGGGCCTTAGAAAGCATTACTAACAAAAAGCGAGTGAGATTACAATATCCCGGTTGAGGTATTCAAAGTCCTAAAAGACAATGCTGTTAAAGTGATGCACTCATTATGTCAGCAAATTTGGAAAACACAACAGTGGCCACAGGATTGGAAAAGGTCAGTTTATATTCCAATCTCAAAGAAGGGTAATGCCAAGGAATGTTGCAACTATCGCACCATTGCACTCATTACACATGCCAACGTCATGTTAAAGATCCTACAAACTAGGCTTCAGCAGTATGTAGATCAGGAACTACCTGAAGTTCAAGCTGGGTTTCAGAGAGGTAGATCAAATTGCCAACATTTGCTGGATTAAGGTGAAAGCACGGGAGTACCAGGAAAATGTCTATTTCTGCTTCACTGACTACGCTAAAGCCTTTGATTGTGTGGATCACAACAAACTGTGGCAAGTCGTTAAAGAGATGGGAGCACCAGACCACTTCACATGTCTCATGAGAAACCTGTATAAGGGTCAAGAAACAACTGTCAGAACAGGATATGGAACAACTAATTGGTTTAGAATAGGAAAAGGAGTTCGACAAGGATGTATATTGTCACCCTGCTTATTTAATTTATATGCAGAGTACATCATGCGGAATGCCAGCCTGAATGAAGCACAAAACGGAATTAAGATTGCCAGGAAAAACATCAACAACCTCAGATATGCAGATAATACCACTCTAATGGCAGAAAGTGAAGAGGATCTAAAGAACCTCTTGTTAAGGGTGAAAGAGGAGAGTGCAAAAGCAAGCTTGAAACTCAATAACAAAAAAACCTAAGATCATGGCAACCATGTGGATTGTTAAATAAATAAATGTTTTATGTATATAACAAATGTTTAGATTTTTAACTGTAAATTATGTAATGTTAATTTTAATGTTTAATTTATATTTTATGTTTGTTTTACATGCTGTAAGCCGCCCTGAGCCACCTAGTGGGAAGGGCGGGATATAAATCTCAGATAAATAAATAAATAAAATAAAAATAAATTTCTTGTATTATACTGTCAAGGATTTGTTATGCCACAAATTTCTTAGGAGTTCTCTTCCCCCAAACTTTACTATTCACCACCCAACAGGGGTTAACGTACCAGTCTTCCCTCAAACTTGCTAACTTCTAATTGCCCCATTTAAAATCTTACAGCAGTCAGTGACAATTTTATTCATGATAAAGTCACTATGAGAGAAATAATTTATTAATAACAAATACAGTAATGTATTTCCACACTGTACTGGTAACTTACAGAGGTTTGAATCATGTGAGTAATTCCCTCATTTGCATCTTTCTCCCACAGGGCTGTTGAATCTGGTTTGGGAAGTAGCCATGTAATCAGGGGGCTGTTGAATCTGGTTTGGGAAGTAGCCATGTAATCAGGGGTACCCACATCAGCTGTATGTTTCCTAAAAATTTGCAAGCAAGCAATAAAGGAGCAGATTTGCGGCAACCATCTCATCACATTATGAATGAGACATTAGAGCAGTCAGGTGGAGCCAGTTTGGGTACATCAACACACTCACCTCAATAAATGAGGAAAGAGAGAACTTTCTGCCTGCGTCTCTTTTGCATAAAATGAGCTTTTAAGAAGATTTTGGCAAGTGCCACCAGTCTTGCAAAAACTTTGACTGAGGACAATTTGTTACTGGTTCTGAAGTTGGCTTTTCCAGTATTTTAGCAAGCTTAATTATATTTATAAAGTCTCCAACATGAGCTCAGATTGCAACTCACTATTTACTGTCTCAATCCACTTTCCAAAGCACCCCCCACCCACCCAATATAAGAATGTAAGAGCAACTGTGCTGTACCAGATCAATGGTCCATCTAGGCTAACATCCTGTTTCACACAATGGCCAACCACATGCACTAGAAGGAACAGAAACAAGTCATGGATGCCAAAGTCTTCCCGTTGTAAGCACACACACACACACTCTTAGCACTGATAGTCACTGAACAGGTGAGTCATTGTGGCTAATAGTCATCAGTGGATCTTGTGATGAAACAATACTTCATCCCAGACATCAAGGTAAAAATTTACAGTGCTGCAAGGTAAATGTTCAACTTCCATCTTGGGAAAGACCTGCTGCCAGTTGAAGCAAATAATTCTGGGTTGCAGAGACTTGGCATAGAACAGGTCTGTGTAAACTTTTATAAACACGCTTCCCATGATCCTGTGGTAGTATGAGCTTTTCTTCATAATGACTGTTCTACAGGTTAGGCAACCAGCTATATGCAAACATGCCTAACATTTGTGCTTGTGTTTCAATCTAGCCCAAATACTCCATTAGTATGAACCTTCATTTCCAGCCTACTATACAGTAGGCAATCTTTTAAAAGTTTTTTTTTTTACAAACCTATCCAAAAAGCCAATTGCACTAGCCCTTCCCCCCCCCCCCCACTTCGCAGCAGGGGACAGAGGGGTGGGGTTGCCATATCCAGGCTATGAAACTCCTGGTTATTTGGGAATAGCCTGGGGAGGACAGGGATCTCAGTGGGGTACATTGCCACAGAGTCCATACTTCAAAGCATCCACTTTGTCCAGGGGAACTGATCTCTGTAGTCTGGAGATGAGTTGTAACTCTGGGGGATCTCCAGGTCCCACCTGGAGGCTGGCATCCCTACCTGAGCCACTAATTAATTGGTTTTTGAAAGTTGAATAAAGGACTGCAGTACAACACAGCGTTTTCTCACCAGCATAGCTTAAAATAACTTCCTTTGGGGAGCTGGACATGAAATGTCAGTTGAGGACACTTGGAATACAAACAGGCTGCACCGTTCTCTCTTAAAATCAGCAACTGGGATGTTTACTTTAAATTATTGTGGCTTGTTGGCAATAGGCCTGGGCCAATATCACCTGTTTTGCCTCCTGCCCAAAGACTTTAACTTTTTGGAATTCTGAAGGCTTTGCAATTAGCCTGATGAATAGAAGCCAATCATGAGTTTGCTTTTAATTAGTCTGAACACCAGCACATCTTTTCTCCATCCAAGCTGTAAGTGGATATTGTGACTCTGGATCCTTGTACTGCAATACTGCCCATATTTCCCCTCATATTCCCCTTCAAAAAGGTACCTAAGGGCCAAACTAGATGTTACTCCCCTCCCCCCGCCCTGTTGGTTTGATAGGCTACATGTGCCCCCTAATGGATAATGTGCAAATAATGTCACTTGAGACCATTTTCAGATCTGGAAAAGCATGGTGCTGGGGAGAAGTCTTTCACCCATTCTCTCCTTATACTACAGTCCTTCTGACATGAACCAAGCCCTTCCAGTACTTGTGAAATTAGTTTCCAGCCAGCTGACTGAGGGGAATAAGAGAAGAAACAAAGACCCAACTCAGAAAAAAATCTCAAAGGGCCAAAGTGAATGTTAGGTGTGTATAACATGACCCTGGCATTCCTTTTTAACCAGGGAAAGCATTTAGAGTGGTAAGCAGGGCTGGAAAATGAATGAGGGAGTATTTAACTCTTTTCATACAGGCCATTTCTTAGAGTTGCCAGCCTCCAGGTAGGGCCTGGAGATCTCACTTTTACAACTGATCTCCAGCTGGCAGAGATCCGCTCCCCTGGAAAAAATGGCTGCTTTGAAGGGTGGACTCGATGATACTGTACCATGCTGAGGTCCCTTCCCCCCTCAGACCTCACCCTCTCCTGGATCCACCCCCAAAGTCTCCAGGTATTTTCCAACACAGATCTGGCAACCCTATGCACTATCTTCCTTCTGCCGCCCCCCCCCCCAATAATGAGTATCAAATGTGAGTAAACAAAGAATGTTTGGGAACATTTGGAGAAGATTCAACACCAAAATTTGCAAAGTTTTGAAAACTGCGGGAAACAAAACAAATATGCTTTGTTTTTGGTACAGGGCATGTGGGTTACTATTCCATGGGTTCAATACACAGCACTGCTGTAAAGGATTAAAAATTCTCCAAGTGGATAAGAACACCCACACAGGTTGTTACAACAAAATTATTGCTCAGCTGGTGGGCAACAATTGATGGTAAAGATAATGTGATTGGTCACTGCTTAATGTCATTTCGGGACTTTAAAGCAGTAACATGGAATGAATCTCAAAAGAGTTGGTTTTTGTATCACTCCTTTGAAATAAAAAGGTACCTAATCTCTAGATTATTTTGATGGCATAAATTTATCTTGGGAAAGTTTTTATTTAGTTTCAGCATTCTGAGTTTTTAGTCTATCTGCAGAGAAGTGCCATAGCAGACACCATATCTAATTGTTTCAGTTGAAGTCATTATATTTGACTTGGCGTCAACTAGAAACTGTATTTACACTGTGGCTTCTGCCAGTACAATTCTGAACAAGAAATCTTTCTTGAGCCATTCAAATATTCAAGAACTCTGAAAACAAGAAATTGGCCAGTTTGCATGATGTCAACGCCTGTGCAAGCAATCCAAGTTATGCAACTGATGTTCTAGTTACACAACTGGAAGTAATGTCAAGGCACTGACTGATGCTATTTCTCTCCTGCCATTTTTCTCCCACCATCCTATGGAGTGGTGGTGGGACAAAGAAGAATTTGGCAGGCGGTTGTCCACCAAAGCAAGCAACCTGGATTGCCTAATGCTGAACAATGGATGATTTAGCTACAGTGATCCATGCAATGGTCACTTCCAGGCTGGACTACTGTAACTTGCTCTATGCAGGCTTGCCCTTGGGGCTGATCCAGAAACTCCAGCTGGTGCAAAATACGGCAGCACAGCTGTTAACTGCATTGCCTTTATGGGCAAGCATTCAGCTGGTGCTGCACCAATTCACTGGCCACCAATTGAGTACCGGATCCACTTCAAGGTTTTGGTACTGACGTTCAAAGCCTTACATGGCCTAGGGCTGACATACTTGAGGGACTGCCTTTCCCCATATACGCCTCAGAGGGTGTTGCAGTCTACTACACAACACCTCCTGACCACCCCTGGCCCGAATGACATCCGTCTCACCTCGACCAGGGCGAGGGCTTTCTCGGCTCTGGCCCCTGCCTGGTGGACTCAGCTCCTATGGAGATCTTGGACCATTTCGTAGGGTCTGCAAGATGGAGCTATTCCACCAGGCTTTTGGTTGAGGCAGCCGACATCCTACTCCAACAACTATTCCATCACTTGGCCTCCCTTGTTGGGACATCATGCTTTACAGCCTTGTCGTGGTCCTGAATCTTATTATTAACACCATCATTTTGGGGGGGGGGGGCAAAAACTGCTGTATTTTGTGAAATGTGCCCTTTCCGCCTGAGATGCACTTTATTCTGTTGTTTTATTGTTCTGGTTTTATTTATTTATTTTATTCAACTTGTATCTCACCCTCCCCACTGAAGTAGGCTCAAGGCAGTTCATATTAGGTCATGACCAATATTAAAAAATAAAAATACAGGTACATCATGAATAAAAGCATATTGTATTGTTTTAAATTTGAATTGTACATTTTTAAATTGTTCAATTTTTGTTGTGATCCGCCCTGAACCCGTTATGGGAAAGGGCGGAATGTAAGTCAACTAAATAAATAAGTAAAGTAAAATGTTCCATTACAAGCTCATTCTCTGGCCCAAACTACAGTATACATTTAACATGTGGTCACCATGGGGACTAGCTGCCATATGGCAGTTGTGAGTGTCTTGTGGGAACTCAGTTCTAAAGCACTGCAGGGGCCTGATTTGAATTGGAGCCACAGTGTGGGGACAGCAGGGGTCCAGCCTTCCACTCAGTGTGTCTCAACCCAAAATGGTCCCAGAGGTTTCATGATCATTTTCCCTATCCAGGACCCAGAACCCACAGGTGCAGCTCCCCCTAGGGGCAAATAACACCCTCGGGCCATTTCAGGTTGGGATAATGGTGCTGGAAGATGGCGAAGCCTCCGCCTTCCCCAGCATGATTCTGATACAAATTGGGCCCTTGTGGCACTTTAGAACTAAATTTCAACAAGGAACTATCACAGCTGCCCTATGGCTGCAAGTCACTGTGGAGATCATGTGTTAAATATAAATGTTAAATGTAATTTGGCATTGAGCTAGTAAACCTGTGTCTGTGTTATACCACCTTGATCTGGCCACAATGAATTATGATCACAGTGATCGTTGCTCTGTTCACATCCAAGTTAGATTACCTAATGTGTACTATGTGGAGCTGCCTTTGAAAGTGGTCCAAAAACTTCAGTTGGCCTAAAATGCAGCAGCCAGGCTATTGTCAGGGATTATCACGCTTGCGCTGAAAGATCTGCACCAGTTACCCTTCTGTTTCTGGGCACAATTCAAATCTTAAAGATCATAAACAGTTTGGGGCCAGGGTACTTGAAGGATCATCTCCCATACTATATAGCCTTCCAGTGAAGATCTGTCTCTCAAATCCTGTTCTCTATGTTCAGAGGTGAGACAAGTGGCATCTAAAGACCAGACATTTTCTGCGGTAACACCCTGCTACTGAAATGCCCTCTTCTTGAGCTTTTTAATGGTCTGCTTCTGTTTTATGGATTGTTTTTATGCTGTTTGTCCAATGCTTTTAAAGAATGGTTTGTTTTATATTGTGACATTATTTAACTGCATGCCACCTCAAGCAGGACTCTGAAGAAGCATAATAGAAATATCCTAGATAAATAAAATAAAATAATTAATTTTGTTTATATAGAAAAATTATATGCCACCTTGCCAGAGAGCTGCTTGAAAAATAGATGTGTAGCTCCCCATGATTGAATGATCCTCCATTAAAAAACCTCCTTCCAACATAAAAAATATGTCAGGGCAAAGGCTAAGCTAGAACCCTTCTCCCTGACATCTCCCCCCACCCCCGGGACAACATTTTGTATAGAGAAGTATGCAATAATGTGAGCAGTGAGCACCAACAAGAAGTCCAAAGTGGGACAGCTCAGGGTCAGATTTTATCAACTCAGCAATACCTTGGTCAAACTTTGCAGCTCCCATTTAAACTTTGCAGCTCCTATACAGAAGCCATCAAGAGGTACTTCCTGTTTACTAGCCATAATACATAACTGCTTCTTAGCCTTTGCACTAGCCATTGCCTGCAGCATTTCCAAAGCAGCCATCAACCAGCCCTATTGCATCCAATTCTACCATGGAGAAATACAGTGCATTTGGGCTGACAAATGGTTTAAAATATAAAAGTCATTGTATAGAACACAATCATAGGTAAGTGCCTTTTGTGCATTTTCTACAGGGCAGCTGTAATGTTTAAATTGACTCTCAGAGAACATCTGCAAGGGCATTGTTTTCCAGAATTGTACATCTTTTGTAATCAACACTGTGCTCCTAAAGGGGATCCCCCACTCACCTATATGTCTGTCTAAGGAAGAGGAATAGTCACAGAGTCTGAATGGTAGGTACCATTTACATAGGAGCAAGCACAGTGGTCCCATGGAGTTCCTTTTACTCGGTCTTCTGCTCATGGAGAAAGATGTTTCCACATTGCTCTCACATCTAGTTTTTAAAGGCTAAGTGAAATAATGGTTCTGTGTGCTTATTAAAAATGAACAGTATTTCAAAAAGCTCCTTTTTCCTGGAGTCTGTGTAATGAAATTCACAAATAAAGTCAGCTCAGACATACCAATAATATCAGTAAGGGAGACGTCAAGATCAAGAGGAATAATTTGGTTTCTCCATGTCAATAAGTATCTGTGAGCAGGGTCATTAAGCTTTGCTTACAGACCGTTTTGGCATTAAGTCACCCAGGACGTATAGTAAGCTGTTGTACTGAAAACTGACGCCACAGAGAAGTTCTATCCCCCTGTCATGTCCCTCTGGCTTGGAACTCTGGTTCTCTGATGGAATTCTCTTTGTGGTTTTGAGGTAGATTATGATGGAGGGCAGTAGGAGAATGGTGGTTATGGGGAGGCTGTTGTAGTGGGATGAATGATTAATGACTGCTACTAGACTTGTGTCTTGGACCCTTTAAGATAGTGCACATAGGAGGGAAGTATGGTGGCAGGAGGAGTTTGTGTGGAAGAACAGGTGTGGAGATGTACAAGCTTTCATTACTTGTATAATCTTTGTTCCATTGAGAGAGATGTGACCGACAAGGATTTTCATTTCCCCCCATTTGACCATGGTCATGTGCAATGCCAGGCAGGCCTCATTTTGGGCAGGAGCTCAAAGGAGCAGAGCTCTAGAACCTCTACATTTTATTGTGCCCTTTCTTTCTTAATCCCCCCTCCACTACTTGCTTCTGGGCTCCATTGTTCAAACCCCCTGTGAGAATTTTGCTGAACGCTAAGATTTGACAAACTTTCTAATATTTTCCCCCACAAAAAATGGGAAAATAACCAAAACATATAAAGCAGACAGATGGGAATCTTCATCATGCCACTGTGGCCATATAGGAGAAATTAATTTTAAAAGTATGATGGGAGTAAGGTTTTATTATGACATAAATCAAGAAGAATTTTAAGGTAGATGCTGAGCTGATATAATTTAGTACACCTTCTGATGATGTCACGAGGTGTGGCGTATGCAAATTAGTTATGCAAATGAGTTGTGCTAATGAGCTCTGCCACCTCTTTTTCTATGAAATGACCCCTGATGCCAGATATGTGAAAAATCCAGCATTCACCATCCTTTGTTAGAGGATGAAATAGACCCAGCTAGTTAGACCAAATCTTGGTTGGATGAGTCTGATGGTGATATGCTGTTTCAGTTGGCATTAGATGGATGTAAGGCAGGAATGCTCAATCTCTTCCACTTGTCTGGCTCATGTCCTGTTTGCAGGCAGTTTTTATGGAAACTGAATGTGTTGAACCAAGATGACTTAACATGTACCAAGATGACTTAACATTTGGGGGCACTACATTGCTCTAGGTTCTGACCTGGATAGTCCAGTCTAGCCTGATCTCATCAGATCTCATCAGATCTTGGATAGTCCAGGCTAGCCTGATCTCATCAGATCTTGGAATCTAAACAGGATTGGCCATGGTCAGTATTTAGATGGGAGACCATTGAGGAATATCAGGATTATTATGCAGAACCAGATAATGGCAAGCCACCTCTGAATGCCTCTTGCCTTGAAAACTCTGTGAGGTCACCATAAATCAGCTATAACTTGATAACAAAAAAAATTGTTTATTTATTTATTTATTTATTTATTTTTTATTCTATAATTTATATCCCGCCCTTCCCACAGAGTGGCTCAGGGCGGCTCACAACAACGACAAAACAATAAAACAAGGTACAAAGTTAATACATTTAAAAGTCAAAACATTTAAAAAACCTAAAAACATTAAAATCTTAACATTAAACTATCCAGTATATTTCACTAAAATCTGATAAGCTACATTTATCTAGTCGGCATAAGCTAACCGGAAGAGGGTTGTCTTACAGGCCCTGCGGAACTGAGTAAGATCCCGCAGGGCCCTCACCTCTTCCGGCAGCTGGTTCCACCATGTGGGGGCCATTATAGAAAAGGCCCTGTCTCTGGTTGTCTTGAGACGGACTTCCTTGGGCCCGGGGATGGTGAGAAGGTTTTGAGTCCCAGACCTCAGTACTCTCTGGGGAACGTGTGGGGAGAGACGGTCCTTCAGGTAGGCAGGTCCCAGGCCATATAGGGCTTTAAAGGTAATGACCAGCACCTTGTACCGGACTCGGTATGTTATTGGAAGCCAGTGCAGAGCCCGAAGGCCCGGCCGGATGTGCCCCCACCTTGGGAGGCCCAATAACAGCCGGGCCGCGGCGTTCTGCACCAGCTGCAATTTCCGGGTCCGGCACAGGGGCAGCCCCATGTAGAGGGCATTGCAGTAATCCAATCTCGAGGTGACCGTAGCATGGATCACTGTTGCTAGGTCGTCGCGGTCCAGGAAGGGGGCCAACTGCCTTGCCCGTCTAAGATGAAAGAACGCGGACTTGGCAGTGGTTGCTATCTGAGCCTCCATCTTTAGGGACGGCTCCAACAGCACCCCCAGGCTCTTGACCCTGTCCGCCGCCGTCAGCGGCGCACCGTCAAAAGTCGGCAGGGGGATTTCCCCCCCCCCGGTCCACGACGGCCCAAACAGAGGACCTCTGTCTTCGCAGGATTCAGTCTCAGTCCACTCCGTCTGAGCCACTCAGCCACGGCCTGCAATGCCCGATCTAGTTTTTCTGGGGCGGAGACAGGTCGGTCGTCCATAAGTAGATAGAGCTGGGTGTCATCAGCATACTGGTGACACCCCAGCCCATACCTTCGGGCAGTCTGGGCAAGAGGTCGCATATAGATGTTAAATAACATCGGGGAGAGAACCGCTCCCTGGGGCACTCCACAATTAAGTGTGTGCCTCTGGGATAGCTCCCCCCCAATCGCGACCCTTTGTCCCCGACCTTCAAGGAAAGAGGAAAGCCACTGCAAGGCTAGCCCCTGAATCCCCGCGTCGGCGAGGCGGCAAGTCAGTAACCGATGGTCGACCGTATCGAACGCCGCCGATAGGTCCAACAACATCAGCACTGCCGAGCCACCCCGATCCAGATGCCAATTCTACCAGATGTTCTAGATGTGCGTATGGATTATCTTCTTAATGAAAGGGATGCCTCTCTTTGTCTTAACCTGGCAGCTTCTCTCTTTTCTTTTCTTTTCTTTTCGTATGCCCTTTGTTCTCTCTCCTTGTTGCTCCTTGTAGCAGCTATGCCACCTTACTAACACAAACATGATGCTAAAGAAGCAGCCACTTGGAATAGGGATTAGTATTCTCATATTAGGCTTCTCTCTCTCTCCTTTGGACCGTAACCTGGATCTGAATTAAATTGGCCTTTACCTTTTTATGCAATGTACTTTTTTGGAATGTATTTCCTTGCATAGCATACCATGCATCTATGACAGTGCAACACAGCTATATTAACTAACACATATCCCCAGTAGAACCTTTCACATACTATGCAAAGTTATTGCTTGTGCTAGAGTCCTTGTGCAAAGAAAACACAAGAAAAAAGATAGCTGTAGCCACTTGCCCTAAGTCAGTCTTACTGTATTCCCCCTTGTGTTCCCACTTGCGCAAGATGTTGCCCAACAGATTTCTTTATAGTATAATATATAAGGATGAAATAGCGTTGCCAGGTGTCTGTTGGCCACTGGAGAGGGATGGGAGGGTGGAGGGGGATGGGAGGGTGTGGTGCCAGATCCAGGTTGGAAAACTCCTGGAGATTTGAGGATGGAGCCTGGGAAGGACAGGAGCCTCAGTGGGGTACAATCAGTGGTGGGATTCAGCAGGTTCGCACCACTTCTATGGAACCGTTACCTAATGCGCTATCGGTTCTATAGAACCGTTTGTTGGTCGGGCACCCTCGGATCAACGGGGACTTTCCCCTCTAAGTGCCTAAAACTCACCAGTTTCTTTTCCCCACCAGACTGCAAAAAAGCCCAAGCAAACAAGTTAGACGCGCGCCCTGCCAGGAATTGCGTCTCACTCCCTCCAGCCCCTTCCAGCTTCACCACTCCCACGTGTGATTAAAACCCAGGCGCCAAGGAAAAAGCAGCTCAAGCTAACCACTGTGGCGCCTTCTGGGACTCGTAGTCCTTGCGCTCGGTAGCGCAGCAGGCAGGAGGCTCGAAAGACTACCGGACCCGGCATGCCCCTCGGCAAAGAAGGGCTCCGCTCACTCGTGCGCGCTCGCGGAGTCAGGAAGCCCCGCCCACTTTCATTCCTGGAAGGATGAGTAGGCGAAGGTCTGTGGGCTGCAAACACTTGTGGGGGCGTCGGGCTTGTTTGGTTTTTTTGCAAATGGCAGTCAAATTAGGTGACAGATTTTTCTTTTTGCAGAGAGATAAATATTGGAGCGTGTTGCCATGTATGCAAAACAAGGCTTGATAGCTGGGCTTTTCCCCAGCCAACGGTTGATCTGTTCAGATGGGTTCTGTGGCATGCGTTTGGGAGCCCCAACTGTAGTAGCTTTCAGGTGATGGTAAAAAAACCCTCTGCCTGGACATGTGAGTCCTCCACCCGTGTTTGCTCAAGCTTGTATAACCAGCTTTGGTTAGCACACTGCTTTTTTAGGGAGGCCAGCCTTTTAAGCTCACATTGCCAGAGTGACACTTCGTTCTGCAAAGCCGGGGTGTCAACCATCTGACCTGGGGGCTGAACTCAAAGTTGAACTTGTTGATCTTCTGACAAAAATATGTAATCTTTCATTGAAATCTGCCTCCGTTCCTGAAAACTGGAAGGTAGCAAATGTCACCCCATCTTTAAAAAGGGTTCCAGAGGATTTCCGGGAAATTACAGGCCAGTCAGTCTGACTTCAATACCGAGAAAGTTGTTAGAAACCATTATCAAGGACAGAATGAGCAGGCACATTGATGAACACGGGTTATTGAGGAAGACTCAGGGTGGGTTCTGTAAGGGAAGATCTTGCCTCACTAACCTGTTATAGTTCTTTGAGGAGGTGGACAAAGGGGACCCAATAGATGTTGTTTACCTTGACTTCCAGAAAGCTTTTGATAAAGTTCCTCATCAAAGGCTCCTCAGAAAGCTTGAGAGTCATGGAGTAAAAGGACAGGTCCTCTTGTGGATCAAAAACTGGCTGAGTAATAGGAAATAGAGAGTGAGTATAAATGGGCAGTCTTCGCAGTGGAGGACGGTAGTGCCTCTCCCCAAAATACCCTCCCAGTTTCAAAAAGATTGGACCAGGGGGTCCAATTCTATGAGCCCCAAAAGAAGGTGCCCTTATCCTTCATTATTTCCTATGAAAGGAAGGCATTGAAAAGGTATGCCATCCCTTTAAATGTGAGGGCCAGAACTCCCAATATGGAAATATCTTCAATAAATCTTTCTTTAAACATAATCTAGTTGTCTTTACCTCTTTTACTGTTCTTATTGCAGTATTTAATGCGTGAATTATTAAACTACCTTTCGGTATATCTTTTGATATAGTTAAAATGGTCATTAGGACATAGAACCTGTTGTTAATTTATTTGAATCCCACCACTGGGTACAATGCCATAGAGTCCTCCCTCCAAAGCAGTCATTTGCTCCAGGGAACTGATCTCTGTAGTCTGAAAACGAGCTGTAATTTGAGGGGTCTCTGGGTCCCACCGGGAGGTTGACATCCATAGGAGGAAAAGCACTAAGTGTTGTCCAAGGTCTTGCACAACAAGAACTGCACTAAGTCCATTTATGGTTCCACTTGTATATCACTGGATCCAAGCCAACGTTTGGTCAACACATAAAGCATATATTTAGCCGCTAGCCACCTTTCTTGACCCAGTGTGTTCTTGGAGAACTTTTAAAAAGCTAAAGCAAAATGAGTGAAAAGTGAGGGAGGGGGGATTTCCACCCTGACAGTTGTATTATGTGTTGTAATACTGTAATGTCTCATACACAAAGAAGAAAGAAGATGGCGTCGCTCTAAGATGGCAGACGTGCTTTGAGTTAGCTCTGCTCTCTTTGCCTCCTTTCCTTCAATAAAAATCGCTATGGACATCACCAAAACGCACAAACAATGAAGAAAAGTGCCCGGAAGACGCCTAAACCATCAAAACAAACAGATAAGTCAGTTGAAAACTTTTTTCCTTCCTTATCTTCTAAAACCATTGTGGGAGAGACAGGGCCCTTAACACCAGCTAAAATGGCCCCCGTTACTAACTCTTCCCAAACAGAAAATGACTCTGACAAGAATGGAGGCCCAATAACAAAGAAAGATCTGTTTGTTTTCAAAGAGGAGATATGTAATTTCTTTACAAGCTCAATGACAAGCTTGCTCCAGCCAGTTAATTTAAAACTAGACTCACTAGCAGCTGAATTAAAGGAAACTTCTAAAGTGGCAGAAAATGCCACTGAAATGCTCTATGCTGCACAAGATGAAATAAAATCACTGCAACAGTTTGAAATGAGGGCGTCAGAAAAAATCATGATGCTGGAAAATCGCTGGAGAGAAAGGAACCTCAAAATTAGGGGGGTGGAGGAGGGCGTGGAAGATAATACTTCCCTAACCAAACTGGTGGTGGAATGGCTTAACAAATGCATGAAAAATGATGGCATTTCGCCTAATAACATATCTAAAACATATAGACTGGGCTCAAAAGCATTGGGGAGAAACAGACCGAGGGACATCCTCGTGCAATTTAGTTCCCTGGAGGCTCGAGACGTTATACTCCAAGAGGCACGTAAAGCTGACTTCAAATTTAAGGGGGAAAAAATCCTTTTCCTCATGGACCTTTCTCCAGAAGCTATAAAAAAAAGAAGACAACTGAGAATGGTGTCTATGAAGCTGTTTGAAAAAAAGATTAAGTTCCGCTGGAGTCCAGCCTCTGACATCATGATCTTCAAAAATGGCGCGCTTTTCCAAGCGTCTGATGGCATTACGGGGAAGGCTTTACTAGCAGCTATGAACATCGCACTCAGCCAAGAAGAGGAGGAACAACTGCTTGCAGTAGATAAAGACATAACCTGACTGTATGCTGTTTTCAAGAACTGGTGCGGTCCCCATCAATTTGCTTTGGTGCCGGCAATTGCCAGTTGTTTTTTTTTTTTTTAGGATGTCGAGGTATGAGGAGCCGAAAGACAATACCTGCTACTGACCAAAGCTGCCAAGACCTATAAGTTCTGTCATTATATTTCTTTAACTTTATATATGTTATTTCTATGTCTTAAGTATGCTGATTCACTTTAAACCGCTCTGTGCAGAAGCGGCTCTTCGGGCATCGCCATTACTGTGTAAAGGGTAATTGCAGGACGTTACCTACCACTGACTACAGTCGTTAAGCCTTCGAAGTACTGTTATTACATTGCTTTAATTTTACTTATCTCTTTTTTAAGTCTCAGGTTTGCTGGTTCACTTAAATCAGATCTGTGCAGTAGCTCTTCTTGGGCACTGAGTTCTCTGTTTCAGCAAGTTAAGTTCTGTAGGCTTGATTTTTGAAGATAGCACAGGTTGTTAATTATAATATTCTCATTGTTTAAAACACATAGTTCGGTTTAAAACCTCCAGGAAATAGTGATATCCTACTCTACTAGTAATGCATGTATTCTAGAAGTGAATTATTATTATTTAATGACAGGGTTATTCCTGTTTCTACTGTGTTTATAATTGGAGCAAATATTTTTTTTTATAGATGGAGGGGATAACAAATAGGTTGCTGTAATAATTTTATTAATTAATTATATTAAGTAAATCTTACTGAACCTACTGAACTCTGACAAGCCAAAGAGTAGTCCATAGAATTTTGTAAAACAGTAAAGGGAGAGGAGAGAGCACTTATTTTGAATTCCAACAGATTTATAGAGCCCTCCTCGTATTCAAGTGTAATTGTACTTGGCCTAAGGTTTGGTGCAATTATACTCTCAGTTCCTTCGTGTGAGCTTTATGTTTAAAGGCTCTCTTAACCCTCTCCATAGGTAGAGGGGTGGAACTGAATCCCATTATTTGAGGATTTTGTAAATTGTTAAATAGTTTTTTTCTTTTTCTTTTTACTAGAGGACATAGTAAAGGTTTAAAATTTTGTTTATTCTGGTTGTATATGAATCTACTCGGACAAGCTGTCAAGTTGAACTATATTTAAGAAAGTTGAAATAATATTGAGTACAAAAATGTCTAACCACATAAAAATAGTATCTTGGAACTGCAGAGGTCTAGGAAATTGTATCAAGGTTAAAAGAATTTCAAATCTTATGTATAAAAAGAAAGCTAACATTTTGTGTCTACAAGAAACTCATTGCAAGAAAGTGAGTGATCCCATCCTAAAATCTAAATGGTTCTCGCAAAGCTTTCAAGCACCAGGCTCATCCAAGACGAGAGGAGTTGCCATACTGATATCTAAAAATATCCCCTTCCATTGTGAAAAAACTTTAGTTGACCCCCATGGTAGATTTCTGTTCCTTAATGGTATTCTTGATGGCTCACCTTTAACTATAGCGTCAGTTTATGCCCCAAATAATAACCAAATGGAATTTCTGGAAACTGTTTTTTCAAAATTAAATGAGTTCAAGAAGGGAGAAGTAGTGATTGGAGGTGACTTTAATCAAATAGATGATCCTAAGCTAGATAAAACCTACAAAAACAGATTTGAGGCGACAAGGGTACAAAGCAAACCTAAACTGCAATCTTTGTTCTTAAAATATGACTTGAATGATGTGTGGAGAACACTGAATCCAGGTGTAAAACAATATTCTTTTTTCTCTCCAGTCCACAACATCTATTCTCGTATTGACTACATACTCATGTCTGTTGGTTTGCTGAGGCATACAACTGAGGCTGAAATTGGCTCCCAAACTTTGTCAGATCACGCAACTATTTCAGCGTCCATTGACTTACATAACAGAGAAGACACTAGCCACTCATGGACCTTAAATTCTTTATTATTAAACGACCAAAGTTTTTGTGAATTGGTTATTAAGCAGAATATTTTCGTTTTAATACATCATGTGGGGTAAAACAGGAACTTGTGTGGGATGCATTTAAAGCAGTCATGAGGGGTAACCTCCTCTCTCTGGGGACTCACTATAAAAGGGAAAAACAAAAAACTATACGTGAACTACAAAACTAGATTAAAACCTTAGAGCTGAGGCATATGCGATTTGGTGGGAAAAAAACCTTTAAAAAGCTAGAATTTGAACGCAAAAAATTAGCTGTATTGGAAACTTCCCAAATCCAAAAACAATTAATGTATTTAAAGCAGAGGTATATTACCAAATCTCCCAAATATCTAAAACTACTAAAAAATAGGATAGTCAAAAAACAGAATTCTTCGTTGATCCATGCTGTAAAATCCTCAAAAGGCGAGATGCATTTGAAAACAAAAGAAATAACGGCACAATTCCTAGAATACTATAAAGAGCTATACAACTCTAATAATCCACAGATGAGTAACATTGATGACTTCCTTAATAAAATTAATTTTAAAACCAAAATATCAGAAGAACACTTAAGTCTTATGGAAAAGCCTATTGAGAGTACAGAACTGCAAAAAATCATAAAGACTATGAAAAATAATAAGGCCCCAGGAAATGATGGCTTGACATCGGAATTCTATAAAAAAAATTTTACCTAATATTTTGGTTCCTCTCCTAGATACATGCAATTCGGTGCTTGCCAGAGGTTCTATGCCTGATTCATGGAAAGAAGCAAAAGTGATAGTTCTCCCTAAACCAGATAAGGATAGACTAAATGTAAGTTCTTACAGACCAATCTCTATACTCAATCATGACTTTAAAATTTTTTCCTCTACTCTAGCTGCCAGACTAAATAAAATCATTCCTAACTATATTGATAAAGATCAAGCTGGGATTATCCCAGAAAGATCAATAACAGACAACATAAGAAAAACTCTGAATATTATAAATTTTTGTAGGAACACTAAAACAGAGGCAGTCATGCTTTCTCTTGACGCCGAAAAAGCCTTTGACAAGGTGGAAATTCCTTTTCTGAAAGAGGTCCTAAAGAAAATGGGATTTGGCCCCAATTTTTTACGCTCAATACAGGCTATTTATGAAGAACCCAAAGCTTTTTTGTCCATCAACAATCATAATTCCCAGAGCTGGACACTTTCCAGAGGAACTAGACAAGGATGCCCCCTATCCCCAATTTTGTTCGCCTTGTCTTTAGAACCCCTAGCCATGGCAATAAGATCTGACCCCGATATAACGGGAGTGCTTATTGGCTCTCAAAAAACTTCCTACAAATTAAGTCTGTTTGCTGACGACGCAATTTTTTACTGTACAAATCCTCTGCTTTCTTTAAATAAACTAATAGCCTTAATTAAAGACTTTGGAAGAGTTGCAGGTTTCACAATAAATTTTCAGAAATCAGAAATATACCCTATTTGGCTAGGTCCTGACCTAGAATCTAAGTTAAAACGCGAATTTCACTTTAAATGGGTGAAATCTCACTTTAGACACCTAGGTATTTTAATTCCTCTGGACCTGCAAAATCTTTTTAGAGATAATTTTGATCCTCTGTTAAAATCTATAACAACAACTTTTAAAGATTGTGAGAAACTTTCATTGAGTTTATTAGAAAAAATAGAACAAATTAAGGTTTTTGTCCTACCAAAATTTTTATTCTTATTTCAGAACCTCTCCATTGTCATTAAACCAGAGATTTTTCAAAAATGGAAATCATTATTTTTGGATTTTATATGGGCAAAGAAAAAACATAGGATAGCCTACTCGACCTTAGTGAAACCTTTGTCACAAGGTGGGCTAGCACTTCCAGATTTAGAGAAATATTATTTGGCGGCTCAACTAAAATATGTTTTGCTATACGCTGTTCCTCAAATTGATAAGGATTGGGTACGTATAGAGCAATCCTTTATTGAACCAAATTTATTGTATGAAATAATTTGGAACAAGCCTAATCCACGTAATTCTAGTCTTCAATTGAATCCTTTTCTGAAATTAACCCTGAATATTTGGGACAGATATAGAAATTTATTAGCACCCCATCCCTGCAGCAAAAGACAATTCAAGTTTTAAGAACTGGAGAGTGGCAGGTATACTCAGATTTAAACACCTAATTATAAATAATTCAATGAGACCATTAAAGAACCTGGAAAGAAAATATCTCTTTCGGGCCGACTGGTTGCAATACAATCAGTTACATCATTTATTGCACAACCCAAATATTTTGTCTCAATTAAATAGACCTTTGAAAGCATTTGAAGAAGCCATAATGGACCCGATACCCAAAATGAAAGGAAAGACTGCTGTTATCTATAAAGAACTAAGGAATTTAAACATGCCTTTAGACAGCTCAATTATGAAGGCTTGGAACAAGGATTGTGGGACTACTATCAGTTTAGAATGTTGGTCTAAACTCTGGTCATCTTATTTATTTCATACCCCCATATTGAATTTGAGGCTACAAAACTTTAAAATTTTCTCCAGATGGTACCTGACACCGCTACAGATTTTCTACGCCAAAAGATCAAAAGATGCCAAATGCTGGAGAGGGTGTGGCTTCCAGGGCTCATTTATTCATTGCTGGTGGGAATGCCCTGTTGTGATGGAATTCTGGAGGAAAATTTTGCCCACTGTTGAACGTATAATTGATCACAAAGTGCCCTTCACCCCCGACTCCATTTTGCTTAACCTTTGGAAAAATGGGGAAATGCCTAAGCATAAACATGAATTGGCTTCAATGCTTATTTTAGCCGCAAAATTATTAATAGCTCACCATTGGAAAGCCCCTGTCTTGCCTTCTAAACGTAATTGGTTTCTAAAAATTTGGGACCTAGTAGTAATGGATAAGCTGGCTACTACCATAAAAAATTCTGAAGCATCAGATAAAGGTCTAGATAAAAACATGTTTGTAGAGAAATGGTTTCACTTTTCCTTATGTACAATCTGAACAAAAAACATTGTGTAAATTACCGGATAAGTATTTAACTTTTGCTTTATATTAGAAATACACTCTGCATATTGTATTCATAACAGGATGGCTTGTAAGGTAGATTCTATGGTTATTAGTATTATAGTTGATGTTTGTTGGAATGTATTTTTGTTTTTAATTAATAAAAAGTTTAAACTCCCAAAAAAAAAAGAAGAAAGAAGATTCTGCAGGGTGAAGTTAGCTCCAGCTAGACTGGATTATAGGGAGAGTACCTTCTTTCCAGAGTCTTCTTGTCTGTGCGCAGAATGCTGTTCTTAGCAGGGCCTTTTTTGAGCAGGAACACACAGGAATGCAGTCCTGGCTGGCTTGGTGTCAGGGGCTGTGTCCTGATATGCAAATAAGTTCTTGCTGGGCTTTTTCTACAAAAAAAAGCCCTGATTCTTAGGATTCTTTTTCCTAGAACAGTCTAGAACAAGGGTGTCAAACGAGCAGCCCCTGCACGGCTCTCATCTGTCCCCTGAGCAACTGACTCCTTATTTACTTCTCTGCTGCTGCCATTTGCCTAGCTCTTTCTTCCTGCTTCCTGCTTCCTGTAGGAGAGAACCAAGCCACACCTCCTTTCCTTCCAATGGCTGAGCTTGCCTCCTTTGGGAGGAAGGAAGGGGGAAGGAAAGCAAAAGCCAGTGCTTGAGCAGCAGAACAAAAGCAAAGCTGACTCATCCGGTGTCTCTTTTAAGAAATGTTTCATTTCAGGTATAAGGTCTTCTTCTTCATCTTCTTCTTCTTCAGGGTGGTTGGATACTTCTGCCAAGTACAACTGATACAGCCATGCTCTGCGGTTCTCTCTCTCTCACACACACACACGTGCAGGTGTGTTAAAAGGAAGGGGCATGTTGGGATAAAGGGAAGGGAGAATTAAAAGAAAATTATTTTGGCTTATTCTGAAAAGGGTGTGTTTTTTAAAAAGATTAGATTTCTCAGTGCCTATCTGGGATTTAATTTTCTTCCAAAAAGACCCTGATTAGGAATTAGAACACTTGGGCTTGATTCCATGGTTTAATGACTGGAAGTTGATGGCTGAGTATTTAAAAATACATTTATGGTTCCGTATGTTCCATTTCAACCCGTCCCCCTCCCTGGCTGCTTTCTATCACTGATGCATTAGCACTGAGTTTGCCCAGTCTGAAATTAACACATTATTTCATTTGGAGAGATCCCCTTCTCCACTTTAAACAGATGAAAGCGGGGCGGGGGGGGGGGGACCTAACAGCACATTCTTCATTAGTGGAAAGGAGCAAGAGTCCAGTAGCACCTAACAAAAAGTGTGGCAGGACATGAGCTTTCATAAGTCACTGCTCACTGAATGTCCCCACCCCCCTACACAGTTGTTGATTGTTTTGCTTTCTAATGTCAGACTTATGCTCAGGGCTTTTTTTTTAAGCAGGAACACACAGGAACACAGTTCTGGCTGACTTGGTGCCAGGGGGTATGGCCTAATATGAGTAAATGAGTTCCTGCTGGACTTTTTCTTGTTCCATTTAGTTGGTTCAGTGTCCTGACTGCTGCATATAGGCACACTGCCAACATAGGGTTGCCAGCTCTGAGTAGGGAAATACTTGGAAATTTGGGGGGTAGAGCCTAGGAGAGACCTCATCAGAGTATAATGCAATAGAGTCCACCCTCCAAAGCAGCCATTTTCTCCTAGGGAACTAATTTTGATCATCTGGAAATTAACTGTAGTAGTGGGAGATCTCCAGGTGCCACCTGGAGGTTGGCAACCCTATGCCAACACAATGAGGGTCAGGACTGCAGGCATGAGGAAAGAAGCTACCAGGAAAGTTCAGCTCTGTTCCGGTGAAGCCAGTTGGAAGAGCAGGGAACGGGGCTGTTTGTACTGGCACGCTGGCTTCTGTCCCTGCTTTTAACTTGTTATGTCTCTGACACACATTCTGGCATTTTGGCCTTGGGCCCGGAAGCCCAAGTAATTTTCCAAACCCTGCCCCCTGTGTTAGCAGCACTGTGAGAGAGCGAGAGCCTGCTCCTGTTTCCTTCTTAACTAAGATTAACAACTGTTAGGACCTCCTGCTTACATCTCTGCCCCTTGCCCACCTCCTCCCTGTCATCTGTCTGCTCAGAGCTGCCACTGAAGGCTTAATGCTGCTGCAAGTTCACCTGTGGGGGTAGGGAGGCTGGCAGCAGAGAGGGAGAACGAGTCTCTTCTCTCGCAGCAGATAGCATCATCTTTCCAGTGAAATGAATGAGTCATCTTTGCAACGCACTTCGCCTCTGTCAGCCAGAGACCAAGGTCCCATTTCCTTGCCTGAATGTGCATCAGCTCAACAGCACAGCTCTGCTGCTCCTTCCTCTACCCTTTTCCGTCCCGTCTTCATTTGTTTTTATGACCAGGGTCATTGCTCAAAGCCATATAGCCCCCACCCCCCAATACATATTTTAGATGACTTTCTTTTTCTTTGCATTCAATCTGATCTGTGCCTTTTATAGCTCTGGTAAATACAGGATTGTGGGGAGGCATCCCTGTTTGTTTGGTGGCTCTACATGTCGGCAGCATGCTAAGGTTCTTTACTGCAGTATCTGCAAAGCTCTGTGTAGCTCTTTGCTCCATCTGCTTTGGAAAAACACGAATAAAGGATGTTTTCTCACTCACTGCTTAGGCGTGAGGAGAGAATAATCACCCTCTGCCTTACTGTAATGTACTGAGAACCGAGACGGTTGGAAGGCAACATGGTTTATTCCGTAGTACATCACAAGAGAGAGAACACGCGGGCCGGGTCTGTAACGTACTGAGACAGGAGACGTTGGTAGGGCAACATGCTTTAATGGAGGCACGTTACAAGAGAGAGAACACGCGGGCCGGGCCCCACTTATATACAATATCCCGGAACAACCTCCCTGGCTGGCCAGCCCAATCCTGGCCAGTTAAACTTCCCGCCACAGCCTGTGATGGGCGGGGTGTTTCGCGCCCTGTGCGGAGTCGCCTGGGGGCAGCCCAGTCGCCTCTGCACATGGCCGCGTTTGCTTGGTCTATCGTCCTTGCGTTATATCGTAATGGCATCCTAGCGATACACTACAGGGTCCCGCTTATATACATTACCCGGAACTGCCCCCTTGTCTGGCCAGTCCAATCCTGGTCAGTCAAACTTCCCGCCACAGATCTTGATGGGCGGGGCATCTGGCGAGCTACATCCGGGGACCCACGGGTTGCCTCTGTAGCGATCGCCATGTGGTACAACAGCTTATGTTCAATACATAACACTTACCCTGCCACCATTTTTTCTCCAGCCTCCCCCCTCCCCCCCCCGGAAAATGTGGAAAGGTGAGTCTGTTGGAATGAGTGATTCAGCATGCCTGGATACTGGAGGTGCTACATCACTCTAAGGGTGTACAGGTGTTATGACCTTGAATGGGATGCCCCTCTTTCTCTTCACCTGGGAGCTGCCCTCTGACCCCTCCTCTCACTTTGCCCTCTAACTTTACATGGCCTTCCATGGAGACAGATGTCTCTTTAGGTCTCTCCCATAGATACAGTGCCCTCATACTCCCATACACATAATGCCGGACAAGCTGGCCATTTGTGATTGGAAAACACTCTACAGATTAGGCTTCTCTCTCTCCTTTCAACTGCAACCTGAATGTGAACTGGATCTATTTGAATAAATGTAAGTTTTTAACCTTTTACAATATACTTCTTGGGAAATGTATTTATTGCACACAGTATCATGCTTCTGTGACTGGGAAAAACTCTGTTATATTAACCAAGTATCCCAACAGTCAGCACTCTAAAGTAGGCATGTCAAACATGTGGCCCAAGGGCCGAATCAGGCCCTCAGGGGGCTCCTGTCAGGCCCCCAAGCAACTGGCTGCCATCTGCTTCCTTCTCCCTCTCTCTTGCTTCCTTCTGCATCACAACTTGCTTTGCCAAGCTTCCTCAATAACACAGGAGCTACAGAGCAAAGTCTCTATTTTCTCCTGAGGCTCCTCCCTTGAAGAGGAAGGGGGGAGGAACAGTTTGCTTTGCCAAACTCTCGATTGCACAGCAGAGCTACTGAGCCAAGCCTTTCTTCCTTCTATTGGCTGAGGCTCCTCCCCTTCCTGGTCCCCCTGGGAAGGAAGGAAAGAGACGGAGCTTGCTTTGCCCATTTCCCTGGGTAGCAAAGGAATTCTACAACAAAAGCATAAATTGCATAAATCTTTCGCCTTTTACAAGTGCTAATGTTTTAAGCATGTTTTATTTTAAGCTTTTTAAAAATCTTTGTGTTTGTCTGTGTCCTTTATAAAGTTTATATCTCCGCTACCTAGCATTAAATTTTATGACATGCATGGCCTGGCCCTACAAGGTCTCATTTATGTCAGATCCGGCCCTTATAACAAATGAGTTTAAAACCCCTGATCTAAAGGGAAATAGATGGAGCTCTTTCATCTCCAGTTCAGACTGAGCAGTGGTAAGGCCCCACAGAGTTGTGGGCAATATATTTGCTACCTAAGTCTCCACAGTTCCAAGCATGGGAGTCCAAGCAAGAACATTTGCCCTTGCATGAAAAGTTCATGCAAGCTCTGCTTTGCTGAGGACACAAAGCAGTGAGAAGAAAAAGCCTGTATCAACCAGCTGCAGTGACACTTCCCACACATAAGGAGATGAGACAAAGTGAGTTTCACATTTCAGCAGAAGGTGGTGGTCAAAGATGGGATGAGGAATTAGGCTGCCAACT
Organism: Heteronotia binoei; assembly: GCF_032191835.1. Classification (NCBI taxonomy): domain Eukaryota; kingdom Metazoa; phylum Chordata; class Lepidosauria; order Squamata; family Gekkonidae; genus Heteronotia; species Heteronotia binoei. Next base: position 134,925,466 of record NC_083227.1, on the reverse strand, counting down.
CTGGATTGGGGAAATTCCTGGATGAGGAGTCTGGAAGTGCAGAGTTTGGGGAGGTAGGGTTGCCAAGTCCAATTCAAGAAATATCTGGGGACTTTGGAGGTGGAGCCAGGAGAGATTGGGGGCGGAGCCAGGAGCAAGGGTGTGACAAGCATAATTGAACTCCAAGGGAGTTCTGGCCATCACATTTAAAGGGACAGCACACCTTTTTAAATGCCTTCCTTCCATAGGAAATAATGAAGGATAGGGGCACCTTCTTTTGAGACTCACAGAGTTGGACCCCCTTGTCCAATTCTTTTGAACCTTGGGGAGTATTTCAGGGAGAGGCACTAGATGCTATAATGAAAATTTGGTGTCTCTATCTCAAAAAACAGCCCCCCCAAAGCCCCCCGATACCTGTGGATCAATTACCCATTATTCCGTATGGGAATCTTTTTCCATAGGGAATAATTGCCCAGTAGATATTTCTTTTTCCCCCCCATCACCACTTTCTGATGACCCTAAGGCGTGGGGGGGGGAGGGCCTCCAAACCTGGGAATTGGCAACCCGCTCTCTCTCTCTCACACACACACACACTTAGTTCCTCTGAAACGAAAGCAAAACAAACTGAGGGACTATGTTGGTGACCCTTCCCATGAAGTACTTCCAGTTCAGCTTTAAAGGCACACACACACACATTTTGAAACGGACCTGTTTGCAGGTTTCTAAACCTGCCGAAGATCTAGAGCTGCATGGTGGTTGTGGGGGCGGGGCTTCCCCTGCCGGCCAGCTGGCAGGGGGCGGGGGGAAGCCTGTAAAACCAGGGGATCCCCCCGTTGGGACCTGGGAATTGGGAAGCCTATGGGGAGGGGAGGGGGTTACAGCAGTGCATAATGCCACAGACTCCACCTTCCAAAGCAGCCATTTTCTCAAGGGGAAATTATCTCTGTTATCTGGAAATTAGTTGTAATTCTGGGAGTTCTTCAAGCTCCACCTGCGGGGTGGGGGGGTGTAGATTAGATTTGTAGCAAGATGCTATCTAACAGGGCATGCTGAAGTAGGAATGAAAAAGCAGAAAAGTGACCGGCAGGTCCATTGACCAACCAGCAGAGTGTGTTACCAATTTTCCCACCAAAGGTGATAGGTTTCTGTGCAGTTTTTCCACCAGTCACTACTGATGTGTTTTCTGAATCCCCTATAAGCACATAGCAGTGGCACTTCCCTGGCTGTGTCTGTCACCTTCTCACTGAGGGCTGATTCACCGACTACAAAGGCCACATGTTCCCCTAGTGGACTTTTAACTAGTATGTTCTGGGAATTCCTTACTGAGAATTCATTTCCTTAGGTATGCAGATAAGGGCTGCAGTGTACAGAGAGAAGGAATTTAAGCCTCTCCCTGCAGTGCCCTGGGGACCCACTGTTTGTCCATTGACGCCCACTCACCCAGCCTCAACAGGTCCCTTTGGAGTTCCTCACTATTATGCATATGAATCATACTGAAGCTATTATACTGTTATACTTCTGAATAAACTCTATATTTAAGAGAAAATAGCTGTTTTATTGAAAGGACCCCTTTTTACCTCAGAGCCACCTTTACATGCTGACCATTCTGTCATTCTGCCATCCTGTTTTTTGGATTTAACTAAGAAGTCTAAGGTGAGAAACTTCGGTGGCAGCAAAAATAAGTAGGAAATACTAAGAAAAGCAAGGAGATAACAATAACGCACATCATCTCCAAACACTACAGAAAGGGGCTATTATTAGTGTTATATATAAGGGGTCTCAGAAAAGAAGCAAAAAGTTACAGTGAGGATTTGAACCTGCATGTTCCAAATTAAGAACATAAGAGAAGCCATGTTGGAAGTCAAGGTAAACAACATCTATCGGGTCTCCTTTGTCCACATGTTTGTTCACCCCCTCAAAGAAATGTAACAGGTTAGTGAGACAAGATCTTCCCTTACAGAACCCATACTGAGTCTTCCTCAATAACCCGTGTTCATCAATGTGCCTACTCATTCTGTCCTTGATAATGGTTTCTACCAACTTTCCCGGTATTGAAGTCAGACTGACTGGCCTGTAATTTCCCGGATCTCCTCTGGAACCCTTTTTAAAGATGGGGGTGACATTTGCTACCTTCCAGTCCTCAGGAACGGAGGCAGATTTCAATGAAAGATTACAGATTTTTGTTAGAAGATCCACAAGTTCAACTTTGAGTTTATTTATTTATTTGTTTATTTGAGATTTATATCCCGCCCTTCCCACGAATGGCTCAGGGCGGCCATTCTTTCAGAACTCTCGGATGTATGCCATCCGGACCCGGTGACTTATTAGTTTTAATTTGTCTATCAGTTGTAGGACCTCCTCTTTTGTCACTTCAATCTGACTCAGGTCTTTCAACACCCCTTCCAAAATTAGTGGTTCTGGGGCGGGCAAAAAGTTCTCATCTTCCACAGTGAAGACGGAGGCAAAAAATGCATTCAGCTTCTCAGCCGTTTCCCTATCCTCCTTCAGTAATCCTTTTTACCCCATTGTCATCCAAGGGCCCCACTGCCTCCCTGGCTGGTTTCCTTTTTATTGTTGGTCTTTATGTTTTTTGCAATATGCTCCTCATAGTCCCTTTTTGCCTGCCTGATCACAGTCTTGCATTTGATTTGCCACAGCCTGTGTTCCCTTTTACTAATCTCACTTGGACTGGTTTTCCACCGCTTAAAGGAGTCCTTCTTACCTTTTACAGCTTCCATTACTTTGTTTGTTAACCATGCAGGCCTTTTCTTATGCCTGTTTGTGCCTTTCCTAACTTGTGGTATGTATTTTATCTGAGCTTCTAGGATTATAGTTTTAAATAGTCTCCAAGCTTCCCCAAATTGTAGTCCAACACTTTAACTATCACACCATTTTAGCAACGCAGGTATGATGGCTGTGTGAGATGGAAGAATACTTGCTGGCCATAATGCGTGATTCTGAAACAAAGGGGAACATGGCATTTCCTGTTTCCTCCGCTACTAGAAGCATGATCTGGTGGAGAGAATAGGTAAGGACCAAGGGAGAAGGGAGAGAGTTAACTGTCTGTCATTCACAGCTCCAGCACTGGCACATCCAGCAGCATTAGAATCAGCATCCTCACAACAGCATGGCTGTAGAATGTGGTGATAACCACTTGCTCAAATGACCTTAAAAAGGGATTTGATAATTTGCTGGAGTGCTGGGCTGTCAATGGCTCCTGGCCATGATGGCTAAAATGGAGCTTCAGATAGACTTTTATGTTCATCTGAACCCAGCAACAGGGTATGGCTATTGTCTTCAGGCCCAGTCTGTAGATTTCTCTGGGGGCATCTAATGGAGAAACTGGACACTGGAATAGATAGGTAGTAGGGCTGTTCCTATGCTCTTACTGTATTTAGTACTAAATTGCAATAATATATTTTAAGAGCATTTGTTGTAACTATTAATTTAATCCTTATGCCAACTATAACAGTGTTATCAACACAGGTCAACTAATTAATCATTTAGTGCTGGTGGAGCCAATGAGTTGGCTGGATACACAGAGGCATCTTAGTAAATAATATCATATGTGGTCCAAAAGATGGAGGTGCATCTATGAAGCCTTCTGCCTCCCTGATGGTGCCCCCTGGGGAAAACTGCAACACTGGGCTCAAAAACCTGCATCTCTGAAGCTGTAGTTTTGGATAAGTCACCACTAGCCAGATTCTAATTTTCAAATAGAAAACAATTACTTGCCTCACAGGGCTGGAATACAATCATTACTCTAAAGAAAGAGTAGGTTTTATACTCCAATCTTCACTACCCAAAGGAGTCTCAGAGCTGCTTTCAATCACCTTCCCTTCCTCTCCTCACAACAGACACCTTGTGAAGTGGGTAGGACTGAGAGAGTTCTGAGAGAACTGTGACTGACCCAAGGTTACTCAGGTGGTTGCATGTGGAGGAGTGGGGAATCGAACCAGATTCTCCAGATTAGAGTACTCTGCCCTTAACCACTACACCAAACTGGCTCTCGGGCTTTGAAGCACCTTGAAGGTTACGAGTGTCACCTAAAGGATAAATAGCTTCAGTAGTTTTGGATAACTCAAAAACTTGCACACAATTTTGTGTTGTTTTGAGCTTTTGCTATGGACTAATGCTGCTCATCTGAACCCAGCAACAGGGTATGGCTATTGTCTTCAGGCCCAGTTTGTAGATTTCTCTGGGGGCATCTAATGGAGTAGTTTTGAGGGAACCTCGGCAATGTCAGAATGCAGCGGATGCGCTTGCTGCTACGCCCCCCTCCCCACTTTCCTGAGGCTTGGACAGCCTTGGCGATGTTGGGAATGCTGCAGCATGTGAAGAGAGAGGGTGCCTCCTGGCGCCCCTAGGCCAGGTGGCGCTCCAGGCTGCCACCTACTTGGCCAACTCCCACGTGCCAGCCCTGGATGGCAGTGCCATCTTAGGTATCTAACAGATCTGCCTCAGCTTCTCTCAGCTTCTATTGATACTTGCTGCCTGGATAGGTCCTCATTTTCTCTTCTTGATTCTACTTGATTTCATCAGATATGAATTTTGTCTCTTAACGGCTGATATGGTTTCTGACAAAATAACGTTGACTGCTGAGGACTAGACTATATTTTTGTTGTTAGCATGACTGCAGAAGATTAGGGTGTGAACAAAACATACCTTCACCTCAACAGGGAGGAGCAGGTTGCATTTTCTAAAGCAGGGGTGTCAAACGTCCATCCCTCAGGCCAAACCGGCTGCTCAGGGCTTCAGTCAGGCCTGTGGGGCTCTTTTCTCCCTTCCCCCCTCCTGTCCTCACCCTTTGAAGCTCCAAGGCTGCCGATGTTCCCAGCTCCTTCCTTCTCTTTGCAGAAGCTAAAGCAGAAAGCAAAGCTGCCAAGAAAATGCAGAATGGATTTTCCATTCAGGCCTCTGGCCACAGCAGACCTGAATGGAAAATCCACTCCACATTTCCTTGCAACTTTGTCTATGTGTTTCAATGGAGTGGAGCTCAGTTTAACTTCCCAGCGTTCCTATGGCCAGCTGAAGCTTCCTGGAGTTGTGTCTTTGCAAATCAAGCATTGATGCTTTGAGCCAGCTTTGTCTCTGCTCAATGGACGTGAGAACTAGTGCCTAATGAGTACTCTAACTTGGGAACCCAAAGCCAAAGGGAGACATTACAATAAAATGATTGATTGATTGATTACACTGAAGAGCCATTGCTAATCTAAGTAGACGGGGAGTGGGGAGGAAACAAGCTTACAATGCCCTGCCATTTCATGTTTTCCCAGGCTAAGATCATTTTATTTTTAAAATTTCTGCTGTGATCCTTATGCTTTCCTTGATATTTTTATTTGTTTGTTTTAGTATATTTCTATTCCGCCCATTCCCTATAGGGCTCAGGGCAGAGGACAACATATGATAAAACAATAAAATACAATAAAACATTTTATAAAACAGCACTCAGAAAATGTTCCATATAATCACATATTGCCCAGCCTGGCCGTCTCACATCATGATAGGATGTTAACCCATAGAGATGGGTTATTATTTCATTTTATACCAGTGACAGTGCCGGCAGGGGAGGCCAACCAGATCAAGAATAGATGCCCACAGCCTCAACTAAAAGCCTGCAGCCTCAACAAAATTTTTAAAATTGGATTGCAAAATCCCACTATTCCCTCACCTTTCCATTTTAAAGAAAATATTGCAAAAGTTTTAAGCATATTTGCAGGGCTTTTTTGTAGAAAACCCCCAGCAGATACTCATTTGCATATTAGGCCACACCCTCTGACACCAAACCAGCCGGAATTGCGTTCCTGCTAAAAAAGAAAAAAAGCCCTGCATGTTTGTATTTTAAGTTAAAAAATTATATCTTTAATTATGTTGGCCTGTGTCCTCTATAAAGTCTATATCTCTGCTATCTGGCATTACATTTTAGGACACCCACAATTGGCCCCACAATGTTTCATTTATGTCAGATCCTGCCCTCCTGAGTCTGACACCCCTGTTCTAAAGGCTCTTAAAAACCCAAGGTATTGTTCAACCCTCTTTCCCATTTGCACGTTTCACCATCCATCTGAACAATTTACATATAGCCTTTCTAAGCTGACTGTACCTCTAACCTACATTTTATTTCAGCATTCAAGGGCAGGAAGAATAACGTTGCTGTAAGTGCGTCTGACAGAACCAAGAACAGATGCCACCTAGATCAGACTCACAGGAGTGGTACAACACACAACTGCCTCAGCTACCTAGTAAACACACTTCCACAACACTCAAGAATGATTGTTTCTTCTGAAATAAACACTCGATCTTCCTCCTGCAGGATGCAATTTCTCTGGATGCGGAGCAGCTTTGGGATAATTAGCATCTTTGTTATTATTATTCCGTAGGTAGGTGTAGATCATTTGCAAGGAACCAGGTGCACAGAGGTATATTTAATACCCAGAGGAAAGGCCTTTATTTCTTAATGATCATTTCAATTGGCTCTTGAGGAAATGGCTAGGACATTAGGAGAGGCAATCATCTTGGATAGCTGCTCTGGGGTGACTGGAGCAGCATCTTATTAAATCTTAATGTGAGCTTTATTCCTGGGAAATGTTCAACGCAATTAGGCAGAAATTTCTCATAATTTAATTAGAAAAATGTGTGGAAAATGTTATGTCATGTGACACCACAATTGTACTTGAACCCATTCTCAAAAGACCAAATATCAAAACACAACAGCAGAGCAGACAGAGAAAGTGAGGAATCGAAGAATCCTCCTAAGAAAGCAGTTGGTGCCATCAGCTCAAGATACATCTCATCCAGCCTGAAAGTAGAAAGGAGATGCATTTCTATGCACCTGCCTGAATAATCTTTTCCCATAGAGGAATAGACAGAAATGCAACTCATTCCAGCTGCTACAAGATGGGACTACGGAGCCTCTAGCCTTAATGAGAGCTTTTATTTTCTTCCTCATGCCAAACAGCTGCTTGGGACAGCATAGTGAAAAGTGAGTACATGCTCCAGAGGGGCATGACTCACTCCTGGACATCAGCATCATTAGAAATGGAGGCATCATCTTCTGAACTCACACTGTGTGGCTCCAGGAGCTTGGATTGGAGCCATTTACTGGCAACAGCATAGAAAGAGACAATGGGTGGACCTTTCTAACAAAATACCTTACCTCCTCCCACCTCTAAAAGGCCAACTGTATCTTTCAGAGGGAGCACTTAAACGGTTGGTTTGTGGCACATTGTGATTAGAACATAAGAATTCTGCTGGATCAGACCAATGGTCCATCTCATCCAGCATCCTGTCTCAAACAGAGGTCAACCAGTTCCTTTGGAGGTCCAACACACAGGGCACAGAGGCCAAGGCCTTCTCCTGATGTTGCCTTCTGGCACTGGTATTCAGAGGTTTACTGCATCTAAATGTGGAGGTTCCCTTTAGTTACCATGGCTCGTAGCCACTGACAGGCCTAATCAGTCTAATCCCCTTATAAAATCATAAGACTTGGACTCTGCAGATAAATCTGTGGGTGTCCTGATGTGTGGATGATCCTGCATGATGGCTTAGAAAGTGGTTGGATTTGATGGACAGTAACTAACACACTCTTGAGACTATTTAACACATTTCCCCCCAGTATGCTTAACATATATAATGAGAGCCAGTTTGGTGTAGTGGTTAAGTGTGCAGACCCTTATCTGGGAGAACTGGTTTGATTCCCCACTCCTCCACATGCACCTGCTGGAATGGCCTTGGGTTAGCCATAGCTCTGGCAGAGGTTGTCCTTGAAAGGGCAGCTGCTGTGAGAGCCCTCTCAGCCCCACCCACCTCACAGGGTGTCCGTTGTGGGGGGAGAAGACATAGGAGATTGTAAGCCGCTCAGAGTCTCTGATTCAGGGAGAAGGGCGGGGTAAAAATCTGCAATTCTTATTCTTCTTCTCTTGAGGTTTGGCTTTTGACTTTGCGGCTCCCTTTTGTTCTGTGATTCATGAATTTCTGTTGAATCATCCCTAGAAGATGGTTCTGATTTCTGCCACCCTTTCTGTAAAATTCCAGTCCTCAGTGCATGACTCCTGCATTTTAGTACTTCAGGGTTGCAGGGTATGGTTGCAAGGAACATGAGATACAAGTCTGGTCAGTACCTGGATGTGGGACCTTCCAGGAAACCTACCAATGCTGCCTGGAGTTCTAGGATGGAATTAAGGTGGGATATAAGTGCAATAATTAAATAGTGTAATATTACTCTTTTTGAATGATTCCTCTGGTATCTGAAAGAGGAATATGTTTATTGCAGTCAAAGCTTTTGTGAGCTAGAAGCCATTTTGTCAGATGCCTAGAGGTGTAGTCATTTCTTAGTGGGCTTCTTATAGACTAATGGCCTTCCACTGATCGGGTTAAGAGCAAAATCTGTTTCCTTTGCAGGTCTGGCAAAGCAGAAAGGTAAAAGAAGGAGTGGAGTGCCTGCCAATTGTCGGGTTATCCTGTTCTTCACATCCTGTCAGCCGCTGCTGCTGTTGCTATTAACCTCAGAATTTTGAGTTCAGCCTAGGAAGGCAGAAAGGTATCTGCCCTTTCTTACAGGCAATATTTCAAGCTGTGCTGACAGACTGCAACATACAAGTTGTGTACTAAGATGCCATCTTCTGGAGGCTGGCAGTTGCAAAGGAATTAATAGTGACAGAAGAGGAAAGTCTGCAAACTGACTGGGCATCAGCAAGAAGTAAAGGATTGTTCCCAGGAGCTGTTGGTGATCTTTTCCTTTAGAAGAAAGCAATAGTTTGAACTTAATTTTAGATCATTTCACACTTGCTGGTGACAATATAAATGTTAAGTGTGTGAAAAGATGTACGTACATATAGGACCTAATATCTCTCCCCCCCTCCCCCCCGCTCCAGCTCATGCCCAGGTTCTTTCCCTCTTTTGTGACCCATTGGACAGATTATTGACCAATTAATCTAATACTGATTCTCAACCTGCCCCTTCCCTCATGCTTTTGGTGTTTTTAAAGGCCACATGTACCTTTATTCAATAAAATATACATTTGTCCTCCTCCCTTCAACATTTAAAAAAGAACAGACTAACATTTAAAACACTGAAAAAGTTGTTTGGTAAGGAAATGGGAAAGTAGGTTACTGATCTCATTGGTACAAATCAGCACTGTGCGTAGCTGGTCTCTGCGGCAAAGAAAGAAAGAGGAACAATGGATTGCCCCTGAACTCAGTGCAGGTGAGAATATTCTATGGCTGACAAAAAAGCAGTGAGTGTGCTTGCACAGCCACAAGAGCATATATGTCAGCACATCCTAAGAAATAAGGTAATGCTAAAAATGTACATTTAATTCTCAGAAGGTGTAGTTAACTTCCTTGGAAAGATTGCTGTCGTTACAGGTCTTGCTGTTGAAAGTCCCACTGCACATGTCAACAAATTAAGCAGCCTGGTTCATTGCCCAGAGGAGGGGGTTATGCAGTAGATGCCACTGCTGGAGCTTCTTGAACCCAAACACAGAACAAGTCTGTATAAAAGAAAGTAATCAGGAAGCAGATGGAGATGTGATCTACATCTGGATCCAACAGAGAGATCTGCATGCAGGTACTGACTTCCTTCTGCATAGCTCGCCTAGATGAAGATGCACACCATTCATCTGTACTGTTGCTGCTCATCCAGCATGATGTAGTGGTTAAAGTGTTAGACTAGGATCTGGGAAATTAAAGTTCAGATCCCTACTCTGCTATGGAAGTTTGCTGGGTGACTTTGGGCCAGTCACATACTCTCAGCATAACCTGCCTCACAGGTTTGTTGTGGGGTTATAATGGAGGAGAGGAGAACAATGTAAGGGGTGTTGGGTCCCCATTGGGGAGAAAGGCGGGATACAAATAAAGTAAAATACAAATAAATCCAGGCCTTAGTGAATTGTCTAGATGCATCTTCCAATGCAGACAAGGACATAATTGTAGCTGACTGTGGGATCACCAATGCAGGTTCAGAGCAACCTTGATCAGTCTCTAGCAAGCCAACACAATCATTAACAGTCAATGAGACTGAAAGTCAATGTAACTCTTAACCGTTGTGTTTTACTATGGCTGCGGCTGGCCTGGGAGAGTGTGGAAAATGTGTTCAGATGAATAGATAAGTCACCTTATACACATGAATAAATTACTTAGCCATTAGGGACAAATATACTGTGAAATGTAATGGCTTGGGTTAATGGATGTTGGCAGGGCCAGTTACAGAGGCACCTGACCCAGGAGGTCATCTAGCACACTGAAATGAGAACGTGTGTGTGTGTGTGCGTGTATAAGAGAGACTTTGAATGTCAGCACCTGTCACAAGACAGAGTTTTTGCATCTGTGTGGTGTGGGGATGCTGCAGCTCTATAATTTCTTTTTTTAAATTGAATTTTAAAAGGTTTTATGCCATTATGACAATATCAGGCAGCAAAAGCTGATTGCCAGACAAAACTTTGATCAGAACTAGCTCCAGAGAGCCTATCAGTATAGCAGTCAGTGTGTTGCTGCATTCAGGTGGCAAATGAAGTTAAAAGGAACATGAATGCAACTTGCCATTAAATCCATTCTGCAGTGTTGCTGTCTTCTCACACACAGTGCAATGAAGGAAGTCTGTGGATCTGTGACTTAGCAGAAGAGTCTCTGCTTGGCATACAGAAGGTCTTAGTTTCAGTCCCCAGCATCTCCAATTGAAAAGGCCAGCATGCAGTAGGTGATGTCAAAGACCTAGGCCTGAGACCCTGGAGAGTTGCTGTCAGTCTGAGTAGATAATACTGCCTTTGATAAACAAAGGGTCTAATTCAGTATAAGGCAGATTCATGCATTTATGGTACTCCAGCTATCTGTGATGACCAAGTGTAAGTGCCTATTAACTGTGGTTTCCCTCCCCTCTAGATTCTAAGCCTTGCTTGTTTATGCAAATCCTTCACACCAAAAAACAACCCCCAGTTTTAATTGTCATTATTCCCCTAGTCTCTATACCATCCAACAATTTCATTGTGTCAGTGCAATGCTTATCATACAAGTCTATCTCCACTGCTTGCCAAGTTCCAAATCTCAAAGCTAGAGAGCATGATCCACTCTACCCCTGAAAAGGCAAGTTACATCAATTTCCGTACTTTATCTGATTCCGTTTCCTTGGAACAGTTGATGACAAACTTGGAACTGTTGATGACAAAGGCCATATCTCATCGCTTTCACTTATGCACTAAAGTATGTCGCTTTCAACTGTTTTCAGCCATATTGTTTTTTTCCCTTATGATTTTCATCTAGAAAGACTCCTCAGTGTGATGCAATCACATATTCATATGATTGCACAAAAGAAGGGAGGCAAGTCAACTGCAATTGAGCAAGCAACAGTCAGGAAAATGCCTAGATTTTACACGGCAGATTTCAACCTGCCTGAAACAGCATCTGAACAGCAAGCTTACCTGAGAGAGAGTTTGACTAAATGTTTTATGTTCCAGTCATTAAAATCAGTACAATTAGCTACCATTTTTGTTTAATGATCTATGTTCATCCCCACTACATCTAATGGTTGATTGTTCCTGTGTGGATGACAAATGCCTCACGATGGGACCACCCAGAAACAAGGTAGGGCTTTCTTAGGTCACTCCCTGAGGATTAAGAAAAATATGACTGTAAAATTCATCAAAATGTCAACAAAAACTGGCTTGATAAGGAATGAAAATTCTCCAGAACGTGGACAGAATGTTGAGAGCTGCTGAATGTCAATTTAAGGAAGGGGGCGGGGAGAGAATGAGCTTGCTCAAGTCTCTGAGAAGAGAGACTCCTGAAATGAGAGATTTTGGGGGTTGGACTGAGATTTCCAAATTGTATTCCCTATCTCACACAACTCCCCCACAGGCTTGCAGCTTGTTGCCTGTAGTATGGACACAAGGACAGAGTATCTTTATTTATTCACAATCTTTCTTCAACATTTTTCATCCATTTCAAGATAAAACAAGATAAACAAGATAAAAATGACAAACAGAACGTTACAGTTCTGAAACACAATATCAAGCACAATAGTAGTAGCAATAACAAAGCAGGACCTAGGGTACAACAATTTGAAGTTCTAAGAAAAAAAAAAACAAAATACCCACCTACAAGCTGCTCTGAAAGTTCTATTAAGATAGATGTGGTCAGATTTGACAGAGGAGAGCATTCTAAGGGAACTAGAGAGAAGGCCCTAATATCTATTGCAGTCAATATGGCTGCTTTACAAGATCATATTTAGAATAGGGCCATTCCTGCTATTTTTTTGGCCATGAGGATGTTTGCATAAGAGTCAGTACTTTCTGAAATACCTAGTATAGAAACTGTTAATGGCTTTTAAGATGCCTTGAATTTGCCTGGAAGCTTATAGGAAGTTAATTCAGTTATTTCAGTACTGGTGTAATACGATCCCATCTGCTGACAGTCTGGCTGCTGCTTATCCTAGGTGAAGTTTCTGAATCATGTTCAAGGGCAATCCAACACAGAATACATTACAGTAATCTAAGAAGCATGGATGACAGTGACAAGGCCTTAGTCTTCCAGCAGAAGGTACAGCTGATAAATCAATCGAAGCTGGGAGAAAGCACTCAAGGCTGATGCCGTTACCTGGGTATCCAAGAGGGAAGCAGGGTCCAACAACGGCACGCCTGAACTATGAATTTGATTATTCATTGAAAGTGTAACTCTATATAGGAGAAAAGCTTATATTACGCCATTACCAAGACACAGCAATTACTTTCTTAAAAGTGGTCTTACGACTGCTTCCTTTAGGGCAGCAGATTCAAATGACCTCTTGCTCCCTGTCCCTCTCGACTAGAATTGTCAATTTAGGATTGAGAAATTTCTGGAGATTTCAGGGAAGAGCTTAGGGAGAGCAGAGTTTGGGAAAGAGAGACCTCAGTGGGATAAAATGCTATAGGGGCCAGCCCCCAAAGTAACCATTTTCTCCAAGGGAACTGGTCTCTGTAGCGTGGAGAAAAGTTGCAATTCCCAAATGTCTTTGGAAGCTGCCAACCCTATTTCCTGACGAGTCACATCTAGGATTGCCAATAGGCCAGAAGAAAAAAATGTCTAATCCCTGTAATAGAAATATAATGTGTGAAAATGGGTGGTTAAAGCTTTGGATGGTATGGAGGTAAGTAACAGCACCTGGTAAATAATACATGGAGTAATGACGATAGAGGTCAGGAAGCTGCAGTGGGGTGGGGAAAAGGGGGAAAGCTGTACATCATTGCTTCTCCCGCCAGCAAAACTCTGCTCACAGAAGTGGCAGGTGTTGTGAACTGGAGATGTAAGGTGCCTTGAAACATATTAAGGAATTCTTGGGATTTCGACAGCCCTTTATTTTCCCAGGGAAGAGATGCATAAGATGCACCAAGAGGTCAGAAACCAGAGAGATGTATTTCCACAGAGAGATAACCATTTGCCTACCTCCATGAAGGGCAAGTTGGATAGCTGTTGTAAAAACATGGTATGGGTATGTTGTGTCAGGCGTTCGTCCCAGAAAGTACAGCACAGCGCACCTGTGGGCGGTGCCTGGAAGGAACGAACGCAGCCCGCCTATGACAATCAGTGGTGGGAAGTTTAACTGACCAGGACTGGACCTGACCAGGAAGAAGGTTGTTCTGGGAAATGTATATAACAGGGGACCCGGCCCCGCCATGTTGTCTTTGTGATGTACTAGCTAATAAAGCATTTTGCCATCTGAACGTCTCTGACTTCAGTACATTACACTGGTGACAAGGATGGGATACAGGTGAGCAGTGAGCAGCCTCCAGTCACCCGCACGCTCTGCGATCCAAGCTCTAGTGCTTCCGCGGCCAAGGTCATGGCTACTCCCAGACAAACCCTACTGGCATTCGACGTCACCCAGCCCGACTTATGGGAATTATGGGTGGACCAGACCAACTACTACATAGAGCTGCACAAAATGGAGGCAGCGGCAGAGAAGAAGGCGCTTCTCCTGAGTTCATGCAGGGTGGAGACCATCCAGCTGATGAAGCGACTCATTGCGCCAACCACCCTCGCAAGGGCAACCTACGACCAGCTGGTCAAGGCAATGATGAACCACATGGTGCCACAGCCGTCCCGTCTCACACGCAGGCATGCGTTCTACATGAGTCAGCAGAGACAAGCTGAGTCTGCCGCTGAGTATCTTGCAGAGCTCCGTGGATTAGCCCTGAGATGTGATTTCATGGGGAACCTGGAAGAGATCCTGCTGGACCATTTTGTGGATGGCGTCCAGGAGGAGAAAATACGCCGAAAGTTGCTAGCATATGAGGACAAAGACATTGACCTTACAAAAGCACTCCGACAGGCAACCGCCTTCGAACAGATGCACACCAGCCCTTCCGCAAACCAGGCCGCCGCTGCCTCGATCTTGGACAGCTCCGACGAGGAAAGGGCACATCAGCTTTGCCGCCAGCCACACAGTGGGCTAAAAACACTAAACCGACCACGGGCAGATGAGAAGCCGAGCACCAAGTGCGCCAGCTGTGGAGACCCACATGAGCGCCAAGACTGCGCCTACCGTAATGCAGATTGCAGAAGCTGCGGAAAACTGGGCCACATCACCTGAGCTTGCAGGGCCAGACCCAACAGGAGGCCCCAGTCCGCACACCACGACTCGACAGACGCACACATGACGGCTGCAAACAGCATCCAGGTAATGAACTTGCCCCAGGACACCCCCAACAAGGTCAAAGTGCAGGTCTTGATCGAGGGGGGTCCCTGCCTGATGGAATTGGACACGGGATCCTCCATCTCCATTATTTCAGAGGAGACCCTCAGTAAACTCTGCCCCCATAACCGGCCAACCCTGCAGCCCGCAGAGTTCATATTGCGGGACTTTCAAAAGAATCCAGTGCAGATCATGGGGTGGGCCAGAGTTTGGGTGGAGTTCAAAAATTTTAAAGGGGCCCTGGACATTCTTGTGGTGAAGCACTGGCTCACCACCCTATTTGGATTAGCTTGGTTTAAGCCCCTGGGCATCAAAATTGTAGGGGCGGACCACATACAGGCCCACATACAGGCCCAAGTGTGCCGGGAGTTCCCAGAAGTATTCGATAGGGCTCTGGGAACATATAAGGGGCCACCTATCGCGTTGCAGCTGGTCCCCACAGTTAGGCCCTTAAGGCTGAAGGCTCAGTGGGTTCCGTTTGAACTTAAGCCAAAAATCAAAGCCAAACTGGACCGCCTCAAGGCCCAGGGAGTGCTAGAGCCTGTCTCCCACGCCACTTGGGAAACCCCAATAGTCACCCCAGTCAAGCCGAACGGGGACGTGCGCATCTGTGCAGACTACAAATGCACAGTTACTAAAGCACTACAAGACCACCCATACCCCGTCCCGGTGGTCAGCCATGTCCTTGCCTCCCTGGCCCGTTCCAAGATTTTTGGAAAGTTGGATTTGACCCAAGCATACCAACAACTTTCAGTGGATGAGCAAACGACTGAGGCTCAGACCATTGTTACGCACCAGGGGGCTTTCAAAGTGCGGAGGCTACAATTTGGGGTCAGCGTGGCTCTGGGAATTTTCCAAAGCTTAATGGACTCCATCCTTAAAGGAATTCCCGGAGTACAACCCTTTTTCAATGACGTTTTGATAGCGACATCAGACGCTGCCAAGTTCTGCTGCCTCCTTCGAGAGGTGCTCTGATGCTTCCAGAATGCGGGTCTCAAGGTGAAGCAGGAGAAGTGCCTGCTTGTGGTGCCAAGGGTGGAGTTCCTGGGGTTTGTGGTGGATGCCGCAGGAATTCACCAAATGGCCGACAAGACCAGGGTGATAGTACAGGCCCTAGCCCCCACTTGCAGGGTGGAGCTACAAAGTTTTTTGGGCTCCTGAACTTTTACCACTCATTCTTACCCCACAAAGCAGCCCTGGCCAAACCTCTACACAGACTCCTAGATAAGGGTGCCCCATGAGTCTGGAGAAAAAAGCAGGCCGCGGCCTTTCAGGCGGTCAAGGACATCTTGGTTTCAAATGAAGTATTCCACCATTTTGACAAGTCTCTCCCTGTGATTTTAACATGCGATGCTTCCCCTTACAGAGTGGGCGCCATCCTGGGCCACCAACTCCCGGACGGGAGAGAGGTCCCCGTGGCCTATTACTCTCACACTTTGACCCAGGCTGAGCGCAAGTACGTCCAAATAGATAAAGAGGCATTGGCAATCGTGGCGGGCGTATACAAATTCAACAACTACTTGTATGGTAGGCGCCTCACAATTGCCACAGACCACAAGCCATTGCTCAGCCTACTCACCCCAGACCGCCAGAAACCACAGATCCTGTTGCAGCAGGTCCTGTGGTGGAACGAGTTCCTCAACTCATAAACCTACAAGCTCGTCTACCACCCCTGCAAGGCAATGGGCCACTCAGACGCCCTCAGCTGCCTTCCGCTACCGCAGATGGACCCAGATCCGGCCCACCACGTGATGCTCCTGGAGTCTCTGCCGGAGCAGCCCCTCCACACAGTGGAGGTATCCAGGTCCATGGGCAGAGACCGCATCCTTGCACGCATTTCAGACTGTGTGGGGAGGGGTTGGCCCACAGGCAAATTGGACGCTGCATTCAGACCGTTTGTTTCCCGCTGGGAAGAACTCTTCTTACACAAAGGGTGTATTTATTCTTTGGGGCAGCAGAGTGGTGGTCCCTCCCCCACTCAGGAAGCAAGTGCTCGAAGCCTTGCACAAGACGCACCTGGGGATAGTGTGTATGAAAGCTCTGGCGCGAAGCTATGTATGGTGGTCGGGAATGGATGAAGAGATTGGGGGGTGGGTTAGGATGTGCCAAGAGTCCCAGCCTGCCAAGAGTCCTGGCCGAATCCGCCTGGCATCCCCATTCACCGCTGGGAATTCAATCGGGTGCCATGGTCCCAGTTACACTTAGACTTTGCGGGGCCATACCAGGGGCAAATATTCTTTATCTTGGTGGATGCTTACACAACTGGGCTGGAGGTAATCCCAGTCGCTTCCACCTCCACCGTGGCCGCAGAGCCTTACGGAGGGTTTTTTGCACCCACGGAATCCCTGACACCGTAGTGACGGACAAGTTTACCTCCCAGGAGTTCCAGGAATTCCTGAATAGGTACTTCATCCGCCGCACACAGTTCACTCCCTTTCACCCGGCCACTAACGGCCAAGTGGAGCGCATGGTTCGCACAACCAAGGAGGCCCTGGTTCGCATAGTCCAAGGGGATTGGGACCACTGACTGTCCGCCTTCCTGTTTGGGAACAGGATCAACCCAGCTATGGGCGTAAGACCAACTCCAGCACCGCACCCTGCCGGAGGAACTAGCAGGGTCAGAGGGAGTGGAGAACGGGGAGAGCACAGGGCCGCCGCAAGAAGCAACCCTGCCACGCTGGTGGAGGAGCCTTACAGGGTGGGGGAGATACCTCCACAGGATCGAGACAACGCTTTGCTGACCGTGGCCCAAAGCGAGGAACCTGTGGTTACAGAACCCCAGGCAGCAGCCCCAGCTCCCCAGATTGAACCTCGGCGGTCGCTCAGACAGCAGCAGCCGCCTGCTCATTTGAAAGACTATTTATCTTGAACGGGGGTGGGGAGGAGTGTTGTGTCAGGCGTTTGTCCCGGAAAGTACAGCACAGCGCACCTGTGGGTGGTGCTTGGAAGGAACGAACGCAGGCCACTTATGACGATCAGTGGTGGGAAGTTTAACCGGCCAGGATTGGACCTGACCAGGAAGAAGGTTGTTCCGGGAAATGTATATAACAGGGGACCCGGCCCCACCATGTTGTCTTTTTGATATACTAGCTAATAAAGCATGTTGCCATCTGAACGTCTCCGACTTCAGTACATTACAGGGTATATGTGGGACTTGCACTCTGAGTTGATTGGAAGATTTGAGTGTACCTTCCTACACAGTCAAGTTTCCTAAAAGTGGATTGGGAGAGGCTTCCCACCAATAATGGCAGGAAAAGTTAAAAGACTGAAGTGACTGTTAATCTTTGCTAGAGGCATGAAGCAGGCATGTGTCTTGGTGTGCATTTGTTCCACAGACATTGGAAGGGGGATGTCCAAGATAAACCTTCTGTATTGTTAAGTTTAGCTTAGTGTTATGTTTTCCTGTTCTTCTATATCAGTAGGCATGATAGTGCTTTTCCTGCCTTGTGCTCTAGTGTAATCTGTAGCAATAAAGTCTTTTTCTATTGAAGAGAGCAAACTGTGATTCAAATTCCTCCCTACATGCCTTTAGACACACACGGACAGGGAGAGAGCTGAAGTAATTGAGAAACTCTCCCTTTGTACTTACTCAGAGGCAGCCTTTACCAGTGTGCCCCCCCCCCCCAGACATTGGTAATGGGTTAACTTGCGGTGGCGGCACAAAGGAAAGGAAAACACTTTATACACACACAAACAGGGCTTTTTTTGAGCAGGAACACACAGGAACGCAGTTCTGCCTGGCTTGGCATCAGTGGGTGTGGCCTAATATGCATATGAGTCCTGCTGTTTTTTTTCTACCAAAAAGCCATGTGTGAAACAGTAGTGACATCAGGGTGTGTGGCCTAATATGCAAATGAATTTCTGTTGGGCTTTTTCTACCAAAAAAGCCCTGCACACAAACACACACATAAAAATACTCATAGACCAAGGCAGGTTTATGACAAGAAAGACTGATTTTGCTCTCTTCTTTTCCTCACCACCCCCATCCGCATAGCCATTACTGTATCGAGGGTTCTGCAAACCTGGGAATAGATTTTCCCAGAACTGGAAATTATCACTGTGGGGAGGAATCCAAATAAATTAGTGACCATAACCACAAGCACCTTCTGCAGACAGATCATGCGATCCGATTCCATGAATAAGTACTTGCAGGCAAGGTGGTGGTAAGGTAAGATTTCTTCACCGCCTCCATGTAAGCCTCTATGTTGCATTCAGCTCAAGTCTTCTGCCACTCTAGTCATCATCCTAAACATTTCATTTCCACCAGCTTACCGGAAAATCAAGGTGCCTTTGGATTTACAAACCAGGAGAGAACATTTAGGAGCAATCATATTAAGAAGACAGATAACCTCCACATTCTACAAGTCGGCTTAACAAAAGTGCCTCTCCCTTAATAACAGACATCAGAGAATGTTGATTCTGCTTTGTACCGAACAGGACAATGTTATTAAACTATGGGGCAGACAGACTAGCTACATGCTGTGATTGGCCACATTCATATAATCTATTTTTGAGATCTGCTGCCCAGTTTCTGTACCATATTGCATATATATGGTAGGTGAACTCATATACAGTTTGTGTATAATGCACACTTGGTTTTTGTTTTGTTTGTGCATTGAGTAACTGTCATGTCATATTGAGTGAATGTACAACCCAACCAGGCCCGGGGCTAGGGGCAATATGAGTGCCCCTAGGCTGAATCCCTGACCTCCGCTCCCCTAGTTTTTTTCGCATGCGCCAATGACATCACTGCCCTCTCCTCCCTGCGGCCACCTGCCAGCCGCCTGCTACTTCTTCTTGCCCGCCACCATCCCCTGCCCGCTGCTGCCATTGTCCCCACCCACCTCCTGCGCCGGCTGCCGGCTCGGCAAAGTCTGGGGGAGTGGGCGCATGGCAGTGATGTTATTATTAAGTCACTGCCACGCGCCCCCCCCCCGCCTTTGCTGAGCTGGCAGCTGGCGCAGAGGGTGGGCAGGGACAACAGCAGTGGGCAGGGGAAAATAAACGGCAGTGACCGGTGGGCAGGTGGGTGGCCACAGGGAGGGGAAGGCGGCGGCCGGCTGAAGGGAGATGAATGGCTGTGGGTGGGGAGGTGAATGGAGGCGGGTGCGCGCGGGGAGGAAACGGTGGTGGCAGGCAGGCGTGGGGAGGGGACGGTGGCAGCCGGCTGTGAGGATGCAAACGGCTGTGGTTTGTGGTGGGGGAGACAAACAGTGGCAGGCGGGCGCCCCCTTGGCCTACTCCCACACGCTGGCCCTGAACAGCCGCCTACTTGGCCTACTCCCACACGCTGGCCCTGAACCCAACGTTTATTCAGGTACTGGTCCTAGTTTTATTTGAAAAGCGAACAAATATTTTGTCTTTCTTACAAACAGATACACATACATTCAGGTTGTATAGGCATTCAGTATAACTTGTGAACAGGATCAGTATCATATGGAAATGTGCAGCTAGGACAGGGCACTGACAGTAATTAGGAGTAGCAGGTGATGCATGTATGATGGAAGAAGAAATGTTAGGGGAACAGAAAAGATGGGCTGCCTAAGAGAAACTAAAGTGTGGGCTCTTTCCTTCAGTTCAAGTAAGTTCAGCCCTTAGTACTAATTACCACCATCATCAGTAATAAATAAAAGCCCTACTGTAGTGGCAAATCTGAGGATTTTCATTGGTTGGATGTGGGCTATGCAGGATTGGCTCGCACTCTTGTCTCTGGTACGCCACTGGTTGATTCTGCTCTCCTCAGTCCACCACTGGCCCCATCAGGCGAGAACCCCACCAGATAGCCTCTGAGGGAGACAGTTCTCTGCTGACAGGTTCTCCTGGGGACTTACTGATCACTACTGCCTCTCCTCATGGCCCATCGTAGGAAGTCTGAGACAGTCTGTCTCCCCCCACAAACAACGCTGCCATGAAGCAAACAGTAAACTGTGAGAGACATGTTCGAAACAAATAGTAGCAGTTACTTCTCTTCAACTGACACAAAAGGAATGTTCATTCACAGCAGGAAGTTCTACAGCAGCACATAAACAGACTGACATTATTATCAAGCCTCCTTTCCACCTGCAAATACTCTTCACTCTTTCTATTCAAATTAGGCTACAGTGGGTTCATATAATAGCATGGACTCTGAGGGTGAGGGCTGGAGAGCACTCAGAATTACAATTGTTCCCTAGATGGCAGGTATCAGCTCTCCTTGAGGTGGTGGTGGGGGAGTGAATGTCTTCACTTGGGTGGGTGGGAAGACAGCAAGGGGGGCACTCACCCAGAGCCCTTTAGTGGTTCCTTTCTGAAATAGTCAGAAATTCCTGGGGATTCTTTGGTGAAGTTTGATGAGGGCATATGAGTTAGGGCTTCAGAGTGGGGTCTGCCAGGTTCTTGCTGTGGAAGATGACTGGGTGATTTTGGACCAGTCACAGACTTCCAGCGTAACCTGCCTCACAGTGTTGTTGTTCAGCTCACACAGGGAGGGGGGAGAGGAGAATGATGTAAGCTGCTTTGGTCCCCCCCCCCCCCCACTGTGAAGAAAGACAGTCCTTTTCTTATGTAGAGACTGCAGGGAGGGGGAAGGCAATGGAAACCTGAAGTCAGAGGGGCAAACAAAGGGAAGGAGATAGGGTTGCCAACTCCAGGTTAGGAAATTCCTGGATATTTAAGGGACGGGGCCTGGAGAGGGCTAGGGGTTTGAGAAGGGCTAGAACCTCAGACAGGTACAATGCCATTTCTTCCTGGGGAACCACTGGAGATCTCTTAGATTTACAGTTCCTCTCTAGATGGCAGAGATCAGCTCACTTTGAGGCGGGGAGGAGTCAGTGCCTTCAAGTGTGGGGGAGGCACTCAGTCTCCTTCTAGGGCCTATTGTATTTTTCTTCACAAAGGGCCTTACTCCTAGTATCTTCATAATGTACCATACTGCTTTTACTGAAAGTAAGGGTTTTTTTTGGGGGGGGAGGGGGTTTGAGATGGTATTATAGAAGTCTAAGATACCAGCTATTTCCAGCTAATCTCAAAACTCAAAACTGTACATACTATCTATAATATTTGTAGTTTTTGGTAAAAAGAGTTGTTTTGTTTTATGGGGGATTCCAAAGGCATGCATATCTTGGCCTTTCCTCTCCACACTGTACTCAAGCTAGTTTTGATCCAGCAGAAGTAGCACAGCCACCACAGAGAATGGGACAGGGCTGGGGGGGGGGGGGGGGGGGCGTGGAGCAAATTGTAGCTTTGCAACATACATATAGTCTTGCTGAAAGGAACTAGCCTATGCAGTTAAAAAACAAAAACAAAACATATCGGTGTGTGCACCAGCTCTGGAAAGGGGAAGCATAAATTTTCAAATAAAATAAAAAGGATCACAGCATTTTATGAAATAGTCAGTAATCACTGTAGGTGTTGATAGTCTTTTATAATTGTTTTAAAAACCCCAAAGGCTACCTGAGCAGTCTTATTGGAGCTGTGGGAAGCTCAGCCTTTCAGCAGTCAGAAAAAGCATGGATATAGATGGGTTAAGCTAGGCCACTTGTCATCAATGATACCCACAGGCACCAGCCAACAGGTGTTCATGATGCCCTCACAAATGCAATCCACGCAGTCTCCCAGACCATACTGGCCTTGCATTTCCTAGGGGCAGCATGCTACTACCTGAATGCCGGGGGAAATGCAGTGTTTTTACAACAGATTATAAGGGACAATGTTGAGATCCTGTATAAGATATGAGTAACAAGTAGAAATAATGCCAATCATAGGAAAAGTAGATTTTTGTTGTAATGGCCCTAAGAAAGAAGTCATTGCAAATAGAGTCTGGGTGTTTGTTTTTTTAAAAACCCACTGGGCAGGTGATACGGTAATCCCAGCAACTGTTTGCCTTTCTAATGATTTGTTACCACCAAAAGCATGCTGCTCCAGATATGTAATATGTACACAGTGACATTTTTCATAATAATTTAAATGGAAGTAGAAGCCATTCACAACTATTTTTAAACATGTAGCTGTTGGCTGGAGTAAGCCACAGTGAAACAAAAATAACTCATTATATCAGTAGCTTGAAAGGAGGGAAAGGCAATAGTGTTTAAGGGCTGCTGCCACCTAAAGATGAGAAGTTATAAGAACACCCTGAAGTCTTCCAAATACCTTCAGCCACATTATATCATCTCCTCAGCAACAAACTAGGGATTGGGTAGGATGAAACTGGTGCACTGCATTACCACAGAGCTAATCCTTGGGCATACATTATCTTTCATCCAAAGAAGCAAGAAATAGGGCTATGGAAGTCTTTAGCAACACAGCTAAGTAGGAGGAACTGGGAGAACAATTGGCCTGGAAATATGAATAGTCCTTATAGCCTTGAGGGCTAGTAGTATTTCCAAGGCTGCAACAGCCAGAAAGAGGTATAGAAAAATATTTTCCTCAACATGTTAGTCAGGTGTGGCCTATTGGAGCCTTCCTGTATTTAAAACCTTTGTTTTCTAAAGTCTACTTTGAACAAGAGACATAAGATTCTCATTGCTGTGTGTTATATTTTTAACTTGCAACCTAGACATTAAGGTAACATGGTTAAGGCAAGCTAAGGATAACAAAGATGGATCATTCATTGCTCAGTTATCCATATTAGAGAAATTGAGTAGACAACTTTTTCTCCTTTTAGATAAAGGGAACTTTGCCTCTCAGAAGCTTATACCCCCCAAATCTTGTTGGTCTCTGTGATGACCTTTTCCACTCAGAGTGCCTACCACCCTCTACAAACTCTCTCTCACAGGTTCAAGATTATGAGTAGGTCAGGCAGTCACATGTCTACCCAGCTCCCCAGAGCTGTTGGGATTCAGGACTCAAACACTGTTTCATACCCACGGTGTCACCATTTATTCATACCCTATAATACATCTTATAAATAGACTATTTTCAGTCAGCTTTAAACAGCTCTTCCCTGCAGCTTCATTCAGCCAGACTCCCTCTCAACTGCTGTCTTCAGCTTTCTTCTCACTAACATTCTGTCAGCTCCCATTTATCATGCTAAGGGACAGGTGGAACCTGACCTGTCTGTCACAATCTCTAAAGTGCTACTAGACTCAAATCTAGCTGCTTTTCCCCTATAAATTCATGGATTAACCCCAAGTAAGACCTTGGCTTTAAACCAAAGGTAAGAGCAGCAGATCCACTGCCCAAAATGTTCTTTATTAAGTTGGAACTAGATTAATTGTAAATGTGGTAAATAGCTGCACAATTTGTATTTATGTTCAATGCAAAAATTCTCTTACTTTTTTCCTCAAAAAAATACATTGGGAAATCATTTCTACTATGCAGCAAGTTATTTTTTTGCCACACTACTATGCATCATCCTCATGACCTCCTTTTACCCACTGATTTTGTAAAATGACCTTTCTAGTAGTTAATCCTGGTCATACTAGGACTCCAGTAACCTACCCACTGGACAGTTTAATGTTTACAGCTACATAAATAAATCTGATGCTCCCTGTCACATGGTAAGAGATCTGTTTCAAGTTCTTGTGATAAAGAGCAGCAGGCAAACCTCTCAACCCAAACCCCATCCCCTGGATTTATACTAAAATTTTAAAAGCACCAGCATGACTCCCATGGCTGGTAGAAGCCCTTAATTTGATCATGCATTGATTATCTTTTGATAAGACGCACCTAGAAATACAACTGCAGGACCGTTTATTTTCACTATATATATTCTTCTCTCCTCCATTTTACACTCAGAAACTCTGTGCCATTTATTAGAATGAGATTCACTCAAGAACATAAGAGAAGCCATGTTAGATCAGGCCAATGGCCCATCCAGTCCAACACTCTGTGTCACACAGTGGCAAAAAATTTTTATATATATATACACACACACTGTGGCTAATAGCCACTGATGGACCTCTGCTCCATATTTTTATCTAAACCCCTCTTGACGGTGGCTATGCTTGTGGCCGCCACCACCTCCTGTGGCAGTGAATTCCACATGTTAATCAGCCTTTGGGTGAAGAAGTACTTCCTTTTATCCGTTTTAACCTGTCTGCTCAAGATCACTGCAGAGCTGAGGGAAACACAGATTTGAACCTGAGCTCCCCCAGTTCTAGTCCAGCATTCTAACTAGCTCACTTATCAGCCAATAGTTCCCAATTTTGGTCCTGTGATGTGGCACATCCTCAGTAAGGACGCATTTGAAGAAAAACTAAAATAGAAGGATGACAAGCTTAGAGGATATATAAATCAAGATGTTCCTTGCAACCAAATACTCAGTGCTGCCTTCCAATAAGGCAGAATCCAGATTTTGATGACCACTTCTGATGCATAAGGTTGACTTGTTTTCACTAGAACTAGTTTCACAGTTCCTAACACGAACACCAGATAAAAACGGCATGACGATGGCTTAGTTTTCAAAGTGTCTGTTAAGCTTGAGAAAGCACTTGTCTTGAATTTTTAAAATACTATAAGCCCTCAAGCCTTGACATGGTCTTTCATAATTAAAGCATCTGAAGAAAGTGCTTGTAGACAGAGGCTGATTTCGCACTCACCTTATGCTGCTCTCACGTTTGTCTTCTCAGCGCGGCTTCTTTCCATTTTCACACTATCTGGCCCAGGGCTGCAGCTAGTATCGACGTTTCCATGCCACGAACAGAAACGGCTAAAAACTAGTTGTTGCTTGCTGCGCGAAAACACTGATGCTTGCTGCAGCCCCGGGGCAGAGAGTGTGAAATCGGAAGGAAGCCCCGCTGAGAAGAGGAACGTGAGAGTGACGTAAGGTGAGTGCAAAATCAGTAAGAATGAGGAAAGAAGCTAGGAACTCTGGATATGCTCCTAAGGATAGTTACATGAAAATCTGCTACCAATGGGATTCACAAAGTTCCTCTACTGAAGAGATTTCTGTAAAGCATACTGTCTCCTGTGCAAATGACCTTTGAAGTAGGTTTCTAGGATGTGGAACAGACTGAACAGTATTCTTAAAACAGTATTGCCATTTTAGAACTGGCTCCCCACCGTTACATCCACTATTTAGTCTGGTAGTATGTTCTTTTGCATTACAGTTTCCTCTGTCAGCCAAGTTGGGACACATAACACCTGTCTGATCCAAGCCCCTTTTGTTGCTGTGCATTTGCTTTTAAAACCTAGAGAGATCTTTGGGTTATGAGTTGCTGTTCTTCCTTGTTTGTGCTTGGCATATTATATGGCAGCAAGCCGTGCAAATCTGAAGGCCAACAATGTATCAGCAAATAGGATTGTACCTGAAGCCTGGGGCTGAAAACTGAACAATCTCTATCCTCAACTTCACACTCATAGCACAGGACTCACAATTTCCAGGATATCTGGCCTAGCCGGATGCAAAATGTCTGTAGTGGACAGCCACCACTACAGATACCGGATGAAAAGCAGGACCCTGGAACTTACCCAGGAAGGAGAGCAGGATGGAAGTTGAAAACTTGCTGCAGTTAACTATAGCCTAAAGCAGAGTGAGGCACTTGTGATGACAAACATTCATTTCCCATCCATTTCCCAAACCTATCTATAAAGAGTCCTTGTGGCTATCACCACAAATGACAGTGCTGCTCGAAGTGCCGGGGGGGGGGGGGGTCCACACAACAACAACATCCAGTTGCTAAACTCCCCAGGCTTTGCTGTGTTTTCCCCCTAAGCTGATATGGTACAATCTTTCCTGAAAGATAATACTCTAAGTGGGTTTGGGGAGAGTATGGATGGAAGGTATGGATTTCCGCACCTCCCTGCCCCTATCCTGTACCGCCCCCAACATTTCTCCCTGGCCATTTTCTAACACTACAGCAATATATTCACTACCAAAAAAAGTGAAACCGCAAGGGGAAGGCAGGCATGAGGGGAATATCCCCATTCAGAGGCTGCAACTGCCTCCACATTCACAGTAGCAATGAGAGCAGAACAGGCAATTGTCCTGGCGCAAAGCAACCCTAAATGAAGAAATCCAGAAATAATGTCTGCTTTTAAAAAACAACAACAACCTTAAAGCTCTACATAAGCTTTGTTATGTATGACCCTGAACTCCGAGATACTCATGCAAATCCAAATGAGTTCTGCTTCTACAAACTTGGAAGTATTCTAGAGAAGGAAGGAAAAAATGTAACACTTTTGTGCTTGTCAATAGCACTAAAATAGGTTTCCGGTACTGTAAAACTATTTGTTTTAATGGCTTCCCTTCCAAGTAGTTCTGGGATGAGACAGGGGAAACCGAAACTGTTCAGAGAAGTCCTCATCTAAAAACTCACAGGCTTCTATATAGAAAGCCAAGTTAAATCAGTTTAACACTGGAACTTGAACATTCCAAGGCAACAAAGTCTAAATGTAATAGCGGACCCATGGTTGCTACACAAATACGCCAATCCTTGTTTACTCTTCTGAAACATCATGTATGTAGACAGGATAGATTCTGAGTCTTGACATGACCACAAAGCATACCTTCAGAAGGAAGTGATCTCATCTAAAGCATTACATAAGAGCTGGCTAGCAACAAAATCCCATTACCAGATTTCATCTCAGTTCATTAAGGGTTAATCCTGCAGATGAAATCTTTAAATTGTCAGTGTCATGGAAGTGAGAATGTTCATATACTGAAGAATGCTACCATTGCTTTTAAGTAATATCACTCATGAGACAATGCTTATTTCTGCCAAACTTTTAAAAAGTCTCCCCACCACCACCCCCAACTGCATCAGCAACTTCCTTGTGCTGGCTTAAAGCTTGGCTCCCAAAGTTAAGAAAACAGCAACACTGGACTGCTTTCACAATTAGCGCATTCATATTCCTGGCAGAGTTGATTGATCTTAATGATTTTATTCACTGCCTACAGTAAAGAAGTACAATGGTCCACATTATGAAAACCAGAGTGTATTTTAACACAACATTATTGAATGAAGACACTGGACCAGCTCCCTCGTCACACCATTGCTATCCCCTTCATTAACATGCAGCTACATTCATAAAAACTAACTGCACAGTCATACTGTAGCCTAACAAAAGAATGACAGCCAACAGTGGATGGGATAGTGATCCAAAAACACTGAGATTCAGTTCTGTGAACATGATCCATGTGCAGAACCAGGCTGCTACTTGTGGGTCAGCACCATTAAATACATAAAAACTTGCTGCAGCAGGACAGAACACATCCAGCATGACAACCAACTGTGGGCACCATCCCATGGCAGCCTTCCCTGTTCATCGTCTTGCGCCCTAGGCATTTAAAAAAAAAAAAAAAAAGCTCTGGAAGCAACAGGGTGTGCAACACTTTCTGCTATTCCTGTTGTTCTCTGGATTGGTGCAAGAGCGTTCAGGCCTTTGTCAGTGCTAAGGTCTGAAGGAGTGTGTATGCACAGAAAAGCTTATTCCCAGAATTAAACTTTGTTGGGGTTAACAGTGCCACTGGACTCAAACTTAGGTCTACAGCAGATAGCAAGACCATGGTACCTCTCTCACTGTACAATGTGAACAACCATGAGCAAATGTTAATATTCAAAAATATAGATGACATTAATTTGATCCAACATAAAGATAATCAGATAAATAATAAAAAGTCTATAGTACACTGAAATCATACTGCATTTCAGAAACTACCCTACATATTCACAGCTTGAGACATCCTTGCTAGGTTAAGACACATTAAAATGAAGTATTTCCCATTAAAGATGTCAAGAAACGGGATTTAGTTTTATTGCATGACGTTGCATAAGAAAGTATATTATTGAAAACCGTAAGGCATCATGCAATTATCCAGAAGCTGATTCATTACTATTCTTTGAGAGGCAGTTATACACTCTACATTTATAAAACCAGTTTTGAAAAAAGTACATAAAAATTTAACATGATGAGCATTAAATACGACCAACAAGTCTGTAGGGTTGAGTTGTTAAAAAGTGCATTTGAAAACATACTGTGTTGGAAGGTCACTCTGTCAAAAGAAAAAAAAAAGATGGACTGAAGACAACAGACAATCCATAAATCCCCAAAGAAGGTTGTTTGATAGGTCTAGAGTCTAATGTTACAAAATCCAAATTCACAAACTTGCTTAAAATCTGTTTTCAGTCCTTACACTTTAATTTTAACACAATTGATACAACAATAAAAAAAAATGCTTTTGTAACCAAAGTCTATTGGGTTCAAGTTATGTACACCAAGCAATCAAATAATGAACAGAATGGAGGTACTATGCACTAGAATGATTTTGGCATTAATCAATGTATTGGGCCATCCAACGAAAGCCTTCGCCATAGCCTTGTCTCTTTAGCACACTGCACATGAAGACTTCTAAGGGCCGGGTGTTCAATTCCTTCAGAGGAATACTGCCCTGAAAATCAGATAAGAACATTTCTGATCATAATACCATTGTTTAAAATAGATTCTTTATAATAAAACTATCAATTCCATATCATCTTTAGATAATGAATGCTTTTAGTGATTTAATAATTTAAATGCTGTGGAGACTCAGATTGACTTTTGACAACTACCACTTGATGGCTTGTGCTTGACCTATCGTACATGACACATTTGCTAAAATAAATGCCCAATGTTTACAGTTTCAGACATGCTGCTTAGGAGGCATAAATCTGCAAGGAGACTCCCGGGTTTTCATTATATTTGATGGGTCTTGATTAGGCTTCAGCATCAATACAAGGAGACCTGCTGTGCCCATATGCTGGTGCTAGGAGAGGAGCAGCTGCATGAATAGAGTGGTTTATAGGCGGGGGTCATCAAGCTGTATTTCATCTCATTCCCTCCCAGCTCCATTCAAACCACTTTATACATGAACTTTCTTAGGAGGAAAGCTATATAGCTAGTGGTGTCATCTCAGGCTGACATTATTTGGAGAGGGCTACAAAGCAGGAGAGGGGTTACCTACACAAACAGAGTCCTTAACTTTTCAGAGTGATTATATGGCCATATTGCATAGCTATCAAGAAAACAAAAGCCAAGTCCTGGCTCCCAGATGGCCATGCACAGTACCTGCATTTGCAGACATGTGTTTGTCACAGACATATTTTACATTAGGTGACATGTAAACATTTTGGGTATACACTTAAAGACAAGTGCTTCAAGTGATTTTCAGTAACACAAGATGTTGTTCAACTTAAATGGCAGATTTTCACTCTGGCAACCCGCCCTGAGCTTGCTTTGGCAGGAAGGGCAAGATATAAATCGAACAACAACAACAACAACAACAACAGTATTGAAACATTCCCTTCAGTGAGGAAGAAAATAAGAATATTTTGTGAAATGGGGAAATATTAATACCTTTCCTGTTGTTTGGCCGTACAAACCAAACATTTCTCGTAACCTCTCTTCACTGATGGCTTCTGGTCGGTCAATCTTGTTTCCAAGAATAAGGATAGGCACATTAGCAATAGTTTCATCTGTCATTAGTGCCTGTAAAGAAGAAGAAACTATTTTCAGGTTTTGTATAGCTACACAGAATGTTAAACAAATGTTACCAAAACAGAAAAATTTAAAGCAACAGAGAGGTCCATGGTGGAAAAAGTGAAGAGAGAATCTGGCATGGGAATAGAAGGATACATATACAATTATATTTTGGACTCAGTGATAATTAAACATTTGCATTTTAACATTAATGGATCACATGCATGTATTTTGAACCACACCTAGCATATCTAGTATTCTGATAGCTGAGCGCACAACTTTATAAAATAAAACGTTTATATTTTAACATTATTAGACGTCTCCAGTTTTGACTTTTTTCTTCTCAATGAACAAATTAATCATCTATGGATCTAAATTACTATGACAGAAGACCTCTTAGTCTGAAGAAAAGAAAAACACAGTTAAAAAATAAAAAAACCTAGCAGCCTGCCAGTTAAGACTCCTTTCCCAAGCTCAGCTCCCTGTGCCATCACCAGCAGAAGTAAGGCAAGCTGTGACCAGAGACAGGGCTTTTTCTGTGGTGACATTTTTAGCAAATCTCTTGAGGCTTGCCTGTTACCTATTTTACTTTCATTCAGATGCCAAACTAAAGCATTTTTTTTACCCATGCTTTTAACTATAGGGGTCAGTCTTTTCTTAATTGCTTTATAGTCTGCTCTTAGCTAGAAGATTAGAAAATGGTTTTAACAATACCAATGTAGTAGAGTGGTATTTGTGTTACATATTTTTATGTACTGTTGGGTTTTATTGGCAATTGGTTTTTATTGCTTTATTGGCATATTTTTATTGTGTTGGTTGGCTTTGTTTTACTTGTGAGCTGGCTCAGGAGAGGCAGTACACCCATTTTCTAAATAAATAAATACAAACCAGCCTCAAGTATGAGCTTCAAGCCACCCTGCAGCAATGTGAAGACTTGCTGCATAATGTTTTGCTGGGACCCTATTTTCATGCCAACATTTGTCAAAGAAAAGTACTTTTCCTATACAAGATGTTGTTGTGGTGGCCTTCCCTTCCCACAGAGGTTTAAAATTAAATAAGTACATTCATCATTGACTACTGCCAACCTCTCCTTATCTAGTCCACTTCTGCTGGAGCATCCTTATTCCTCCTAATTTTTGGCAAAAATTAATCCAACTGTAATTGCCTACTAGGTCTCCATGGTCTTTCCTTTTATTTTAAACATATTGCAGAGTAGAATGATTTATGGATTTATTTTATAGTCAATATCATCTATTGTTTTCCCACAATGTTTTATTTTTGTCTGTAATAGAAGGGGTACCACTGGTGCATACATAGAATAGGAGAATGAATGGTTGGCTGCATGTAGGGAAGGAACAGATTGACCCATGTCCTAGCGTATAAGTACTCTACCAGCAACAAGCGCAGGAGTCAAATCTCTTTGACTTTCATCCTTAACACAAGGCTACACCTATCTTGCTAATTTTTTCCCCATCAAGTCACAGCCAATTTATGGTGACCCCATAGGGTTTTCAAGGCACGAGATACTCAGAGGTGGTTTGCCATTGCCTGCCTCTACACCATGACCCTGGTATTCCTCGGAGATCTCCCATCCAAATATTAGCCAGGGCTGACACTGCTTAATTTCTGAGATCTGATGTCTGTCTGGTGTATAGGATAACTCAAATAATAAAGGATGTTGTTCCCCTAAGGTCTAATTCATAGTCCTTAGGGAGTTCACTCAATTAAGATATGGGGAAATGACGAATTCTCTGGAAGACAGGGTTAGAAGTAGTTCACAGAGTTAAGGAAGAGATTTAAAACAACAATGAAAACATACCCCAGAGTCTCCATCTACTACTGCACTTCACCCTAAAGTGCTACAGAGTAAGAAGCAGCAAAGCCAATATCATTACAGAACACTGACAAGTTCTTTTAAGGGCAGTGGTGGCCATTTCTGCCAATTAACCACTCCGGCTGCGCCCCACTGAACCTCCCCTCAGAGTGGGGGTCTGTAGTGGGAGGGGGAAATTGACAGGAATCACTGCCTCCTCTTAAGAAAATTTTGGAATGTGTCAGATCGAGGCCACAGTTGTAGTGCAGGGGGAGGGACCTAGGATCCTTAGTCAGTGACAAGGTTAGTTATCTATCTGCTATTGACAAATGGGGAAAGAGGATAAGACAGATGGAGGCACAATGCCTTTTATGTGCAGAGAATCATTACCCCAACTCTGCCCCACAAATGGTCCCTACAATATAATAATGATCGCTATATCTTGATCATAGGCATACTGCAAGTGTATTAAATCAAACGCACTATACACAGAACTGCTCTGGCGGGAAGGGTAGGATATAAATCGAACAAAATAAATAAAAAATAATAATACACTCACATCAAGTTCTTGCTTCGATTCAGCCAGTCTTTCATGATCTGCACAGTCCACCAGAAAGACAATACCGTTGATGGCAGGCAAGTAGTTTTTCCAAACTCTACGAGCTAACAAAAGACAGTCATAAATTAACTTGAAGACAAAATCCCTTTACTTTCAGAAACTGATTTCCATTTGCTAATGGCATCTCATTCGGCAGCAGAAACTTTAAATAGAGTTTGGTGTGCCCTTTTTACATCCGTTTTTTTAAAAGCCCACTTCCTATAGTATTGGGTCTGAAATTTCTCATAGTACTTGGTATAAAATTGATAGCTGTATTATTTTTACTGTGCAAAAAAAAAAAATCTGAATACCCACAAAAAAAAATTCTAAGTGTTGTGTTAGATTAATGGGCAAACAGCTTGCAGCTCTTGAAAAATGCAACAAATACAATTACTAAATGTAGGGATGGATTTCAAAAACAGTGGCTCAGCGCACACAACACAAAACTATATTGTTTTTGTTTTCAGTTAAAAGAACCATAGCGTGGTCATTCAAATGTGTGCCACTCTTCTAATTATGATTAGTTAGGGTATATCAATCCAGGGTCTAAAACAAGGATGTGAAGTTCATTAACCAAAGGTCATCTCAACTATGGTATGGCATAATGTATGATGAACATGGGCCTCTTGGGTTAATCCTGGCTTTCTTCCTTACAATACAGGCTGGAATATCAGCTGGGTCTAATGAAGCCAATGAAATCTGCATTTGATGAGGCAAACCAAGATTTGAATGATCGTCTATGAGCCAAATCCTGATTTCATCAATTAACCAAGATGAAACTAAATAAAAAGTTTTAAAACATGGTTTCATGTCATGTCCAAGCTGAGCCGCAGAGGTTTAATTTAATTTTAGAGGAGTATACTTGCTCTAGAAAGCTGAACCACTCCTAAGGCAATAATACTGCATTTAGTACATCCTAGGAAACATTGTCTTTGATTGATCAAATGACTTCCATGCAAGCTGATTTTTTTTTTTTTGCAAATAATACTGATCACTTCAATCTAGTGAAGTTCAGCAGCACAGTAAGTCCATATATATGCATTAACTTCAATTTATACATTAGTGTACTGGCCTCTTTGGCTTGCCATAAGTGGTAGTGTTGGAGCTCAGCCTTAATTAGGTTGATTACATTCCATGCCTTGTTGTTCAGTTTT
This sequence comes from Heteronotia binoei, assembly GCF_032191835.1. Taxonomy (NCBI): domain Eukaryota; kingdom Metazoa; phylum Chordata; class Lepidosauria; order Squamata; family Gekkonidae; genus Heteronotia; species Heteronotia binoei. Next base: position 134,891,886 of record NC_083227.1, on the reverse strand, counting down.
GGCCCTTTCTTGCCACCAGTTGCAGCTGTAATTGTTGTATTTTATGGGACGACAATAAAGCTGTTGGTTTTATCTTCTTGGAGCAGTCACTCTTTTCAGCGAACTTATCAATACACATGATTTTACATGTATAAAATATGTATTATATGATCATTATGAAAATAAAGTGGTGAATTTGGTGGGTGGGGTTAATATCACTTAAGTCTGGGGTTCCCAATGTGGTACCCATGGGCACCATGGCACCAGTCAACATCTTTCCTGGTGCCCACCATAGAAAGTGGGAAGGCTAGGTGGGTTTTGCCTAAAAAGACTCCTGACTGGCCATCAGAGGTTTCACTGACAGTGCAGATTTTTAAAAAGCCACCACCACAGCAAAAAGATCTTCACTGTGTGACTGAAGGTAAGCTGCAGCAGCCATATTGTGGCTGGTTCTGCCTCACGTGGCAGCCATTTTGTGGCTTTGCTCACCATGCTGTGTCAGAGTTCCAAAGGTGCCCATGGATAAGACAGAGGTTCTCTGGCTGGGTGTGGGGGAGCTGTGCTCAGTTGTGACTCCCAAACCTTAATGGTGCGTCTGACTGTCAAGAGTCTGACCATGATCTGAGATGCCATCTTGTCTATGGAGGCCCCAGTCACGAAGGTTGCCAAGCTGGTGTTTTTTCCAGCTGTGCCATGTTAGGCAACTGGCTCCCTACCTGTCTCACCCCAACCTAGCAACAGGGGTCTACCCTTGCACCTGAGTTGGAAATTCCAACTGATCCAGAATGCAACCATGTGAGACCTTACAAGGACCCCTTGGACAACACACATTTGACTTGTGCTACAAGAGCTACACTGGCTTCCAGTAGAGCACTGGATCCAGTTCAAGGTTCTAGTTTTGACCTTCAAGGCCATTAGCCAGGGACCCACATACCTTCAGGACCACATTTCTCAATAAGCCCCTGGAAGAACTCCAGGAGTAAGAACCTCCTAGTGGTCCCTGGCCTGAGAGAGATTTGACTGTGCTTGACTAGGGTTTTTGGCCCTAGCCCCCACCTGGTGGAACTCTCTGCCAGAGAACATCCATGCCTTATGGGATTTATTACCTTTTCATAGGGTTTGCAAGGCAGAGATGTTCCACCAGACATTTGGTTGAGGACAGCGGCAGCCTGGCATTCTCATACCCTTACCTTCCCCCTCATTCCTCCACATCCCCTCATCTAGGGGGTTGCTGGAAACTGAAATTCATTGTCATGTTGGCTATTGTATTGCCCAATTTTTTTAATATTTAAAATTTTATTTTAAACCTATTATTTATTGTATTTTACTTCTAATGTAAGCTATCCTGAGCCCTGCTTTCAGGGAAGGGTGGCCAACAAATCGAATGAATGAATGAATGAATGAATGAATGAATGAATGAATGAATGAATGAAATGAATGCATGAAATGAATGCATGAAATGAATGCATGAAATGACTGCATGAAATGAATGCATGAAATGAATGCATGAAATGAATTAAATAAATAAAACGCTCAAAAAGATTGGGAATTCCTGATTTAAGGTGACATATTTAAGTTGCCTTCATACCTTTAAGAGCTTTACAATAGCTTAAGCATCTTGTAGCCCACACTTTAAATCACGATATATGTCATACAAAAGCAAGCAGCAGAAAAATTTGTATTTCTTTGTAAGAGATTAGTACTATCAAAGGTTATCAGCATTTGAAACATACATCCCAAATATAGGGTTGGTGTGGCTTCCATATAATGACCTCTTGTACACAGCAAGGAAAGACTAGTTTTACCCAAATCTTATTGAGGAAAATAATCCTACAGCGCATCGATATAATTTACCTTGGGCATGTCCACCTAGATCAAAAGTAGTGAAAGTCATACCAGCGATCGTCAGCTCTTCTGAAGCTGCAGGCACAAAATTAGATTCGTTTTATTATAACATATAATACAGCTAGCATTCTCACAGGTTTATAGATGTAGATATCTATCACTCTGGCAAATCTTTACTAAACAAGCAAACCATGTCAAAATGATGAAATTAAACCACAGAACTGAAACCAAACCAATTAATGTCCTGGGCCTAAACTTTTAACTCAGAAGAAAATGTTCTTGCTGTGAGTGAAATCTACACCCAAGACCCATTCAGATAAACAGCTTAACTCAGGTCATTCTGCTTTCAGCACAGTGGGACTTTTTGAATGCTTACAGCATGTAATCCAGACAGCTGCGCATGTTTAACTCCCAGGACATCAACTAAATTTATCCGGGAAGTTAAACAGATGCAACGGGATGCTAATGGCTTACCACTTACATGTAACAGCTTTGCATATGCTCTGGTCATACTCGCAGAGGACTTAGCTAGATAATGTCTCCTGTGAAAATTACCCTTAAAATGTGCAGAAGTAGCTTCCATTACAGCAAAAGATGTGAAAAATCAGAGAAGACTATCATCATACTAAACTGCTATGCCCTGAATTTCATCATCTGTTTAGATGAAAGGGAAATTACAGGAGGCTATACACATGACTGTATCCACAAACTATATTCTACCAATGGAGAGAGGGAGATTTTAGCTAGTTTCCCCTTCCCATTGCATTCCCCAAGCTGTTCCCAAGGGTCACATAGGAGCAGCATTTCAGGAAACACAAAATTTCACTGGAAAACTGAGCCATGTCAGTTACAGGAGGTACTGTGAAGGATCTCACTCCAAGACATTGAAGAATTGCTCCTAGTTACAGCAGACAACACAGTTCTAGATGGACCAGTAGTCTGATTTACTGGCTGCAACCTACTTTTAGACAGATCAGAATGCAAACCCTGCTATCTAACCACTGTGTCTTTCCTTGGTTAGGACCAGTCAGTTTAAGGTCACTGTGCATAAAATTCATTAGACATAAAAATGGAGGAGAGCAAGAAAAGACTACCTGCTAGTTTAAAACAGTGAAATCAGATGATCTCCAGTAGAAGTGACTGGGCAATGTGTTGAATTTTGTAAGCTGCAACAGCAAACAAACTATTTATAGGAAACTACATTGGTCAGGTAGCAGGAAACAGTCCTTAACAAAAGTGGTGTTGATTCAAGGGCACTCTTCCCTCCTAGCTAGAGGCTAGCTGCTCCTTACACTCCAATATTTCTCAAATGTCTTAAACTTAGCCCAGCCTTTCTATACTTATGCTACCCTCTTTCCTTTGTTCAACCACAAGACATCATCTGTTCTTCATATGCATGTAGAAAGACTTTTCCTTGCCTTAATGCATATACAACGAGCTGCTGATTCTGAAGGTGTGCAACTTAAACATTTGAAATGGAATAAAACAGAATTGTCTGTCCCCCTAAGGCCACTCACATAGAAGCAGAACAAAGTAACATCCATTTCTGAATCTGCCAACTCTTAGATCAAATTGATTTGTGAAGAAGAAAGCGTAAACTCATTCCCACAAATCCTGTGTGGACCAGTGGAGGTCCACTGGTAGGGTGAATTTAGCTCCACTCCATGTGCTGGCTATCAGAAGAGGGGTATCACCTTCTTGGAATATCATGACCCAGTGGGGTTAGGCCAACACTTCAGGTGCCCCACATAGCCCAAGGGAGGCTTGTTCCATGGCTTGAAAACTGCTGTTCTATTTCTTACTTGCATTATCCACAAGCTACTTTTGACACAAAAAAATGAACAAAGCACACCTGAAATTTAAAGCCGCACCAAGTGTATACAAGAGCAGGGCAACGCTGACTTACTTGGATGTAATGTTGGGACATGCTGTCCAAGTCTGTCATCTTTAAGCATGTGCAAAAGGGTAGTTTTTCCAGAATTATCCAATCCAAGAAATACTAATTTGCCAGTTTTCTTGTACAGTCCTAAAAAAAGGAAGTTAACCGGTGAGTTGCTGGATTACCTTAGCCAGTGCTCAGAATGGAACATACCAATAGCTTATCTCAGAACACGTTATGCAAGCAGATTGCCACACAATGTTTAGGTTCAGAGTACTCTGTAACTCATGCAAGGAAGATGAAGATGCCTTCAAAACATCATACTATAATATTCTCATTCTAGTTGAATCTGGTCTACCAGAAGTAGGGAAAAAAGGATTCCAACTGATATTACACTAACTTTGCCTGGAAGAGATCTTTCCAGCCACAATTCTGATACACTGGAAGCGTAAGTCCAGTTCAGGCAAGGCCAGTCCATAAAACTGCTCTGGGGTCAATTTTTCAATCCACACTGAAAACAAGCCCCATATCGCTGACCTGGATAGCCCAGGCTAGCCCAATCTCATCAGATCTCAAAAGCTAAGCAGGGTTGGTTGGCTCTGGCCAGTATTAGGAAGGGAGACCACAAAGGAATACCAGGGTCACTTTGCAAAGCCAGGCAATGACAAACCACTTCTGAATGCCTCTTGCCTTGAAAACCATATGGAGTCACCAAAAGTCAGTAGCAGAAGTGGGGAGGGACGGTGGCTCAGTGGTAGAGCATCTGCTTGGGAAGCAGAAGGTCCCAGGTTCAATTCCCGGCATCTCCAAAAAAGGGTCCAGGCAAATAGGCATGAAAAACCTCAGCTTGAGACCCTGGAGAGCCGCTGCCAGTCTGAGAAGACAATACTGACTTTGATGGACCAAAGGTCTGATTCAGTATAAGGCAGCTTCATATGTTCATATGTTCAACTGAACACCCCCCCCCCCCAAAAAAGGAAGCCATGTTAATCAGCCTGCAAATATCTTGTCACATTACAATGCTCAAACACTGTTAACTGCCATTATAGTCCTGTTTTTATAGACCAATTTTTGTTTAAGGCTGAAGGTAAAAAGGAATTGAATGAGTTTTGAGGAAACTAAGATAGCTCCATTGAGACAAGGGGGAAAAGCAAGCTTTCAGGTTGGAAGTTTTAAGAAAAAATTGCATTAAGGCATTTGCCAGCTAATTTTTTTTAAATAAGGAAGTTCATTTAATACATATCATCCAACAACAATTTACTGGGATGTGGAGTAAACTTTAAAAGTAAAGTCTGTACGAACAGGGACTTATACAATCAAGAGAAATATCAACAGAAAATCAGGGCAAGGAAGGCCAACACTACATTTCCGGTCTAATGAGAAAATGGCCCCCCAAAAGGGTTTGGAACCCACCCTATACCACAGGAGAGGGAGGCATTTGCTAGCTAAATTCTGAAACCCAACAGAAGGTATTCCTTCAGTTATGGAACATCTTCAATATGCCTTCAGTCAGTTACTCCTTTACAGTCTTTAAATGGCCAGTTGTTTATTGCTTTGAAGGCTCGTTAAACAGTTAATTTCTGTATGCTTTCCTCTCTAATCAAAATCTAAACCAAAAGATACCATCTATACATAAGTAGTATGTATGCTTATGGAACACAACAATATATTTTCCAAGATAAAGACAACAACATCATATTCCCAATTATGGCACAGTTCTGCCATGACAACCAGCTGGATTAGATCAAGGCTTCACAATTTTCACTGGATGTGTCTCTAGAGATATTCCTTTTAACTTCACAAAATACGGAAATCCTTATGCGCCGAGTTCTCTTTTGGGCATATTCAGAATGCGATGAAAAGTCCCAGAAGACCTTTAGAAGAGGGCAAGCTGTCACCAAAACAACGTTGTGGTATATTTGTTTCAAACTGACAGTGGAGATTTTGTAGGCTGCCAGTCCTAGTTTAAGATGATTGCACTAACATAGTGCAAACTTTTTATACACAACTCTTTAAATAATCTAATCTTCAAAACAGATGTATTTAGCATACAAATGAGTATCAGTTTTAAAAGGTTTCACCTCTGACATGCTGTAATCCCTTGCACTTTTACTTGGGAACAAGTCCCACTAGCCCCAGTGAGATTTATTTCTGAGTCAACAAGCACTGGATCAGGCTGTACGCCAGTCTCCTCTACAGATGATGCTAAAAGCATCTGTAACCTCCTGTCCAAAGCTTCTGGCTTATTTTGGTTGTTATGCTGGTGAGCAAAGCAGAAGTCACTTGAAAAGCTTCTAACAGGCAGCCTAACAAGTTCTTCTGCACAAGATATGCCTCCAGGAAAACTAGAGCTGATTTTTTTTTGAAAGACAACGTTCACTGTTGCCAAGAACAGCACAATACAAAGGTGCCTTGATTGCCTTCAAACTGGAGAGTATGGGATGGCCCATCCGAGTTTGTTTTTAGGCAACAGAGCAGAAACAGAAATACTTTACTAGACTCAAGGTCTGCTTCAGTAATTAGAGTGTGTGTACTTTTCCTTCAGGGAAAATAAATACAATGACGATGTCTCAAACAGCAGATTACGACACAGGACAGCTTGCTACTGTTTCAGTGTTTTATAAACTGGAATACAAACTAAATTACATTACACCTGTATTCTTTAACCAGGTCTTATTACAATATACCAGCTAATGTAACTTTAAACAGTAGTAATGATGGGTGCAGCTTCTTTTCTTTGTACATGAACCATGGGGACTTTTCTTGATCATTCTGAAGACTGCTGGCTGATTGGCCAGTTGTGAAGCGACTTCTGTCTCTCCTTGCGCATCTCCCTTGACTGACGGCTCAGTTGATGTACTTTGTCCTCTTGCTCTACCATCCACAACAGTCACTCCATTTGTTAGGGAATAAGAAAAATATAACTGATACATAGTATAACAGCAGCCCTACAGACTAGCCCACCCTTGGTTGCAACTGCCATAATCAGTAGCAACAAGAGGTAGGAGGTGGTCAGCAAGAAGGCGGACACAGAAAACAAGGTGAGCTGCATGCACAGTGAGGAAGAAGAAATATTAAGCTGGCAACGGAGTGATGGTGAGGTGGGGTCTGTCAGCAGGTTGCATCCAAGTGGAGTAGTAGCAAAGGAAGGAATTAGAAGTGTTCATCTTCCAGTCACTATGGAAGACAAGTACAGCAAAACTGGAATCAAATGCAATGTCCTCTCAGTTAAGCTCTAAATAGCAGATACACAGCATACATATATCCCTGGCACAAGCCCTTTTCTGTTGTTGCATTTGACCATGTGTAAAAGATGAACATGCTACACATGATACTCCTAGTATGTGCAACTGCCATTTCTTCTGAATGGGGCAAGGTGGGTGTTTGCAGCTTCAGAACTGTCTGGCAATAGATGAGCAGTAGCTAAAACCTCCCCACAAGTTGCCCCTTTCAGAAGAAACAGTGACTGTGGATATCAGAAGGATTTTGTGTATGATATTTGTCCCACACATGCAGCCACAGAGTCAGAAATTAACAACTGAAAATAATGTGTGTTATTGTAATAACACACGGCTTTCTGTTAATGTATACTCTCAGCCAATAGCATACCCCATTCTAAACACTTCAGTATTATGATACCAGGTCAAGGTTGCTCAGGTCTTGCATAATGATGCAGAAGAGTTGTGTATTAAAATGCACAATTAATCCTGTGTGTGTGTGCTGTTTTGTCTTGGCAAATCCGAGCTCCCTCATTGGTTGGGACTGGGTGGGACTGTGGTGCATCAACCTTTGTCCCACCAAACCATCAATCAACTGCTCCTGCATTGCATTGGCTGACTCTGATCTCCCCCACCTACTGCTGACCCCAGGACAGATGAGGATTGGCCCTCTGGGGAAACTGCAAGACAAAGGCTGCTGTTAGGCAACTAAAATTGCTTCATTCAGTAAAAACCAACCAAGCTTGGCTCTCTCAGTATAAGGTGGTGGGGGAAGCCCTTTCAAGTCCTGTTTTGGCCTTTGAGGGAGAACTCATTGGTTGACTCCACTCCTCTCTCCTACCCCAGTAGCTGTTACTAGCCAGTCAAGCTGCTTCTGTCAGTCAAAGGCAACCAACCTTGATTCTGGCAGTTCATGGCTCTCCCATTGGCTAAGCTGCCTGTCACTCTGCTTTTCACAGGAGAGAAAGAAAGCCTTCCCTCAACTGGCTGAGGAATGGAGGAGGAGTGAAGGCTTTCTCTTGATTGGCTGAGGACTCCTCCCTATCTTCCTCTGGAAGGGAAACAGACAGAGATAGGGGGGGAAAGGGCATCCTGTACCAGCAAGCCAGATTCAGAGAGAGATAGGGAAAGAAAGCGAGAGACAGAGACAGACTGAAATCCTGTGCTTAAGACCAACATTGTTATCAGAGAGAGAGGTATCACTGGAAGATATCACTAAAGACCTCTGAAGGAGAATTCATTGGGGCCACTCCTAATTATGGCTGCCAGTTCTAGGTTAGTGAGAAATTCCTGGAGATTCTGTGGTGGAGTTTGAGGAGGACATAGAAGTTAGGGTTTCAGAGTGGGATTTGCCAGACTCAGGTTCTTGCTGTGGAAGCGGACTGGATGATTTCAGACCCGTCACAGACTTTCAGCCTAACCTGCCTCACAATGTTGTTGCTCATATCAAAGTGGGGGAGAGGAGATTGATGTAAGCTGCTTGTTTTTCATTTGGTTCCAATTAACACCCACAGGGGAATGGAAATTACACTATCAATGTGGAGTTTAATCTTACCTAAAAACTGCAGTACGCTACTGAAACCGCTATAAATCCAGTCAAATATAAAGGACATATCCAAACCTTGCAGGTTCTGAAAGAAACAAAAGATATTCAATATGTTAAATTACATTTAAACTGTACTGAAACAGCAACATGAAAAAAAGTGCAGAGAACCAGCATTTATACACAGAGGCTCACTTTATGATATCCCAATACATCACAATGCTGATCCTTTCAAAACGGAATAGCTGTAGACTATGTTGTAGAGAAAACATTTTATTTTCTCTTCTTTAAAAGAGTGTTAGGACTGGAACTTGAAACTACAGCAATTCTCCCATGCTGTCAGGGAAGCTGTCTTTACTCTGACCCAAACCGAGCAAATCATGAGAGTGGAGGACCAAACTGTGAACAGTCAACTTGAGGGTACATAATGTACAAACCGTAAATTTTCACAAGATCACAGGTCTCCTTCCATAAAGGAGAAAAAAGTTCACAGTTAATTTTCATGGAAGTGAACCCACTGCCATCTAGGGATGCTGCTCCCCAGATGGAGGTGGGGGATCCCTCAGGGATAAGGTGAGACTTGGCAACCCTACCACCATCTCATACACCTTTCAAGTTACATTGCTGACACAAGTCAAAAGCTCATGCCGTGAAAAAGTTGTGAAAGCAACGTCACCCCAGAGTCGAAAACGACTGGTGCTTGCACAGGGGACCTTTCCTTTCCTTTGAAAGCGTCTTATTAATTTTTTTAGAATATGATGCCAGCCTTCCCCCCACAATATAAAAGACACAGTAAATGGGATCACAGTGTGAAAATCATAATGAATTAAAAAAAAACAACAACTGTGATATATGGACTACTATATCTTATTATCTTTTGCTTCAAAATGCTGCGGCCGAGGGCACCATAAAATAAAAAGAGCCCTTATATATTGGAATGATAAAGATTGATATCCATAGCATGCTTAGGATATATATATAGATTGTTGGGTTGCTTTCTATATAAGCTAGGTCCCATAGAAAACTAGAAGGAAAGAAATAACTGATCTTTTCATGCAAGCTGGTTTCCTTAAGTTATTATTAAAGTTGAATTACATTGAATTGATAGGCTACCTTTGAAAGAGCCCCATGGCTCAGAGTGTTAAAACTGCAGTACTGCAGTACTAAACTCTGCTCCCGACCTGAGTTCAATCCCCGGCAGAAGCTGAGTTTTCAGGTAGCTGGCTCGAGGTTGACTCAGCCTTCCAACCTTCCGAGGTCAGTAAAATGAGTACCCAGCTTGCTGAGGGGAAAGCCTAGATGACTGGGGAAGGCAATGGCAAACCACTCCGTAAAAAGTCTGCCTTGAAAAAGTTGTGAAAGCAACGTCACCTCAGAGTCGAAAACGACTGGTGCTTGCACAGGGGACCTTTCCTTTCCTTTGAAAGAGTCTTATAATATATTACCAATATAATTGAGTTGTTGCATATAGTACAGCATATAAATAAGTTGGCAACCTTGACCATGGTTTAAATTAATCTCTGTACCTTTAAGCCAATGGAATTGTATAACCAGCTGCATGTAATAATGAAGAACATTCTCTTAAGAAGGACTAGTTGTTAGTATCTTTAGAGCTTTCTTGCCATCAATACAAGAACAGGCTTTGTTCCTGCTTGAAAAAGAAGACTGGCATGCTCTTTATATAAATTATATTTTCCATCATGAGGACTCATTGCTTGTAATTTTGGAGAATATTATGCCAGCTATTGAAGAGAAGGTTTGGAACCTCATAAAGAAACATGATTGGCTTGCTCCCTATATAAAAGTGAAAGCAAAAATGGGTGAGTTTAAAGAGTACATGTTCCTTGCAATAGTGTAGTCTAATAATTTTGAGGAATTAGGGTCATCCAAGGGTCATCAAAACACACTATATCTGTTCAATACCAACCTTTATCAGTGTATTGTTATATTTGTATTTTTAAGGTGGTTTCTTCATGACGTCTGAGTGCTTGAACTTATGGAGAGTGTTTAGCCAGCAATGAAACAGGTTTTGTACTTGCTTATAAAAAGAAACTGACTTGCTCCTTATCACAGCCCAACAAGACTTCTGATGAAGTGGCAGTACAAAACCAGTCTACAACTAGTTACTCATTGAATGAACTCTGGTTGAAAATGCTGTGAATGACAGTTGCAAAATTTAGAAGTAGTTTTATTTAAAAGATATAGTAGCCCATAAAGAATGAACTCTATTGAAAATGCTGTATTACAATGCACGAATGAACTCTGTTCAAAATGTAGATAGATCCAGGTGGACAGCTGTGTTGGTCTGAAGCAGAACAAAGCAGGAGTCAAGTAGCATCTTTAAGACCAACAAACTTTTATTCAAATGCCCTTTTTTAGACCCAGGCTTATTAGCAATATAATAATTAACAGACATTCTCACATTCTGACATGTTACTATTTTATTGGTTTCCCGCTCTAATGTAACCTAGAGCAAAGGTTTTCTGAATTTGTTAATTTTACTATTCTGCTACTGGATTTTAACTTTGTACCACTTTGCATTCTAAACCCCACTAGCTATATGTAGCTCTGCTTACTGTACCTCATCTGAAGAAATATGCATGCGCACGAAAGCTTACATTTTGAATAAAAGTTTGTTGGTTTTAAAGGTGCTCCTTGTATCCTGCTTTGTTCTGTTCAAAATGTCATATAACTTTGTGGTTGTTATTGTTAATTATTTGTGTGAATGACAGTTGTGTGGAATGTATAAGTACATAAGAGAAGCCATGTTGGATCAGGCCAATGATCTGCTTCAGTATGTGACAGTACATGTTGGCATTCATGGTTCCCTGTTTGTCTGCAGCAAACCGTTTGCGAGCTTTCTTGTGCATCATCTTTAGAAGAGACTTCCTTCTGGGACGACAGCCCTGCAGACAAATTTGATGCAGCGTGCGGCGTATGGTCTGAGCACTGACAGGCTGACCCCCCACCCCTTCAACCTCTGTAGCAATGATGGCAGCACTCATACATCTATTTCCCAAAGTCAACCTCTGGATATGACACTGAGCACGGGCACTCAACAAGCAGACTAAGAACATGGATTTCTGGAACCACGTCCTGTGGTCCGATGAGATCAAGATAAATTTATTTGGTTCAGATGGTGTCAAGCGTGAGTGGCAGCAACCAGGTGAGGAGTACAAAGACAAATGTGTCTTGCCTACAGTCAAGCATTGTGGTGGGAATGTCATGGTCTGGGGCTGCATGAGTGCTGCTGGCACTGGGGAGCTACAGTTCTTTGAGGGAACCATAAATGCCAACATGTACTGTGACATACTGAAGCAGAGCATGATCCCCTCCCTTCAGAGACTGGGCTGCATGGCAGTATTCCAACATGATAACGACCCCAAACATACCTCCAAAATGACCACTGCCTTGCTAAAGAAGCTGAGGGTAAAGGTGATGGACTGGCCAAGCATGTCTCCAGACCTAAAGCCTATTGAGCATCTATGGGGCATCCTGAAACGGAAGGTGGAGGTGCACAAGGTCTCTAACATCCACCAGCTACGTGACGTTGTCATGGAGGAGTAGAAGAGGACTCCGGTGCCAACCTGTGAAACTCTGGTGAACTCTATGCCCAAGAGGGTTAAGGCCGTGCTGGAAAATAATGGTGACCACACAAGATATTGACACCTAGGGCCCCATTTGGACATTATCACTTAGGGGTGTACTCACTTTTGTTGCCAGCAGTTTAGACATTAATGCCTGTGTGTTGCAGAATTTTGAGGGGACAGCACATTTACACTGTTATACAAGCTGTAGACTCACTACTTTACATTGTAGCCAAGTGTCATTGCTTCAGTGTTGTCACATGAAAAGATATACTTAAATATTTACAAAATGTGAGGGAGTGTACTCACTTCCATGACATACTATAGTAGCCCATACATCACAGTTATGTTTTTTGTATTTCCCCAGAATGTGGCTCACAAAACCATAATTTCAATAAATTCCATTTAGAACTAAACAAATATCTTTTGGCATAAAAATCCACAGTGGATTGCCTGCTGGAATAATTATGTCTTACATGACCTGCAGAATGCAGACAAATCCTGCAGGGCACGAGTCTCCTCAGACAAAGCATTCCACCAGGTCAGGGCCATGATGGAAAAGGCCCTCACCCTTGTTGCACTCAGACAGGCAAATAGAGGCCAGCACCATCAAAGGCCATGTGCTGCTGAACAACGACTTTGTGGCAGGTCATACAAGAGAGATGGTCTTTTAGGTACGATGGTCCCAAACCATTTTGGGCTTTAAAGGTTAATACCAGCACCCTGAAAATTTGGATTTTAGCACAAATCATCAGGCCTAGTCTCAATGATACAACTTACCACGTTCTAGGTTGATGTAGTATAAATACTTGCCATGTGTATTTGATTGTTGCAAACATTAACCTGCATTGCACTGTATAATGGATTTTGTTTTTTAAAAAGTTCTTTTACCATGTGTTTCCCTACATTTTCTCTCTGAGTCCCACAGGTAAATATATTGTCTAGAGTCCAGGACTCAGTTTTTCCTTTCTCCAAATCAAATCGTTCTCTAGTTATAAATTTTATAACATAAAATCCTTAAACACTGCCATAACCAAAGACAAATTTAATCTCATAACAAGACTTTTGGGGACCTATGTCTTGTCTTTGGTATATAAATCCCAAAGATTCATAATGACTCGTTTCAGAAGAAGACTGAAGAAGACTGCAGATTTATACCCCGCTCTTCTCTCTGAATCAGAGACTCAGAGCAGCTTACAATCACCTATCTCTCCCCCATCCCCCACAACAGACACCCTGTGAGGTGGGTGGTGCTGAGAGGGCTCTCACAGCAGCTGTCCTTTCAAGGACAACTCCTGCAATAGCTATGGCTAACCCAAGGCCATTCCAGCAGTTGTAAGTGGAAGAGTGGGGAATCAAAGCTGGTTCTCTCAGATAAGAGTCCACACACTTAACTACTACACCAAACTGGCTCTCTCAGGACTGAACCTGTTGCAAAGATAGAAGTATACATACAGGAATTAAAGAGATGTTACTGAAATGATGTTTCCTTTATAAAGATGGAAGATTTATCCACATTTCTTTCCATTAAAAAACAAAACAAAACAAGGATTTAATCCAAGACTGTGTAGTGTTCTCACTTCATTTCCCTCCTCTTTGTCAAAATTCAAGAGTATTTCACACAAAAACTAATGTAGCTATAAGACCAAGCTAGGAAAAAGCCAAAGCAAGACATTGTTGTTGTTAAGGCTCAAATGTAGCAAAAAGAAATACAATTTTGCAGAATGGCACAATCAAGTCCATATCATTTTAGGTCACCTCCATTTCAAAAACATAAAAACGTAGCTCTTCAGCAGCAACATACAAGAAAACAGTCCACATTATTCAGGGAAGGTCCCACAACTGCAGTAGTATGCATACTGCAAGTGTTCTCATTAACAGCACTGAGAACATAAGAACATAAGAGAAGCCATGTTAGATCAGGCCAATGGCCCATCCAGTCCAACATTCTGTGTCACACAGCAGCCAAATTATTTATATATATATATATATATATATATATACACACACACACACACACACACACACACACATACATACACACACACACACTGCAAGGAGCAAAGTTTCAAGGAAATTTTTGGCAAACTTTCAGGAGGGGTGGGGCATCAAAGCGCACAACGCATCAACCTTACATATTTCTTTTTCTGGTCTCTCCCCCCCTCACCCCCGCCCAAGACTACTTTGCCATCATCACAAGCCAACTCTAATAAGGTATATGGTATTATGATAGCATTAGACAAGCTCCGTGACTCATTAATGGACAGCTTGGCTCATGATATCAGCAAGAAGAGAACATTTAGAATAAGTAATGCTAAAGCAAAGGGGCAGCAAACAGGTATTTCAAAAATACTAAGCTTTTGGGAGGTTTTCAATGAACATCCCAGGCAACTTGAAAACCTCTTTTATTAAAAAAAAAATGACCAATTAACATTCAGTGCAGCAGAACTAGAAATTAAACAACACTCTAAACCAGGGGTGTCAAACTCATTTGTTATGAGGGCTGGATCTGACATAAATGAGACCTTGTTGGGCTACCCATGTCAGGCTGGGCCATGTGTGTACCTATTTAAAATTGAGTAGCAGAGATATAAACTTTATAAAAGACACAAACACTTTTTTAAAAAACTTAAAATATTAGCACTCATTGGTCTTATAGGTGCTTTCTTTGATTTTCCACAGGAATGGCCAATCAGAATATAGGCATCAGGATCCTGGTTAGCAATGGGTGCCTGCCTTGAGCTCAGACAGAAATATATAGTAGTACTCAATACATAACATTTCCAGTCTCATGCAGGACTCTCTGGTTACAGCAGGGGTGTCAAACATGCAGCCTGTGGCCAGATGTGGCCTGAACAGGGTTCAAATCTGCCCCCAAGCAACATCTTTCTTCTGCTTCCTTTCCTTAGCTTGCTTTTTCCCCAGCTCCCTCAGTGGCTCTTTGCTTCCTACTTCTTTTCTCCTGCCTTCCTCCGAAGATGCTTCCTGCTCCGTGTGGGAGAGATACAAAGACAAGCCTCTCTCACACACACACACACACACACACACACATGCACGTGCACACACACAGAGCTTCTGCTTCCTTCTCTGGGGCTATTCCTCCTGTTTTTGGGAGGAAGGGAGATGGAGAAAGAGAGTCCCATGGCAGCTTCAAGACCGACATTGAGCGTTTCCGCACTGACCTTACTCGGGAGCGACGTCCCTCTTCACCGCGCAGCGTCTGAGCGGATTTTGCACTAATTGCTCCACAGAACCTGGAAGAGCCGCAAAGTCCCACGGCTTTTGCTTCGCAAATGTAAACTGGTTTTTGGCCCATTATTTTATTCCAGGCATAAGCTTTTGTGTGCGAGCACTCTCCTCCTGCTTCAGAAGCAAGATGGATAGATTCTTCTCACAAGCACAATGTTCATTGAGGAAATTATTTTGGCTTATTCTGAAAAGCTGTTGGGGTTTTTAAAATATTGGATTTCTCTGTTCCTAACTGGATTTATTTTCTTTTAAAATGACCCTGATTAGGAATTAGAACATTTGGATTGGCCCTTATATTTTGGAGAGTGAAGTGATTTCAGATGCCAAATGATAACACCACACATTGGTAATTAGACAGGAAAACTAGCTCTCAATTCAGTCCTGGAGGATACATTGTCCTTCAGCTTCATTATCAATTGTAATTCAGCAGTCTCTCTTTCTAATTTCCCTTTGAAATTCCTTTGTAAGAGCACTGCTCCTCTTAGGTCAGCAACTGAATGTTCTGGTTTCTAATGTCAGACTTATGTCTATTTATTCTCTGCATTCTATGGGATAGAATTGAGACCTAGGTTTCCTGCCTCATTGCCAACACTGGTATCTTCACACCTACTACTCCTCTGCATATCACACCTAATCCAATCAAGCCTGCTACTGTAATTCACCTGTTATTGCCATTTGACATCTGAAATTACCTTTATAAAGTTTATATCTCTGGTATCTTGTGTTATGGCACTCATGGCCTGGCCCAACAAAGTGGCATTTATGTCAGATCTGTCCCTCATAACAAATGAATTTGACACCTGGGTTACAGCTTGTGAAGTATAGTATTTTAATGCAGAAAAGTGGTGCTCTGCAAGCTGAAAGCCCAAAGCTCTGCCAGATATGGGGAAAGAAACATGTAGGTCTTTAAAAGAATACTGTGACATACACTTTTGCTCAGAAAACTTCTGACTTCATGATGTACAATAAAATCTTGAAAAAGTTTACATAAACAACTTCAAAACCTTTCTATGATCTGTTGTCTTGAAAGCAGCTGAAGTTTGGGCTTGCTCAATTATTTCGAGGAGGCAGTTTTCTTTTTAATTGAGTACTGCATTTGGCATTGCACCAGCTCAAGTTGTGTGATACTCACTACTTAACTTTTGACATGTCTCTTTGCATCTCTCAATAACTGCAAGACTCTAACTATAAGCCCAGGCTAGCCTGATCTGTTAGAACATGGAAGTTAAGTAGGGTTGTCCCTGGTCAGCATTTGGATGGGAGACCATCAAGGAATACTAGGGTCAGTATGCACAGGCAGGCAAACCACCTATGAATGTTTCTTGCCTTGAAAACCCTGTAGGGTTGCCGTAAGTCAGGTGTGACATGATGGCAAAACAACAATAGTAACCAAAAGATATTGGATTCTCTGTTTTGGAGGGAACATACCTTCTTCACTTAATACCATTTTAAATTACTATAAAATTTGCACCAGTTGCATATGTCTATCTTTGACAGCATCCACATACACTGGGGCCAAATTAACCCAGTGGCTGTCAAAGCAGCCCCCCACCCTTTTCACATTTTCCTCTCTTGCTCTGCAATAAAGTTCCATCCATGAAGAGATACCATGTAATACCTTTCCTGTCCTCCACCAGTGGCTGCCAATTAAAGGATGTGAGAAGACATAATATGACAACGTCAAGCCACAAATAATTGAGAAGGAGGGGAATGCCCACATTCAGTTGATAAAACCAGCTTGTTGTTTCTCCAAACTTCCAAAGTCTATACTCACGATAATTAAAATGCAGACATGTTGAACGTGTATAAAAACAGAGCTACTGCATGGAATGTAACAAAAGAAATATTTATATTAATTTTAAGAGGATCTGTGCATTTAACATTTACCTCTTCAGGGGAAAAACAGTCAAAATCTATTCATGCTTACTTGGGGGGTAAGTCTTACTGACTTTGTTAAATGTGCCTAGGATCATGCTGTAAAGCTAGAATGAAGCTGAAGAAACTAGATGTAAGAAAGGACAACCCCCCCCCTCCCCTGAAGACAGCAGACAATCATCACATGAAAGTTACACAACATCATGTTAAAAAAACCTGTTACTTGCATGGCTGAAAAGCAAAGGTCAAGAACAAGCAAACACAGCAGAACATACACGTCATCTGATTTATTTATTGCTTGAACAAAATACCAATCAGGGAAAAGCTTCCAAGAGGCTTAGAAAAACTATCACATTCTATGCAAAAGAAAAGCTCATATTTCATAGGTGAAAACAAGTTAGGTTGGAGAGATCCTTTAAGTAAAGCAGGCTTACAGATATTCCCCCTCTAAGATAAAAATGCGTGTTAAGATTTTTAAACAACATTGTAAAGATACAGAATCTATAGGAAGCTTTCCCCACCTTCTATTTTATTAACTGGAGGGAGGGGGGACAGTTGAGAACAACAAAAAATATCACCAACAGCTATTTTCATTACCAACCATCAAATTTTGTCTAAAATGAGCAAATTAATCCTATACTGCTAGCAACAATGTTCTATAGTAGTAAAAGTTAAGTAATTCTACCAGAAGCAAGGGGTCTTAATTTAGCAATTGGATTTTGCAGTATGGCCATCATACAAGATTATTGCCTCAAGTATTTTATGTAAAAGCTTGCATGGGAATTGTCTCTTAGACAAGCGGGGAAAAAAGCAATGTAACTGTCTATGGCAGGGGTGGCCAACGGTAGCTCTCCAGATGTTTTTTGCCTACAACTCCCATCAGCCCCAGCCAGCGTGGCTGATAGCTGGGGCTGATGGGAGTTGTAGGCAAAAAACATCTGGAGAGCTACCGTTGGCCATCCCTGGTCTATGGGCACACATAAAACATGTACTTACTCACCTAGGCTGAAGTCCTCAACAGCTGGGGTGAAATACACTTATGGAACTGGCAGGGTGCTTTTCCCAAATTCACCATTCTGTGCTCCAGGCTAAGCACAGGGGAAGGGCAGCCCGACAGAACTGGACCCAGTCCTATTTTCCCAGGGAACAAAGCAATGCCACTGAACTTTAGAGAGCTCTCCTACTTGCTGCTGCCCAGACTGCTATCATAGGGCATAGAAAGCTTAACCCCCATGTATATATTCTACTTTCTTGCCTATTGTTTTAGTAGCAAACAATACATGCAATAGTAACAAGCAACGCAGTGATTACTTGGCTGAGTATATCCTACAATATTGCCTACATCAATACCCACATTTATCTAAGGATGTACCATTTGTTTTTAAAAAGCAACCATTTAAACATCTAAAAATGTTACCATGTAAATATTAACAAGCTCAAATTCTCTCTTCTGAAGAAATTCCAGTCATCATTTGCTTCTCGACTGGGTCAGGCACACTGAGTTGTGATGCCAGAGTCCTTTGCAGCAGCTGAAGGAAAATTAGTGAATGGAAAATAACTAAGTAATGGTGAACGAAACAGTTGCAATTCTGAAGATTAGTCATGGCTCATCACATCACATCATTCATGATCTGCTCTGATTTCACGAAGGGTCTGCAAGGTGGGTGCCGTGGCAGCTGGCCCCAGAACTGAAACAGCAATGTTGGTGTGTCTGATCTGGTTGAGAAGCATCTGTCAAGGAAGTCACGCCATTTTTGAACTTCCTACTCCACTCATACACTTGCTGCAGTGACAGACATACATCACCATACTGCAACTTCATTTGTTGTTTAATTGCAATAGGTTTCACTCCTTTACTACTCAAAAAATGGATGATGGAATGGAACACTGCTCCTCTTTGGTGCATGTGTCAGGTAAGGCAGCCATCTTTACACACACTACTGTGATGGCATGTTGCCTGTCTGCACTCTGCTGCCACTTGTAGGACGTTCCTTATGTCATTCCTTACATCACCTGTAGAACATTCCTTATGTCATACTGCCAACTTACAGACAATGTCTCAATATTTCTAAATTTAATCACCATTTTAAAGTTTTCATGGACTCACCCTCATATTAAAATCTAAACTGCCTGAAGCCAACTGTATAATACTCATAGATCCCAGTAGGCAGCCATGTTGGTCTGAAGCAATAGAACAAAGCAGTAGACAAGTGCACCTTTAAGACCAACTAAGTTTTATTTAGAATGTAAGCTTTCGTATGCTCTTAAGCAGACTTCATCAGACAAATTTTTTGCCTGATGAAGTCTGCTTAAGAGCGTACGAAAGCTTACATTATAAATAAAACTTTGTTGGTCTTAAAGGTGCACTTGCCTACTGCTTTGTATAATAATCACATTTTGATAAACAATCTTAATTCAAGATACCTTGTCTATTTATATTAGTCTTACTGGAAAGAGGGAAGAGAGCCTATGGGTTTAGGCAGAAGCAGGACCTATAATACTGTAACCATAATCACTTTTCAGACCAGTTTTACGAAATAATCATTACTCATCTAACCATGTGTGAAACAGAGGCACGGTAAGTATGCTGATGAACATGAAAAAAGAAAGGGTAGTCTATTGCAGTGAAATTCACTCATTGGATCTGGAATCACTTGCTTCTGTTCTGAGCACTGTTCTCCAAAGGGGCACCTGCTGCTCCCCCCCTCCTCCGCACCATTTCAGGAAAAAGAGCAAAGCTCTTGCCTAGCGGGGCTTATGGGTGGCAGGTGAAAAGGCATATTTAAGAGACAGTGTTTCTCCCAAGTTAAACATTGCTTCGCTTTGCTTTTCAGCTTCCCATAATGGTACCTGTCTCATCTACTGGGGCAAAATTATTTCAAAAGATAAGGCAAATGTAGGCATTAATGTGTAATATTATATCAAGAGATTATTTTTAAAAAATAATTTTAATGCATGCCACTTTTATAGTATTTTTTTTTAAAAAAAGAATAACCAAGGTATGATTTACAAGACAAAGTATTAGCAGAAAAGATTTTACCCAAGAAAGATCCAAGTTTTAAAATACAGAGCAAAACTTCTAAGAAAAGCCACTGAAGGGGTCCCATCTAAGCTTGACTGCACTTTAACCATTGTACTTTGCATGTCAGTAATTCCAGGTCCACAATCTCCTCAAAACAGCTTGGCAAATGAAAGTTTAAAGTCTACTATATGATTCCGCACATTGCGCAGCAGCTTTATTTAACCCAGGACTTCACACACTCTTAACACTGCCCCAAACAGCCTGTATTTTCAACAGTTCTCCATATGTGGTAGAGTTCTGCTCCTTAGTAAATTCCATTCATAAGCAATGCAGACAAATATATTACAATCTGTGTTGGCAAAACACTGTACAACAAAGGACCAAAAAAAAGAGTTTCCAGACAAATTTAACTACATAGAGGGGGAGTTCTCTACCGAAAGAAATACAAATTCAAATGCTGAACTATGAAATGCTGTAGCCATCAGGTTTTGCAGAAAGTAAGAGGAAATACTATTAGGAGTACATCATACTAACTGCTGTTGCTAAAAACTACTAAATAGGAAATATGGATGCTTTATTATGGCAATGGTTATTTTCTTATCTTATTTACATCTGTACTTTACACAATTACTGTATTTTACACACACGGAAGTTCCTGAATTCCAAAGCCCCCTTGACCCTGCTGCTGGATTTTTTTACCCCATTCCCCTACATAAAATGACTGCATAGTGAAGATTCACTTATTGCATCTGTTAAAAAAGAGTGCTCAAGTTCCTGAAAACGTATACTGGAATAAAATTTTATTAACCTTTAATGTATCATAAGATTCCTGTTTATTTTGTTGGTCCACACCTGCCTGTTGAACTAAATGCCTGCAACCTTACATGTTCTTTAATTTATTTGCTTATATACTCCTTTGCCAATAGGGGCTGGTTCAATAACACACTTTAGGTTCACAAAGACTAATGGTAGGGGGATTCCTTAATTACAGCTCAAAGATCAAGAAGAGTCCACAGGGTCATGCACTCCTTTGCCCCTCTCTTCCAGACCATGAACTCTCCTCTGGCTTAACTGTGGTTATGCATTACAACAGCATCAAGGGAGAAGAGGCAACAGCCAGACAGGTATTCTTCCACTGGACCTGGAACCAGACTCTAGCTGAGAGTTTCCTCCAGCTTACTGATCAACAGCCATCTCTGAGGCAAAAAAGCAAAGAGGAAGCAGTTCAGCATCCCCTCACAGAGATCTTGCCACATTACATTTTAATCTGTATTTGTATTAATCCTTATATGGCTGTAATCTGCCTTCAGTGCAGTTCTATTGCAGAACTGCTAGACTAAGTCCAATGAAATCAACGGGCTCTGATGGGAGTGACTTCTACACAAGACGGCACTGTTCTGAGTGCTAGTTTGTCTTCAGAAGGATGGTACATTAAAAAAACAAAAACAAATAAAGCACAGCTCCCTTTTATCAAGACTTTGAAACTGCTTTCAAACACATTGTTTTTAACTCTGGTTAACAGAGAAAGATGGTTGGCCATAACTGTCATTAAAGTTGATGTCCATCTCAAAATTTAGCAGGGCACAAGGCTGCTGGTGAATGGGTGGCAGGCATTTGTGCTGATCATGCTACATCAAGGCCCATTCCCAAGCCACAGTTAGCCACAGATCCTCCCTGTTTCATTTTGACCAGATGTGTATGTATGCCACTCACTTAAATATAGTTTTTCTAGCTTGCAGTGAACTTTTCTAGCTTGCAGTTAACTTTTCCCCATAGCTTTTAGCAAAGATGAACATATGAAGCTGCCTTATACTGAATCAGACCTTTGGTCCATCAAAGTCAGTACTGTCTTCTCAGACTGGCAGCGGCTCTCCAGGGTCTCAAGCTGAGATGTTTCACACCTATTTGCCTGGACCCTTTTTTTTGGGAGATGCCAGTTGTAATGTAATTGTAATGTAATTGAGAAATACAAAGCCAGGACCTGATTCTACCTAGGGTTGCCAGGTCTGTGTTGGAAAATACCTGGAGACTTTGGGGAGGGGGTCCAGGAGAGAGCAGGGTTTGGGGAGGGATCTCAGCATGGTACAATGCCACAGAGTCCACCCTTCAAAGCAGCCATTTTCTCCAGGAGAGGTGATCTCTACCAGCTGGAGATCAGTTCTAAAAGTGGGAGATCTCCAGGTCCCACCTGAAGGCTGGCAATCCTAATTCTACCTTGTCTGTGTGAGGGAAGCCTGAAGGGTGGGATGCAAACACCCAACATTATTGGACATAAACATGGCAGCACATAAGAGACTTTAGTTGTGCTAAGGGTCCTGATCTGGATAGCCCAGTCTAGTCCAGTTTCAGAAACTAAGCAGGGTTGGCCATAGCTAGCATTTGGATGGGAAACCTCCAAGGAAAACCAGAGTCATGATGTGGAGGCAGGCAATGACAAACCATCTCTGAACATTTCTTGCCTTGAAAACCCTATGGGGTTGCCATAAGTCAGTTGTGACTTGGTGGCCCTTTCCACCACCACCACCAAGCAGCTTTGGAAGACAAGCATATACTAAGAGAACAAGCATCAATTTGTCTGTCAAAGAACCTCTGTACATCTCCCAAGAGCCCTCTGTTTGAGCCTAATCATTACAAAGTTGAATTGATAACATGTGTTAGAAAACACTTGCAATCCTCTAAAATGTTCATACATTTTCTAGGAGAACATGGCAGGCATGCCATTTTTCAAGCAGGTGTCCCACCATTATCAATTCAATCAGTACAGAACATGTAATAGACTGTTATAAAGCCTCTGCTACATTTTACACATCAAATGGAATTTCATCTTACGTTCTGCAAAAATTCACTGGAACTTCTCTAATTAGTCTTGGGGTTCAGCTTGCATATAGGTCTGGGAATATTCTGCTGCTGGAGTTACATTAGATCCTAAACTGCCACTGGCTCCTCAGGATTGAAAACAATCTGTTTTCCACTCATTTTTATATTTGATTGTATCTCTTGGAGTTTAATAGCTGTAATCAATTGTCATTTTGGTAACAAAAAGCCTTTGTAGAACAATTCCTGCTTAGTTAAATCTTACAGCCTATCCAAACAAAAATGATAAAATGATTTTAAAAGTTCATTGGAACTTAATATTGACCAGTGCTGAGCCAGAAATTTTATTGACAAAGAAACACACATGCTGGGAAAGAGAAAAATAGCCCAAACAGCAATTTAGGTAGTTTAGGTGAATTTTCAGTTCACAAATAAACATCTCCATGATCAACCAATATATGTTCTTCAGCAAAATTTTACAGCCAGTATTCTAGGGTTCATAATGGAATGTATATGATGGAATGGAGGGAGGTGGTACTGGCTTTCGTTCGTCATGTGTGTTGTTCCATCTTTGATTAAGTTGGTCCATGGGATGGAGTTTATGGTGGTGGAAGAAGTGCTGGTTCAGAAAGACATGCAGGGAGACATGATAGTGCTTACTGCGAATCTAATCTCCATCTTATCCAAGGAAATGTGGGTGGAAAGTCTCTCTCAAATGGCTCCATTTCAACCTTGGTGTTATACAATGCAAGATTTGTGAAAATGTTCTTATTATATCTCACCTGTTGTAGGAGGAACAGCTGGACTCTGCTTGCTTCACTTGAACTTCACTTATCTGATGTGGTCAGCTTCACTAACTTTGAATTGGTATATGAGAAGGGACAGTCTTTCCTTTCCATGAGTCCTTCTCTATCAACAAACATCAATGCAGATGAGACCAACTTGGATTGTATGTATTTTGTGTTGGGTAGCATGGCAGATTAGGCAAATGATGCATCAGCAAGATCCCTACCTTGACAGTGAGGTCTCTGGCTAAATTGATGGAGATGGTCTTGGTTTCCATGCAAAAGACCCCTGTCCTTGGGAATGGGTCAAGCTCGGAACTTCATAGGTCTCTTTCAGGTTGTGAGGGGTCAAACACAAGAACAAAAATATTTGCTGGACCTTCTTTTCTGCACCAAGTGGCTGGCTAGTGATCTGATTACGGGAGCTGGTTCAGCCCTTTTCATGGTCAGATCACTATTTTCTGAAGCTGGTTGAACACAGTTGAGCTTTGTTGCCTCCTCTTTATAGGGGCGGCGGACCAATTCAGATTAATTGGAGATTAATGGATTATTTTAGTTTCTGGTGATTTTGTGGGAGGCTCCTGCAGTTTCACAGGATGATGGCTAGGGCCATAAACATGGTTGCTCTTAACATGCTTTTCCATGCCCTAATAAGCCTCGAACTGTATGGCTTCGTGTCATCAGAATCTTATCTAGCTTAGTCAGCTGAAATGATTTGTGGTTTAATAATACCTAAATCTGATCTCATCAATGATGCTAATTTGGCCCTAGTATGTTTTTTTCAAAGTTCTTTGCTTACAAAATCTCTCTCATGAGTTTTGACTTGGATCAGGTGTGGCCATACAGTGGCTCAGGAGCCACGTGTGGCTCTTTCATACATACTATATGGCTCTCGAAGCCCCCACTATACCATTGGCCAGCTCAGAGAAGGCATTTGTCTTTTTAAATCACTTTGCCAAGCCAAGCCAGCCCGTGACTTAGAGAATGCATTTAATGTTAAAGTTGCTTTCTTTCCACCTTTCCCTCCCCCTCATTCATTTCCCTGCCTGCCCTGTGGCTCTCAAACATCTGACATTCAAGTCTTGTGGCTCACAAACATCTGACATTTATTCTATGTGGCTCTTACGTTAAGCAAATTAGGCCACCCCTGGCTTGGTGGATAAGTTGAGAGCAGATGTCAGAAGCACCTGCTTATCTTATTGTTATGACAGATTCAAATCAATCCTTCCTCTGAACATTGACAGGTTCCTTGGGAATATGAGAGCCACCATTTGTCCTCTTGATCTATGCTCATTGTGGTTTTAAATACTGCATCAGGAAAACATATTGGAGCCCTTTGTAAATGTAATTAATGCCTAAGGGAGTTCTCCCTAGATCTCTGAAAGAGGCGGTCATTAAATGGTTGCTTTAAAAATCTTTACTGGTTAGGAATGAGATAGCCAATTATAGGCCAATCTCCAATTTAACTTTTTCTGCGGAAGGTCAGAGCACGTGGCGGCAGAGCATCTCCAGGGGTTCCGGGATGACGCATCTGCCCTAGTCCCATTTCAATCCAATTTCAGGCATGAGTTTGGAACCAAAATGGCTTAAGTTGCAGTGGTAGTCTTTGTTTAAAGCTGGGCAGGGGACAGTCATTCCTGTTGATACTGTTAGATCTATCAGTGTCCCTTGATACAACTGACCATTCTTATTTATTTTATTTATTTGGTTGATTTATATTCCGCCCTTTCCCATAAGGGCTCAGGGCGGATCACAGTCATGGTAAAACAGTTAAAATACAACAATAAGTTAGTAATATATTAATAAAACATCAGTTGGAATATGGAACTGGTGTTAAGGAAGTTGCCCTTCTGTGGTTTTAGTTTTTTTCTGTCTGATAGGACAAAAAGAGTGTCCACTGGAGGAGAGTGCCCAACTGGGCAAGGGGTTGGCTGACATCAATATGTAGATGACACCCACTTCTGTCTTTAATTATGCAAGTCTCTAGGTTCATCTGTCTTGGTTCTGAACTGGGACTTTGAAGCCATAGTTGGAGGCTGAGGCAGAACAATCTAGAGGTAATGCTGGTCAGGAAAGCTGATTTTCCAAAGGGACTGGATTCACTGATCCTGCACGGAGTAGAGCTGTATTTTATAGAACAAGTAAAGAGCTTGGGTGCGCTCACAGACCCAGGCTTGCTGTTTAAAAAGCAGGTTAGAGCACTGGAAACATATCTTGCCCCCATTTTGAAACTGCTACATTAGCTGCCTGTTTGTTAGAGTTGAATTCAAGGAGCTAGTTATGATCTTTATAGTTTTTTGCAGCCTAGGGTCCATATATCTGAAGGACTGCCTCCTCCCATATGTTCACATGTGCCAACTAAGGTCTTCAGGCAGCTACTTGATGGCTGTTCCCCTACTTGAAGTGGCCCATCAAATATTAACTAGAGTGCAGGTCTTTTCCACCACAGCTACCACTCTGTGAAACAGGATCTCAGAAGAGGAGAGACCCTCTCACTGGAAATTTTCAGATGGCATGTAAGCCTTGTTTATATGCTAGGGTTTTTGATGGGATACCAACAGCAGGCATCTCTCAAAGGGAGAAGGAGGTATTTTGTGCTTCCTTATTTTATTTTGTTTTAATCTGTAATATTTTAAATATTACTTGTAAACCACCTTGAGTCAAGAGGAAAGGTGGGGTATAAATAAATAACAGTGATACATTGCTGTGGCAAGCCACTTAACCATCACTTGGGACAATGATTTGCATTATGAATTCCAGTTCCTGTTTACAAACGGAAAGGTTCCAAGGCTTAGATAGAATGAATTTACTCTACTGACATTCTTTTGAAGCGTGGTAGATACGACTCTTTGCATTCCTAACATATCTAGTATTTAAAGATTACCATTCCTTCTTATTAAAATGACAACACAATTCCAAATGGTTAACTCACAATACTCCACCAGTAAAGGCTTCAAAGACTAAAGATGCTATCTATTTTTTCTTTATTTGCTGCAATTAGCAGCCTATTTTGTTTCACAGACTTTCTGCATTTTCAATCCATATTTTATTATCTGTCGGTATATAACTGAGACTTTTGC
Organism: Heteronotia binoei; assembly: GCF_032191835.1. Classification (NCBI taxonomy): domain Eukaryota; kingdom Metazoa; phylum Chordata; class Lepidosauria; order Squamata; family Gekkonidae; genus Heteronotia; species Heteronotia binoei. The sequence goes on along the minus strand of NC_083227.1, from coordinate 134,865,010 downwards.
TTCTTGCAAAAAAGATATAAATACAAGATCGAACATATCACAAAACTAAACAGCACCATGCAGGATTTATAAATTACTTACAGATGTCCATACTCTGGACCTACACCAGTCCAGCAATTCTCAATACTGTTTTTGAACTCTCTAAACCAGGGGTGTCAAACATGCAGCCCAGGGACCAAATCAGGCGCCCCTAGGATTCCTATCAGGTCCCCAAGCAACTGACTGTCATCTGCTTCCTTCTGCATAACAGCTTGCTTTGCAAGACTTGCTCAATCGCACAGGAACTACAGAGCAAAACTTCTGTTTTCTCAATTGGCTGAGGCTCCTCCCTTGGGGAGGAAGGATAGCTTGCTTTGCCAGGCTCTCTCAATCACACAGCAGAGCTACTGAGCCATGCCTCTCTTCCTTCTACTGGCTGAGGCTTCGCCATCTCCTCATTCCTTGGGGAAGGAAGGAAAGAGCCAGAACTTCCTTTGCCCAGTTTCCTGGATCCTATGGGAGAACTACAAAGAAAGCACCTTTAAGACCAATAAGTGCTAATATTTAAAGCATATTTTAAGGGGTTTGGGTTTTTTTTTTTAAAAAAAAACACCTTTAATTGTGTTTGTCTGTGTCCTTTATAAAGTTGATGTCTCTGCTACCTAATTTTAAATAGGTATGTACATGGCCCAGTCTGACATGACCCAGCCCAGCCTGATATGGCTCGGCCCAACAAGGTCTCATTTATGTCACATTCGGCCCTCATAACAAATGAGTTTGACATCCCTGCTCTAAACGTTCTAAGATCCAGAACCCTTTTACAGGAAAAAAGCAGAGGCACTCCATTATCAGCTATATTCACAGAGGGTGGGATAGGGAACAGTTTTAAAAAGTCACATGGCCCAGGCAAATGTATGTCTTTCAAACACTGAAAACAACAGGCTCTCAGGTCCCACTGGTTTCATTGAAGCCTGTTTGCTTTCAGTAGATTGCACCCAATATTTCTAGTCTCTTTCAATCCCTAGTGATGTCGATACTGGTCTATGTTGGATGTAAGAACAAACATACCAGAGGTCTTAAGGCAAATACATAGTAATTCAACTCCTGCCCAGTCAATAGATTTCTGCAATCAGAAGTTTAGGGACACATTGGGAGTGATGTTGTAACAGTTGATCCATCTTTTTCCCCAGACTTTGACAGAACTACATGTCTGCTTCTAATTGTAAAAATAGCCTAGTTAAAGTTGGCAACTTCAATCGTAAATCTGAGGAGATACTAAAGTTGTTCGCTATTTGGCCTAAAAAGAAAATCAATCATGTTTCTTCAACCATCTCTATTTACTAAGTGTAAAAGATTAAACATTATGATTATAATAACAAAACCAAGTACTGTAAACTCTGGTTCAGATTATAGCACTTCAGTGTGTAATCTACCTTAAATTCCTGTGAGAAGGGCAGTCTATAAATAACACAAACAAAATAAAAATGTGTCTGTTATATGAAGAAGTGATAGTGATAAGTTAAAAAAGGTAATTTTAAAAAGTTGGGGTGTCATTGTTTCTATTTAGTTAAGAGGAATTTCAACTTCCATTGCTGACATACTGGATCATTATCTAATGAAACCATGCCCACCCCTTTAAAGACGTGGCTTTCCTAGTATGAAACTATTAGCAGTGCTATTAGTCATCAGATTTTTGAAGGTTAAGAAATCAGAGAGAGAGATGGCCACACCTGACCTGCACAGCCTTAAGCCTGAGGCTGCAAAGCTCCTACGTAACAGTGAGTAATTGTTACAAAGCAATTCCTTATTAACATTCAGTTCACAACACTTATAAATTTTTCTTTTCAGATTTTATACATCTGTGTCCTAGATGCATTAGTCTTGAACTGCTACTACCGACATCACCTTCTGTATTAGTTTCTCTCAGCATGGGATCTACATGTCCATTTCACCAGTTACCACGGTTGTGGAGGACAAATATTCTACAACAATTCCATCTATAGATAAACAATTCCATCTATAGATATGAACAATTCCATCTACAGTTAAAGCATGTTAAATACAGAACTAAACTGTATTATGCAACTTTTGAGTATTTACACCTGTAGAAAAGACATGAGATAGGCCTTGTTCCAATAAGTTACTAACCTGACTTTCATATTAGTGGCATGAAACAATTTAAGTGCCTGCCTTAGCAGTTCAAGAGGTCATAAGGAGACAAGTGAATGGAGACCACATCAGCAACCTGATTGCAAGCATGTTTACATAGAAGCAAGTGCAGTGTGAATTACTTTCTGAGAAATATAATTGGGGATTGTAACTTTGACTTGTCCCTAGCGGTGTCAGATGCTGCAAGAAAATCATTCAGCTATTGGGCCGGAGAGGGTAATAAACAACTCTCACTGCTTAAGGCTTTAAATAGCATTACATAAGCCAAAGGGATATTTATTACAAATCTGTTGATCTTATTCTGGCCAAGAAAGAACATTGTCATGCTGTATATCAGGCCCCACAACTAATGGACACAAAGTTTCCTTCCAAAAACCACCTGTTTTCATCACAAACCCAAACTAATTTGTAACTTTCAAGTAACATATGAATCCACTCTACAACCAACAATATTTGTGGCAAACTCCCAGCACTGAAAATTCATAAGTACTCTTTTTCTGGATTAATAGTCAAGTTGCCATTTTCAATAACAAAGACCATCATGCTTGCAATGATATGTGCAAATGGCTAGCTTGGTCAGAGGTAGAACATAAGTCTTTACGTTAAAAATTATTGCTCATGTAGGAGTTCACCAAGTGGCCTTGGGCAAACGATATAGATTATAATGACTGTGATTTCCTTCACACAGTTGTTTTAAGAATAAAACCTGTCAGGCATTTGACACATTAAAAGTACAATAGAAATTACTGAAAGCAAAACATGCCAGTAGACAAATCACCAGGTCTGCTGGTTTCCTCTCGCACCTAATTTTCTGCACTGACTCACTATATGAGGTTGGCCAAGTCAGTCAAATCACCGGTTTCTAAATTGACACCTGTGATTAACATAGCCAATGATCCAAACAAGACCAAAGAACTAGAAGTTCACTATATCGGTATAAAACTATAAGCACAGTTCGGGGGGGGGGGGGAAAGGGACGAGATCTTCTCAGTGGGGAACAGACCAAGGAAGGTGACAGGGTACTGGGGACAAAAACAGCACGAAGGAGGCAGAACGAGGTACTTGGGAAAGGAGCGAAGCATCCACTTAAGGAAGGAAGGAACAGGTGTAAGGTGGCATTCAGGACAAAGAGAGGCAACAGGTGCAGTACCAAGAGGGGCCGTCAGTGGGGCAGCGAAATGGATACGAGAGACGCAGAATCCGGCTAGGAATGAAACTAGGAATACAGAAGGACAGACCGGATAGGAGTTCAGGAGGAACCAAGGTGGAGCTGAAACGAGATTCAGCGCCTTGCCCAGCATCCTGCCCTCCCGCCGACAACATCAGCTCACCCGCGGTTAAGAGCCTGAAATCCGGGACACTCCGTCCGCAACTCCAGCCGGCAGCAACACAGGAGGCCGCTCCGCTCTTCCCCTCTCCTCTCTTCTTCTCCGCCCCGCCCCTCCCCTCCCTCTCCGACTCCTTCCTTCCGGGCCCTGGCGCCCGGACGGTCACGAAACCGCGACGCTCAGGTTGGCAGCCGTAGACTGGGTTTCGGTTGGAGGTGGGTTGACTGTCTTGAGCATCGAGTTCCCTGATGACTTTTGCTCGAATCCAGCACAGCAATTCCGGATGTAAAAACAGAGGCGCGACCAGCTGTTTGCAGACCAGTCTGCGCATGGGGATTCCCTTGCTTCTCTCCACAAGCCATGACCCACCCCCAAGCACTTCGGTGTGGCTCAATCCAGGGCTGGATCTTCACATTGAACAGTTCTCCCAGTATGGTGGATTGCATCCAAGCCTTATTCTCTCAGCCGCTTGTTTTGGATTATCAGGCTTTAAAATTATTTTATATTGGGGACCCAAGAACAACATTTGGAAAATGAAGAACGGTGCTGGATTTGTGGTTTCTAGTCAGCATTACTTTTTATACTTTCTTACTGCTCTTCATGCTTTAAGTGAAATTGTAGATGCAACTGTGTTCTGGACAAGTAATAAGAGGGCGGATGGTTTGAAAGAATTAAATAGGATTGATGGGCATCAGTGATTATAAATGAGAAATTAAGGCTCTTGTATCCATTTTGTCTTTTAGTTCACCCAAGGAGCCCACATACATTTCCCCTGTTCTGTGGCATCCTCTAAATAACCCTGTGAAGTAGATTAGCTGAGAATCACTGGCCACACTAATTGAAGCCTAAATAGAATGCATTCTATAGGTTAGGAAAGGCACTGCCAAGTCTAAAAGAAGGCCTGAGTGGTTAATAACAGAAATCAAAAAAGCCATAAAAAGTAAAAGTGGTTTCTTTTAAAAAGTGGAAGGTCTGACCCAGTGGATTGAAGGACCACAGGCTCTGGCAAAAGAAATATAAGTCAATAATTTGGCATGCAAAAAAAGAAGCAGGTTGCTAAAAACAAACAATAAACATTTTTTAATATATATATCTATGTATATCTCTGGAGCAGGAAACCAGCCAGAGAAGCAGTGGGACATTTAGATGACAAAGGGATTGCTAAAGGGAGATGGCAAAGAAACTCAATGACTTTTTTGCTCCTGTGTTCACTGTGGAAAGAGTGGGGCATGTACCCATGCCACAACCCCTATATTTTTAGGAAAGGAGTCTGAAGAACAGCCAAATTTAAGTGACCAGAGATGAAAGTCTTGAACTACTGAGGAAAGTAAAAACTGATAAGTCTTCAGGTCCTGATGACATACACCTGAGAGTTCTTAAGGAACTTAGTTATGAGATTGTTACTCTACTAAGCTATATATATATATATACTCTTATCACTAAATTCAGCTGCTGTACCAGAAGAATGGAGAGTAGCAAATGTGACACTAATTTTTGAAAAGGGATCCAGAGGGGAACCAGGAAATTACCAGTCAGCCTAATGTCTATCCCAGAAAATTTTAAAAGATTTTAATCAAAGACATTGTTAGGCACACAGAGGGACAAAGCTTGTTGAGGGGGAATCAGCATAGCTTCTGCAAAGGGAAGTCCTGCCTCACCAACCTTTTGGAGTTCTCTGAGAAAGTGAACAAGCATGTTCAATTTTGTGACCTAATAAACATTATCTAAAATGGTGACCTAATAGACATTCTATACCAGGACTTTCAAAAGGTTTTTGACAAGGTACTTCACCAAAGACTCCTGAGTAAATTTAGTGGTCATGGGAAAAGAGGATGGGTTCTCTTATGGATTAAAAACTGGTTACATTACAAGAAACAAAGAGTAGGAACAAATGTACAGTTCTCACAATGGAGGGAAGTAAGTAGTGGGATCCCACAAGGATCAATATTGGGACTGGTACTATTTAATTCGTAAATGATCTGGAAATAGGGGTGAGTAGCATAGTGGCCAAGTTTGTAGACAACACAAAATAATTCAGAATGATGAAATTCAAGGCTCCTCCACAAGCCATGGAGAGCTCCAAGAGGACTTCAACAACTTGGGTGAGTGGGTGACGATGTGACAAATGAAATTCAATGCTGGTAAGTGTGAAGAGATACACACTGGGACAAAAAAAAATCCTAGCTTCAGGTATAGGCTGATGGGGTCTGAACTTGCTGAAACTGAGAGGGAAAGAGATCTTGGAGTCATAGTGGATAGCTCAATGGAAGTGTCAATCCAGTGTGCTACAGCAGTGAAAAAAACAAACCATTAGGGATCATTAGGAAAGTGATTCAGAAAGAAACTGCTGATATTGGGATATAGATCTATGGTGCAGCCTTATTTAGAATATTGTGTACAGTTCTAGTCACTGTATCTCAAAAAGAACATTGCAGAGCTGGAAAAGTATGGAGGAGGGCAACCACGATGATTAGTGGGTTGGAGCACCTTCCCTATGAGGAAAGACTGAAGAGCCTGGAATTTTGCAGTTTGGAAAAGAGATGACTAAGGTGAGGGGACATAATAGAGGTTTATAAGATATACATGGGATGGAGAGAATTGATAAGGAGAATGTTTTTTCTCTCTCCCAAAATACTAGAACTCGAGGGCAGCCAATGAGACTGATGGGCAGTAAGTTCAGGATGGACAAAAAGAAATACTACTTTGCAGAAAGTGATTCAAATGTGTAATTTGTTGCCAGAGGAAGTAGCGATGCCCACAGGAATAAACAGCTTTAAAAGGGGATTAGATAGATTCATGGAGGATAAATCTATCAGTGGCTACTAGCCATGGCGACTGAGGGGAACCTCCACATTCAGATGCACTAATCCTCTAAATCCCAGAGCCAGGAGGCAAAATCAGGGGAAGGCCTCAGTCTCTATACCCTGTTGCTGGCTATCCAGAGGAACTGGTTGGCTACTGTGTGAGACAATGCTGGACTAGATGGACCACTGATCCAGCAAGGCTTTTCTTATAATGGCCTTTGACTTAAAAAAAAACCAAAGAGTGACTGACATCAGTAATAGTGAGGGATGCAGTGCAGGCCTAGTCTGATGACTTTTTGTTCCAGTTTGATTCTCTGCATCTTCATTTTATAAGTCCCAGTTCCCAAATGGGAAAGTATATAAGTTCATATCCTGAATTTACTACTTCATAATGAGTTCATTCATGATAATTTTAAATTAGTTCTTGGCAGCTAAACTTGATTGCAGATCATTCTATGGTACTGAATATTCATAGCCATGTCCCTAGTTACAAACTTGCTACTTCTGGAGTACTCATAGTTTGCCACACTTCAGTATGTTGCAGTAAATGTGTACGAGAAGGTAGTACTGGTGGGCTGAGGGGGCAGTTTTCCTTCATGAACCCCTGTGCACTAAGCAGGAAGGGTTGCTCTTATCTATTAGAAGCAGAAGTGGGGTTGCCAGGTCCTGCCTGGTCATCTCCATGGGATGGGTTGTTGTTGGGTTTTTTTGTCAGATTCAGGTTGGGAAACTCCTAGAGATTTGGGTATAGAGCCTGGGCAGGGCAGGGACCTCAGTGAGGTACAATGCCATAGAGTCCATCTTCCAAAGCATCCATTTTCTCCAGGGGAACTGAGCTCTGTAGTCTGGAGATTACATGTAATTCTGGGGGGTCCCCAGGTCCCATCTAGAGGCTGGCATCCCTAAGCAGGAGTAAAAGTAAGGCAGTATGTATGGGCCATTATCCCACCCCCTTGCAGACACTCACACTGCTATACAAACTGCTGGATCCCCTCTCCCCAAATCTTTTCCTGGCATCAAGGGCTCTCTGAGTGTAGGCTTCCCAATCCCCAGGTCCCAGCGGGGGATCCCCCGGTTTTACAGGCTTCCCCCCTCCCCCAGCCAGCCATTATGCACCTCCATGAACGATTCCCATAGGGAATGATGGGGAATTGATCTGCGGGTATTGGGGGCTCTGGGGGGGCTGTTTTTTGAGGTAGAGGCGCCAAATTTTCAGTATAGCATCTAGTACCTCTCCCCAAATTACCTCCCAAGTTTCAAAACAATTGGACCAGGGGGTCCAATTCTATGAGCCCCAAAAGAAGGTGCCCCTATCCTTCATTATTTTCTATGGAAGGAAGGCATTTTAAAAGGTGTGCTGTCCCTTTAAATATGATGGCCAGAACTCCCTTGGAGTTCAATTATGCTTGTCACACCCTTGCTCCTGGCTCCGCCCCCATGTCTCCTGTCCCCACCCCAAAGTCTCCTGGCTCCACCCCCAAAGTCCCCAGATATTTCTTGAATTGGACTTGGCAACCCTACCTGAGTGTAGTTGAACTTTAAGGGTAATTCCATGTACTTTGAATGGTGCTTGGCAACAAAATGACAGCAAAGTTCTTTCAGACTGATGAATATATTCTTATATCAGTGTGCCAACTAATAATCTTGCAGTTACATTCTGTATCAAATGGTGTTTCTGAACAGTCTTCAGAGTCATCTCCCATAAAGCACATTGTGGTAATCTAATCTGGATGTTATCAAACCAGGGATAACTGGCCAGATCTGACTTTTCCAGGAAGGGTGAACCGACTGGTTACAGTTTAAAAGACCCTGGTCCACAGATTATACCTGGCTGTTGAGCTGAAATAACATCTGCTGGTACATACCTCTTCCAGCAGAGACTGGGTGACTTTTTATTCCTTGGTTAACTATACTTTTGACCAACAATACTTCAGTTAAAAAGGACACTTGTGCTGTCATTCCATCTTCATACATGAGTTTGGATCTGTAGGTATGTCATTGTAAGCAACTCCTGCATATCTCCAAGTACAAATTCTTATTTCAGAAAAAGCAGGCAGAAGTGCAGACCTTCTGAAGTGATCAGTAGTTGCTTGGATACTTTTTTTCTCTACCAGACACAAGTAATATTTATAAAGGAATGCTGAGAAAAGTATAAAAGTTGCTGAGCCAGTTTCTGTTCCTTTTGCATTCTGTTAGTTCACTGCCTTGTAGTTCTGCTTTCAGAAAGTTTGAAGCAACAGAGAACTGACAAGCATTTTCAAACTCTTTGCACTGCCAGAATGTTACCACCTTTGTGTTTAAGTATAACATAACCCCACACAGTGCTTCTCAAATAGCTGTGGCATACTTTCTATAAAACTGAAAACATCCTTCACCCTTCCACTTGAAAAGGTCTGCTTCTTAGAGTAATGTAGTGTCAATACAAATTAGTAGTGTGTCTGTGTAAACAAGACTTGATGTAACTGCTGAAGGCACATCAGGGCTAGAAACATCTTTCTCTACTCTGGTGAGTTCCAGCAACCATACTAACATGTGGTTATAACAACCATAACTTTAATATGGTAACTAAACTTGGAAGTTTAATCTAAAAGGTGTGAAATAACAATTCAAATTATGAGTCTTTAATAACTAGGTCTTACCATCCTTCCAAGGTCGGTAAAATGAGTACCCAGCTTGCTGGGGGGAAAGTGTAGATGACCGGGGAAGGCAATGGCAAACCACCCTGTAAAAAAGTCTGCCGTGAAAACGTTGTGATGCAACGTCACCCCAGAGTCGAAAATGACTGGTGCTTGCACAAGGGACCTTTCCTTTCCCACCCACCGGTAAAGTAATGAGAGTTCAGTATTTCCAGGCCCTTCTTTCCATGGCTCTTCTGACACAGTCAAATGTACACAAGGTCTGTAATCTTTAGAGCGTCAGCATTACAGGAGGACTCCCAAGAAGTTTTTATTTTGAGTTACAGCCTTCATTGATGTCTCTTCTCCCCTCAGCATTCACAGGCCTGTTCCTAGCTATTATTTTACCTCATACTGCTTTTCTTCATATTCCCTCTTTTTCCTCCTTTTTTCCCCCTCTTCAGGAAAAGGCCTGGTTTTCAAAGACTCTGGTCACTAGGGACAGACAGAGAAGAAGTTTACCCCAGTAGTAGAACACAACTATGTTCTGTATGCCAGAGATCTCAGGTTCAATCTCTAGCATCTCAAAGGATATGTAGCTAGAAAGACCTTAATCCAGTGTTCTTTCTAAGCTCCAGAACAGAAATTCTACCTTGTGAGCAAAAAAAAGCTAGTAGCATTATAGTTGTGAGCATGTCTACATTTGACTATTGTGTAAATTAGGTTTTTTTAGAAGATTACTTCCATAACCTTGTAAAAAATCTTGGTGCAGAGAAACACTGTTGTGTGTTGGGGTGGGGGGAGGAGACTATCATGGATGGGAGGAGACTATCAAACTTTAGGTAGGCCTTGGCTTAGTCTCCCCCCACCCTTCTGTCTGTAACCTATAATCTGAGGGCAACTCCTTAGAGAGGACAGGAAATCTCTCAAGGTTAGAGGAGATTTGCCCTAGAATGCTTCAGGAGACAGTCAGTTCCTGGGCAGGAACCACTATTTATATTATTGAGTTTTGGGTGGGAAGCCAGTTGGTCATCGGTTGGAACTTGCAACAGAGCCCTGCTCCTGAGCCAGATTTGGTAGCCATTTTGGGGAATATGTTTGACCATCTTACCCAAGAGTAAGTAAGGTGTCTGCCCCACATACCATCTAGATAGGGCATGAGTCTATAATAGGGAGAGAGAGGGAGTGTTTTTGCCTATGTTATTTTATTACTTCTGTTCACCTCTGATATGCCTGTAAACAGTTGTGAGTTTTAAATAAATCTTCTAACTGTTGAAGGAGTGAAGTCCCACTGTAACACATAGTTCTCTCAACCACTTGTAAACACTAGGAGTGGGTCAGGGAATCCCTAGGAAGAAGAAAATGTGTAAAATGGCCAGTTGCCAACTATCCAAGGGAACCTCAAAGATCCCAGTTAGGAAGTTGTCCCACCTAACCAAAACCCAAGACAAGGGACAGTGGTGGCAGCAATACCTTGAGGCAGTGGAGTGGAATGGTTCCTTCAGGTTAGAATTCAAGGAGGGGTAGGCAGAGCCGGGACCCACCAGCTGACACAGGCCTGGTCTGCCACATTAAGAATAAATTATTTTAAATTATATTCAAACTGTATTTTAACAATAATTTAAAAAATATAAGAGAAAACAGAATCAAGTCAAATTTCACTCACCCCTTTCCACTATATTGGTAGACGTCCTCTGGAGAACAAGTCTATCCTAGTCCACTATATAGAATTGACCATTCAGACCATCTAGTCCAACACCCTGCTCCATGAAGGGAGTATTGGTAGACCCAGCCCAGTTATTGGGATTCTGCGGCTGCCACCTGAGGCAGAACCTAACGCACGCCCCCCAGGAGAAAAGTTTTCGCATGCATGCAAAGTCCACGGCACTATGACATTACCCAAAGGTGATGTCATCGTACTGGGCACTTGGTGCTTCCCTTCCCCAGCGTCCTCAGAGGACCCAAGGGAAGGGAAGCACTGCTCTTTCTTGGCCCTGAAGGATTGAGGGTGCTTCTCTAATCCCTCAGAGCCGAGAAAGGACACTTGGCACTTCACTTCCTCAGCGCCCTCCAAGGACACTGGGGAAGGGAAGTGCCTACTTTTTCTCGGCCCTGAGGGATTGGGGGTGCTCCTCCAATCCCTCAGAGCTGAGAAAGAACACTTGGCACTTTGCTTTCCCAGCACCCTGTGAGGATGCTGGGAAAGGGAAGCATCGTTCTTTCTCAGCTCTGAGGGATTGGGGGAGCTCCTCTGATCTCTCAGAGCCGAGACAGAGACTCAGGGACAGTGCAAATGGGGAAGAAGGGCCCACCCCTGCTGGGAGCTGGCACCCTAGGTAGTTCTCCTGGGTAGACCTGGCCCTGTTGCCCTGCGCTGAGCCTTGGAAAACATGCCGGCATTGTGGTGGGGAACTCTTGCAGTCTACTTTGTATTTGGGTTTTTGAGTGAAATATGACAACCAGCATTACAGGTCAAGTATAACAGAGGAAGAATAATCAGTGTCAGAACCCTACCTAGCCTAACAAACAGGAAGTTGCTTAAATGCTATCAATCTGCCCATATTACTTATTTATTCAACTATTGATAGCCTGCTTTTCCCAATAACTCAAGGCAGCTTACAAATCAAACTGAAAAGCATAATAGGTGTGTGCAAAAAATAAAATAATCAGTTTTTCCAGCTCCACTGTAGCCTATGGGGACTTACAGACAATGGGCCCCATAGGCTATAACAGAGAATCAATCTGGAGCTCTGTGAGGGCTGTTTTTAGGTAGAAGCACCAAATTTGCAGCATATCTACTCATGCCTCTCGTCAAAAACCTTCCCAAGTTTTAAAAAGACTGCATCAGGAAGTCCAATTTTATGGGCCCCAGAAGGAGGTACCCCCATTCTCCATTGCTTTGTGGGCTGAAACAGAAATGCCTGACCTGCCTGTAAACATTTTGTGGGCCAGCACCCTCCAACGCAGCTTAGAGGGAATTGGGAGAACTGCTGCCAGTCAAGACTACCAGTACTGGGATGTCTGTGTGTGTTATGCTGTCAAGCTGATTCTGACTTATAGCGACCTTATGAATTAATGGCCTCCAAAACACATGATCTTGAACAATCCTGTTCAGGTCTTGCAAAGTAGGGTTTCCTTTATGGAGTCAATTAATCTCATATTAGGAGTTCCTCTTTTCTTATTGTCTTCAACTTTTCCTAGCATTATTGAACTTTCTAATGAGTCTTATCTTCTAATGATGTGACCAAGAAGTCCATATAAAAGCAAGCTTGGCCTTGAAGTTTCAGGTTTCAAACAGAAGTACAATGGGGAAATCCTATGACCAGCATGTTGATGACCCAGATCGACACTAGTATAAATGAATCATGTATAAGGCAGTATATGTGGAAGAATACACCAAACTTTCCAAGATAGGGATTCCAAATATAATCCCCAGCACCTCCACTTTAAAATTTCCTTTGAATTTTAAAATTTTCTGTAAACCAAGAATTCAAGAAAGAATTATGTGTTTAAGGACAAAGTAGCATATGCCCTACTTAGTTCAATGTGATCTGCCAGCTGGGCCTTTAAATCTGTTAACTGCAATAGGTTTAAGTCAGTGCTGGGTTGTGGCTAGGATGGGAAAGTAAATTAGATCCAAGTGTTATGTTCTGCTATGCTGAAGTGATTAACTTCAGATGAAACATGAAACAGCAACCACCAGGTAAGTGCTAAAACCCTGCATTCAAGCAGACTGAATGAAGTAAATCTAGGAGATTAATTTTGTAAAGCATTACAACATGAGAAGAAGGATGTTTGATGAGCTTTGATCTTTCTCATGGTGCAATACTTGTTTTCAAACTTACTTTAAACTTCCCATACTTAGTAGTAAACAAATGCATTTATTACCAATTAAGTTGGTATCCTTAACAACTGGGTAACTGGTCAAAAGAAACCAAAGTTTCCCCCTTCTAAAGTAATTTCCTACTCCTTCTGTGAACAGAATGTTCCACTATGCAAGCAAGAGAAAGAATGGGGGTTGCAATCCTATGTGCTTATACTAGGGACCAAGTCCCATTGAAGTTTGTACAACACCTGTCCTCACAAAATGATTCCAGGATTATGCTACACATTAACAATTCGATTGTTAGGGACAATTAATTTATGATGAATTTTAGGAAAAAGAAACAGCTTGTATTTTAATAATCCAAACACAAAAACCACATAAAACCTTCTGTTAGGACCAACCAAAAGGGCACAAAAAGGCTTAGCTGACTCATTGGTGTGAAAAGGACAAAATCTCAGTGTCTTCTTGGACTTCACTCACGCGCTGAAAGTTCAACGTGTTTCAGTATGTCAGGCTGACTTGTACAGGAAGATCAACGTATTATATGAGTCTTTATTGACCCTGCCCTTCTTTCTGCATTAAACTCTCCCACACACGGGAAAAAAACCCTATTGCCTTTCTCCCCTGCGGGAAGACTCCAAATCGTTGCAGCAGTACAAAAAGCAAAAGAATGAACAGATATCGTTCGATTGCACAATGCACGTTATCTCCGGGTTTATCTTTTAATACCGCCTTGTAAATAAAACTGGGGAAGGCAATGGCAAACCACCACATAAAAAGTCTGCCGTGAAAACGTTGTGAAAGCAACCTCAGCCCAGAGTCGGAAACGACCGGTGCTTGCACAGGGGACCTTTCCTTTTCCCAAATAAAACAGATTTTCCCATCCAATAAGGCGTGCCACATTACTTTTTTGAAGTAGAAAAGTTACTTCTGCTGCCAGAGCTTAATTTCTAAAACCCAAAGTAAGAAATTCTTAAAACTCAGGCAATTTTAAGGAGAAGCCTAATCCCAAATTGGGGTGGTGGTTGTGCTGGTTGCCATTCGGAAGCGAAGAAAGTTCAGACTGCACATTCCCACGACATTCTGGTTTGCTATTACCCCAGACGTTCTCTAGTGCTAGCTAGACTTTACATTCCAGAACCTCGCTGTAACCCAAATTCTGGGAACACTGGCTTGGGAACGTCCAGAGCTGCATTTGCCAGGCAAAGCAAGACTCAGCATCGTCTCCTACTGTCCCTTTAAAACACAGTAGGAGTCCACTAGCACCTTTAAGACCAACAACATTTTATTCAGAAGGTAAGCTTTCGTATGCTACCGGACTCCTATTTTGTTCTATTGCTTCAGACCAACACGGCTGCTCACCTAGAACTATCCCTTTAAACTATCGCCAAGAAGCACCACGGCTCTGCAACCAGACGCCACGCCTACCGCTGCAGAACGCTGTGTTCCGGAAGTGCCACGTGTACGGAGTGCGCTTGCGCGTCCTGTTCCGGTCCCTTCCGGTGTGAGCGTAAGTACCTCCCGCCCCCCTCTCTGGGCTTGGTGTTGGGGCCGGGCCTGCAGTCACAGGCACCTGGGCACAGACTTCTCTGCTATCGCCATGGCTCAGTCAGGGAAGCCCGCGTATGGCAACCAAAATGGCAATGAACAGCTGCAGCCGTACAGCAATGGTGAGTGAGGCCTAGCCACGTCTGGTCCGGGGCGGTAGGGGGTGTGCTGTATAAAGTATCTGAGGGTGCCTCCGCTTCTGGGCTTGGCTGGGCCGGGTGAAACTGTCCGTGTGTGACATCTTGTAAAAGGGACCGTGCCTGCGTGGACACGAATGGTTGCTTTCCCTTGTTTTCTCCCCCCACGCACACACACATTGATAGTCTCTCTCTCGACCGTGAATGGGGCGTGTGGCTAAGAGTAGTTCTATCTCCGGGTCGTCGGCACTCTGGCCACGGGATTTCCCCGCTCTAGCTCTTTTCGAGGTCTGAGATTTCAAGGCTGAGCTTGTCTAGTTTCTTGACTCGACTTTGTATCAAAGTCCATGAACTAAAAACTAATATGGTGAGCGTTTTCTCTGTGCTTCTAAGCTAACTTCATCGGTGAATTCTTTATCCACCATTCTGAAGGCACTGATACGGTACTCCTTACAGGAATGGACTGAGATTATGCGCTTTCAGGTTGGGCTTTAGACCCATTTTGGGGTTTATGGTGGTGTTAGTGGTTAATGCTAGGGTGGCTGAGGAGTATGCTTAAATGCCCTTGTTATGTTCAGCACTTAAAGATATACGTAACTTACTGTTTTCGTGACACAAGCAGGACCCAAGGTGAGTGACAACAGTGGATACAATGCAAAAACAATAATTTATTAAGCTAATTAAAACACATAATTGAAAACCTGATTAAAACACATAATTAAAACAGTTACAGCCAGAGCCCATTCACCCTGTTCTGTAACTCTTTTAAGTCTGTTTTGTCAGAAAGCCCCAATAGTAGGCTCTTGCCTACACACTTCTGTTTTATTCTGGCATGGGACTGATATAGTACAGAAATAAATTTAGGAGCTGTAATAATAACTTCATCATGTATCTCTTAGAAGTGCATAATCAATGGGATGCTTATGATAGGCTTTGCTTGATTAACAGTGCCATCCTAAGCAAGACTACTCAGAAATCTATTCAGTGGTGCTTACTCTTAGGGAAATGAATTTAGGATTGCGCTGTATTTTTACTTTTAAACCTTATTGCATATGTGTATGCACATGCCTGGAAGTCAAGGCTGACATCTGGCAATCCCTACTGGGGTTTGGACATTCAGAGAGGTGGCTTTCTATTACTTGCCTCTGTGTCCCTGCCCTGGTATTCTTTGGAGGTCTCCCATCCAAGTGCTTGCCAGGGTATGCTGTTTAGCTTCCAAGATCTGATGAGATCAGGCTTGCCTGGGCTATCCAGGTCAGGGCAGGACTGCACTGTAAATATCCCCCAGCCCCCATAAGGAAGCAGTGCTTGTGCTTAAAGATCTTCATATAAGGTGAGTGGCATATCAATTCAGATGTTCCTGGATTTATGTAAAGGCTCTAGTAATCATGTGAGAGTTGGGATGTATTCGCATAACATAGGTTCTCTTATCTCTCTGTTGCTTAATGTTGCCATCGTCACTGTGTAACTGAAGCTGTCATTGGAGACTGGGTGGAGAACTATATGAACTATGCCCTTTCACCCACGTGTACACCCACATATCATTCTGGGTAAAACAGATTTAGTAAGCAGTCTTTAGACCTGGTCCCTTGCACATATATGAGGTTAGATGGGTGCTAATAGAAACATTTTCCAAGTGCTTTTTGAAACTTTCATAGTGCTGTTTGCATCATCACTATAGCTGTTCTGTTTTCAGGAAGAAATATTGGAAATGAGAAATTTCATCAGTGATGTCACAGGAACAGAACCACTGGGTCTAGGGGAGAAAGTGCAGAGTTGTTCTCTGCTGAAACTGTAGAAGGATATATGAAGTGGAGTGATAGTTTATATAAAATCTTGTTGTTAGATGCAGACATGGCAATCTTGTTCTTTGTATGTCTTGGCTTATAACAGCTGAGTAGAATGTATCTTGACTATTTTAAACAGATTTACAAGATTTATGCTTGATTTCTCCTTTGAAAAACATTCTGACATTGAGTTAAGTGAGGAAAATAGTAGTATTTAGAATATCACTTAGTTGCAATGGTCAGCTTTAGAAAAAGCCTCAGTCACCATTTGGCTTTGTGAATGTGGCAGTATGATTTGTGGCAGTGACATTGTGTGCTGGAGTAGGTTCTTAGAATACTTGCAGATAATAAATTAGAAATCTTAAAATAACTGGAGTTTTATAAAAACAGAACTTACTGGGGTTTTTTTTAAAGAGCGTCTTAATATTAGCTTGAATACATAGTGTTGGCCTTTGAATTTAGCTTGTGTTTTACCAGCATTGTGAGGGGCTTATACAGGATGGTGGCCTTTATTCTGAACCGCAGTCAGAATAGAACAATGTACAAAGATACACACACACAAAAAAAGTTTGCCAGTTGGATCAAGAAAATGCTATTGTTCAAAATGTACACTTTTGAATGTACGAATTTAACAATTCAAATGAAATAAAAAGAAATAGGCAACCTAGCATAATTGAGGCAATCAAGGAATATAAAGGGAACTCTGAGATACTTTAGATGTGTGATATTTTACATTTTAAAATGTTTCAGATAATTCCTCTTATATGTACACTCTCACACTTCAGTTGAGTCAAAAAAGACAGAAGAAGTGGAAGGTACCAATATTGGAATGGAGAAAAGGACATCAAAACTGAATCAGAAGTACTCTTTCAAGACACTTTAGGAACAGCTGTCAGTTTCATTGATGATAAATTGGTGTTCTGTTGTCAGAAGGCAAAAGTCCACAACCTGGGAGCACTTTGAGAACAGCTAGTGGGTGTTACAGTGCTGAAGCTGCCATGGGGTCTGGGTCCAATCACAAAATGTTAGGAGGTTCTACAGAATGTGTGTTCCCTGGAAAAATCAAGCATGATGGTTCCTGGATTCTTCTGAAGTGGAAGAAATGCAGAACTGTTTCTTTGTCTAGGGAAAGAAGCAGGCTGGCATCAGAAAACAGGTTGGGGTTCACTGGAATACAGCATCGTCTTACCTGTTTTTCAGTAAAATTGATCAAAAGGTCTTATGACTTGATGTTATTGAATCAAAGGGGGCAGCGTCAGGACTTTGATATAATGTCTTCTTGATATGATTCTGTAGTTAAAACATGGCCTTGCATGTTTCAGCATTGGTACAAGCAAATCATGTTTTGTTGCTTCAGGCTGACTGCATATACCAGGGGTGTCAGATGTCCATCCTTTGGGCCTAATCTGGCCCCCAGAGGGCTTCTTTGTGGGCCGCTATGGTCTGCTTCCTTCTTCCTCTCTCCTGCTTTTTTTTTTTTAATTTAACAATTTATTGTATTTTCACAACTTAAACATAACAAAATAAAATAATATAGTACAGTACAATAGTTATAAATTAATATACAGTAATAAAAATACAGGATTGTAACTGAGATATGTCTATTTTAAACTTATACTGGAAATTTTCAGTATTTAGTTGTTTCAAACACTTTCTCGTAATAAAAGAGTTTAAGGAACTTAAAATCTGGTAAATTTACCATAAACAGAGTGTATGAAGTGTATCAATCAAATTGGGAATATCATATTTTGATAAATGTTCCATTACGGGGAGCCAGATCGCCTCAAAATTGGATGAAAATTTTTGAGAAATAAAAAGTGATAAATTGTCAGAGAGTTTGGCTGTAATATATGGGTCCCACAACTTTTTGTGCCATAATGATAAATCTGGGGGAGCTTTGACTTTCCAGCATGAAGTTATAGTTGATTTCGCTGTGAATAAAAGACCTGAGATAGCTTTACTCTCTCCTTCTGTTGTCACCGTTTTTTATTTTTCTCTGTGAGATTGAGGCAACCAAGCAAAGCAGCCTCTCTTTGCCCTTTCGCTCTTCTCCAAGGGGAGGGAGGAAGAGTTTCAGCCAGTGGAGGAGCTTGACTATGTAGTTCTGCTGTATAATTGAGAGAGCCTGGCACAGCTAAAGCTCTCAATCAAACCCAGAGCTCTGCTAGGCTCTCACAATCATTCAGCAGAGCTACAGAGCCATGCTTCTCCATTGGCTGAGACTCCTCTTCCCTTGGGGGAGAAAGAGGTGCTGGTTTGCTTGGCTACCTCAGTCCCAGAAATACAAAAAGCACCTTTAAGACCAACACAGTTTTATTCAAAAGTATAAGAGCTTTTTGCCTTGCCCCCTCCCTCCCTGTTGTTAAGCTGGTTTTGCCAGGACTTCCCTGGGTGCAACTGGGTTCCCTCCTCCTTTTCACTATATTCCCTCATGATGCAATCCTTCTTAGTAGGAAAGCAGTGTGAGCTGTTTAGATGAGGAATAACAAGAAGCCAGTGAGGTGGAGTCTGGGGATGTTGAACTTAGACTTTGCAGATAGTAGGCTTATACTGACCACTATACACTGCTATCTCTCACCAGTTTGGTGTAGTGGTTAAGTGTGTGGACTCTTATCTGGGAGAACTGGGTTTGATTCCCCACTCCTCCACTTGCACCTGCTAGCATGGCCTTGGGTCAGCCATAGATAGCTCTGGCAGAGTTTGTCCTTGAAAGGGCAGCTGCTGTGAGAGCCCATTCCAGCCCCACCCACCTTACAGGGTGTCTGTTGTGGGGGAGGAAGGTAAAGGAGATTGTGAGCTGCTCTGAGACTCTTCGGAGTGGAGGGCGGGATATAAATCCAATATCTTCTTCTTCTTGCACTGCCTTATAGGAGTTCCAGTTATTTTTCTGGGGAATATTATAGCTTTGTAGATAAACACATAGCCCTCAATCTGTGTCATGTTGCCTTCACATGTTCTTGACCAGTACACGAAGCAGCTTATATACAGAAGCTCACAGTGCCCAGCCATTTCATGTTTTCCCCTGAGTCTTAGAACACAGAACATTGACCATGAGATTTCTGTAATGAATGGCAATAAATCAGAAGTAGGTTTGCAAGCTATAGGCACCTGAACAACACCTGAACAGTGTACTTAAGATTGCTACAGACCAGACTAATGTCTCCAGATTTTGATGCAATAATTCAGAGCAAGTGATGTCAGTTAAATAAACAAAATATTGCAAGTGTGCTAATGTTTTAAGCATGTTTTAAAGTTTTTTTAAAACAAAAATCTTTAATTGTGTTTCTGTGCCCTTTATAAAGTTTGCATCTCTGCTAGGACACACATGGCCCAGCCTGACATTGTCTCATTTATGTCAGATCCGGCCCTCATAATAAATTAGTTCGTCACTCCTGATACCTTGAAGGAGCACCATCTGCATTGTCTAGTATGCTAGTACTTAGCCATCCCACTACACCAAAATATCTTTGTCTTGTGTTTCAATGCTTTCCACTTATCCCATTTTATTGTCTTTCCCTTCATCTTTAGTAACTCTTATCAACTCTACATTCCCATATGGATCCCATTAGGCTTACCCTCAGTGATACACTTTTCTTGGTTTCTACTCACTCTCTCACACTGGATGTTTGCATTCATTCTTAAGGGTCTGATCTGTGCTTTACAAATCCAAAAACCTGTTCTTTTCCAGATTGTCATCAGCCTAATACCATACTGCTGCATAGCTAGACAATCACAAGTTGTAGTTGGGTTTCTTAGCCAGCTTGCAAATCCAATATGAACACAATGGGTGATAACAGACATGCAGTTTGGGGTGGTTGGGAGGTGTCCCAAATTGGGCCAGCTCAAAAAGAGCCGTCCAGAAGCCTCCACATACTCCCCAGGGAAGCACCTGCATCCCATCTGCCAGGCAGCCGGATGCCTCTAGTCATGGAGGTGCCTTAGGAATTGGACGGCTCTTTCTTCCCCCAACGTTAAGCGCTCCCAACAGTTTTTAAGGGGGGTGGTGGTGGAAGCGGCTTGGGGTGGCTTAGCGCTTTCACAGTCAAGTCACCTCACACCTGCCCTGCTGCTTCCAGATGGCAAGGAGGCGACTGGTGGTTGGCTCAAAGATTTGCTACCACTTTGAAAGTGGTAACTTTTTGAGCTGCTCCTTGGAGCCTGGAGGATGGGGTGAGTACAGGATGGGGGCGGGTGGCAGATGTTGCTGTCTGGAGGGATTTTTGGGGTTGATTTCTGAGTCGACCCAAAGTGCCAGTCTGTAATCACCCAATATTATCTTTATCCCCAGACTAATCAGACCTTATTCTAAATGTTAACAAAATTTATGAGAAGATATACTATTTATCTGTTCACTTATTAGAAATCTTTGTAAAAGACCTTTTCCTTTCTTGACCTGTGTGTATTTGTGAAATAAGAAAGCTTAACACAAAAGGAGAACAGGCTTTTACACTTCAAAAATTAAACTTGCCATCTTCAGTCTTATATAAATTAATGAACACATGAAATGATTTTTACTTTTAAGTTGTGATTTATAACACTGACCTGTCTGTCATTTCAAATAAACATTCTTGTCAACAAATGCAGTCTTTGTATAAGCTCAAATACTGTACAGCATGTACATTATCAGAATCAGGGATTTTGTTTCACAAAATTTGAACAAATTTAGGCTAATATGTAGTGCTTTCATCTGCTTTCGGTTTTGTTTGTTCTGCAAAGTGTATATGCTTGTAGTATTTGAATATTATAAACTTTCTGTTAGTAGGATAAGTCCAATGTTTAGCTCTGATTCCTGTTAAAAAGAAACTACAAAATAGATGAACAGATTTTCTAAAATCAAGTTCTGTGCCACCTTTTAAGACTAACACATCTGTGATAGAAGTTTAAAGTCTGCTTTTCCACATGTTTCCAAGTAAGGAGAGGGGGGGATAATTTAGTCAAACATGTGCTTTAGAAAGTTCGGTTTCAGAACCTGGTATCTCCTGGTAAAAGGTTCTTCAGCAACAGCAGGGCATGGAGTGATCTGTGGGTTGGACTGTAATGTTTGCTAATGTTCAGTGCTGGGTGGGCTGGACTAGTGGCCTGACTTGGTGTTTATTGTATTTATTTCCTGCCTTTCTGCCCTTGCAGGGGCCACCAAGCAACTAGCTGTTTAAAATGTACATGATAAAATCATATTTTAAAAACATTAAAATCACCTTCCCCCAAAACAATTAAAAGCAGAGTAAAAATACATATGAAACATTGGTTAGGAAGGAGGAATTAAACAAACCGAAGAAGTCTTCACCAAATGATGGAAGATAGCAACAGAAGGGGATGTATGAATCTCCCTAAGGAGAGAGTTCCAGAGCTTTGGTGCCATGGCCAAGAATATCCTCTTGCAGGTTGCCACCCACCTAATCTCAGAAGATGGGGGCACCTGAAGCACAGCCACTGAAGATGACAGTAGCAGTTGGGCAGATTGCTAAAGGAGTAAACCATATAGGGCTTTGAAGGTCAAGACTAGCACCTTGAGTTGTACCCAGAAACAAAATGGGAACCAGTGTAGATGGGCCAAGACTGGAGTATTATACTCCCTATAACCTGGCTGTGGTATTCTGTATCAATTGAAATTTCCAGACGCTTTTTAAGGGCAGCCCCATGTACAGTTTATTGCAGTAATCTAGTCTATGTGCAGCAATCTAATCTATATATTGCACATGTTCAGGTCTGCTGGCTTCTGCACAGTTATTTGGGAATGTTGGGACTTACATCAGAGTAAATAAGCATATAATCACACTGAGCTCCTGTGATACTGGATCTGAAAAATATTTTTTGAAGAAATGAACAGTATATTTGATTTCATTTTTTTAAAAAAGAACGTCTTACTTTTTGTACTGGCCAGATATCTAAATCTAATAAATAAAAATCACAAAAGGGGTTGGGGGGAGAGAGGTGGTTTGTATATTGCTACAGAACTCCCTATCTTCCATTCTGGCTTGGAAGATACCAGAACAGAAAGAGTTCCCAAAGTCAGCTGGAATTGCTTTGAGACACAGATTAGTTTCTGGTAAAAATGAAAGTGATAGTAAAATTGTTGGTAGGCCTAACACTGTCATGGCCTTTACTGTATGCTGGAGCAAATTATTTTGTGGTTTAAAAGTTTATTACCAGAAGGAATAACTTCAAAACCACTGGCAACCAGTGTGTGGTTTTGTATATCTTCTCTGGGTGCTGTAAAATATTTCCAAATCTTAATGAATCTCCAAGCCCAAGCTGGAGTTGGCAACCTCAGAATGCTGTCTCCTTTCAAGATTAAAAAAGTGGAATGTATTCTGCTTTATTTTGAGTTGTCCCCCCCCCTCCCCAATTATTGCTGAAAGTAAAACATTCTCATGGACCTTTTGAATAACTTTTAAACAAAAGGACAGGGCATCCTCTGCTACCTGGCTGACTTACGCAGCAGAGGTTTACAGAAATTACTGTGGAATCTCAAACAAGATTAATTCTCATAATAGGTTTGTACAAAGGTATAACTTCATTTTAACCCACAAAATAAGCATTGTTTCATTCCTTGCCTGTTAACATCTTTTTAGAATGAGAAAAGAGCAAGAGTCCAGTAGTATTTTAAAGACTTAACAAAACTTGTGGCAGTGTATGAGCTTTCGGGAATCACTGCACACTTCTCCAGGTAAGCACTGACTCATGAAATCTCATGCTCTGCCACAAATTTTGTTAGTATTTAGGGTGCTACTAGACTCTTGCTCTTTTCTACAGACTAACATTGCTACTCATCTTGAGCTATCTTTTTATCATGTTATGGCCAAAGTTATATATTACTAGAATTTGTACTGCTTTTTCCCTGCCAGTTTAATTTGTTTGCTCATTTTTGTATCTGAAGCATGATTTGTCAGTGGCAAAAATTTGCTACATGGTATTGATTTAGTTAATGTTTTTTACCACTACCCTTCCCCTGGACAGGTCCTGTGCAAAGCTCATTGATGAATTCATCACATATGGCAGATGGACAAGCATATAATTCCTGGGTTCCAGGTGTGTATTCCCAGCAAACATCAACAAAGAACCCCCTGCATACATCTGGAATATATAACTATGGTGGTTCACAGCCTGTTTCATCTTTTAGTAATTATCAGGGACCTGGGCAGACTCTTAATAGACCACCTACTGGATCTTCTTTGGCAACAATACAGCCTGGACTTGTTGCCCACATGCCTCCTCCATTGCAAAACTCAGCTGCTGTATCAACCTCTCCTGGTAGCCTTTCTTCTGGAGTTAATTTCCCAGCACATTCAAACTGGCAGTATGGGCAGACTCCTTTGAATCAGTCAACAACTGACTCTCCAGCAAACCATTTTGCTCACCCAGCAGCAACAGCAGCAACCCAGCCATTGCTGTCGTCATCAGGGAATACTAATCTACCCACAAGCTATCATTATGTTTCTTCTCCTGGAGGTCCTCCAGTTCAGAACAGCTACACAAAGCCAGGTAAGCAAAGAAACTTGTAACTGCTCCAATACATTTTTTTTGTGACTTGGCTGGCAAAGACCCCCGATCATTACTCATTTGAAGTGTTTTAATTCAACCCTTTAAAATTATTAATTCTTTGAAATTACACAGTTTGGAAGAATAATCTGTGCAGGTTCTTCTCACTTTATACTTCTTGATATTTTTGAGCACATTGCCAATGAACTAAAGGTGTGGATGGACTTGGTCTTGAATACTTCTCTCTCCCTGAAAGACTTTTCTCCCCAATTAATTGACTATATAAAGAATCTTTATTTTAAAGTTATGTTGAACAGAATCAAAATATATAAAGTACAAATGTTGCATGTGTATTTATAAAATAGTATGAAAACCTGAGATGTTGTAACTAAGGATATGGATAATCATAAGATACAGCTGCAGACTTGAATCCAGAAAAATGGTGGCTGGCTGTGACATTTAATTGACCAAAGATTCAAAATCCTCTTAAGTTTTGTTCTGGGAAATAATCCCCCCCCACCCCAATGATAAGCGGTATCCAAAATAAGTTACTGGATTTCTTGCAGCCCCTTTTAAACCTCAGGGAAATTTGGAACCTTCAGTTAACTAAATGTTGTAGTAACCTTTTCACTTTTGGATTTGGTCACCTATATGGTTGTTTTCACTTTGGAACACAGAATCTTCTAACATCTCTTTCATTTCTGCCTGCTTTGCAGAATACATAAGAGATTGGCTTCTGTGATCCATTGCCAAAAATGGCTTTCCCACTTTTTCTTGCTTTCCATGTTCTTGAAGAACTCTGAGAATAGCATGGAATATGAAAGCAGGGAATTAGCAGAAATTATTACCTCCTGCACAGTTTGGTGTAGTGTAGAGCCAGTTTGGTGTAGTGGTTAAGTGTGCGGACTCTTATCTGGAGGAACCGGGTTTGATTCCCCACTCCTCCACTTGCACCTGCTGGAATGGCCTTGGGTCAGCCGTAGCTCTGGCAGAGGTTGTCCTTGAAAGGGCAGCTGCTGTGAGAGCCCTCTCCAGCCCCACCCACCTCACAGGGTGTCTGTTGTGGGGGAGGAAGGTAAAGGAGATTGTGAGCCGCTCTGAGACTCTTCGGAGTGGAGGGCGGGATATAAATCCAATATCTTCTTCTTCACAAGTGAAAGTGCCCTTCTGCAAGGACAAATTAGGAATGAAGCCAATTTAATTTGTTTTCCATTCGATTGTATACATTCCACTATTGTTGAGTATGTGTTTTTTGGAAACAAAGAATGTTGCTCTATCATAATTTCTCTCCAAATAATCATGTTTTGGAGATCTTTTTTTGCAGCCATTATGATTCACAGCTTATAACCTCCTGGCAACATTCAAATATGAATTAATGCAGAGATTTCTGTATGGCTGAGTATGGAGGATTTTGCGTACTGTGTTAGTTTTTATTTCTGTTTTTTCAATATTAATGTCCCCCCCCCCCAAACAAAGACACTTTTTTTTTTTAATATAAAAGCTTTATTGGTATAAAGTTCAAGGTACAAAGGTGGTAGTACATCAGCAGATGCATAGCATATACCAATATATAGTGAGGAAGTGGATACATACAATGTTAACCATTAAAAAACTAATTACAACAGTAGTTGGCATGACATTAATATAGCATGGTATGAGTCATTAGGGTTTCTGCTGTCTTTTGAGACTTTATCAATAAAGGGACGCCATTTACACACGAAGTCCGAGGAAGCGGTCTGGGAGGAGCAACGTGGATCTAAGTCATAGGTGAGCTTATCTAAAACAAAATAATCCCATAGTTTCAGCCACCATGCCTGTCTCGAGGGAGGAGTTTGTTGCTTCCAAACCAGGGCAATTGCAAATTTAGCTGCCACGAACATATGTGAAAAGACACTTCATAAAGATGGAGTTATGATTTGCTGGTTTTTTGTCTCACTGGGGTAGCAGTTAAGCAGTAAACAATTTTATCTGTGGGGTCTGGAACAAAACAGGCATTTTTCAAACATTGAACAGGTCAGATAGAAAAACAAGGTTAGGGCTAGCAAAGTATTTTGGAGGAAAGGGGTAGTTATTTTTGGAAAGCACCCAAGTGCCTACAAATATGGAGCATAGTTAAAGCTCAAAATATGTCCAGCAAATAAGAACACAGATTGAGCTCTTTTATCATGTCTTGAAAATATCTGTCTTGAAAGCATATGAGAAGAAGTATTTTGTTCACATTGTACTATGGAATAAATAAGGAGGGGAGGTTAAGTTCTTTAAACTTGCTTGGGGTCTTATGTAGAATAAAAATTAATATTTGTGACTTTTTTTGGTTCTGAAGCAAAGTAAAATTCTTCATTGTGCTGTGTTGGTTTTAAGTTCTGGATGCTTTTTCAGGTCCTGTTCCTCTGCCACATAATCCGTCAATATATTCACCACTTCAACCTCCTTTAGGACCTCCTCCCATTGGAAATCCAGCTTCTACACAGCCATCAGCTCCTCCAACAGCTCCACTAGGAAGTATTGCATCACCAACTCTGCAGAATTCAGCAAAAAAGCAAGAAGGTGGGACAATGCTTGCTTTATGGCAATAAAAATTGCTTAGATACATTACTGGCATGATAAAACCATCTATTTTTGTTTTTTGCTATGAGTTGAATGTTACTACAGCAGCACTATTCGCATTCATCTCGCAGATCGTGATCCAGTCACAATGGTATAGCATCCATTTGGTCCTTACAAAGGCCACTGAACCAGATACATCTGTTAGCCAAATTGCCCTCAAAAGAGGTGTGGGGGGAATTATTTAGGTGGGCAAAGACGGCAAAATGTACAGGGTCAATAACCTATGTATACAGGAGTCAGTCCACCCAGGAGCCCTCTTCTAATGATGAGGAGATTGGTTTACTAAAAATAGGGTTTTATTAGAAAAATCACTCAATCATACAAGAAACACAATTATCAGCAATCACACAGGTATAGGAAAATAGGTGGGGAAAATTAATAGGGACATATGAGGAAAGACAAACAGGGTGATACTATACCTCATGATAATGAATGAAGGATGATCCTCCAGTGAAGATGATAAGGGAAGGGGAAGCAAGAGACGACCAGTGTCACTTGCAATAATGGGCCCAATACCGATCAGGAATTGGGGGTGACACTGACAGCAAGGGTAGAGGTACCATCAGAGAGACACACGGCTGGCCAAAAATCTAGCCTTTTTATAGTCAATGTCGTATCCTGAGGCAGGATCATGTGATGGTTGACATCTACCCAGAGATGGCTCCCAAGAATTTGATGAGTGTTGATGGTTTGCTAAGTGCAAACCATATTCTAAGCAAAGAAACTAGAGTGGTCGATCTGGAGCTGAATCGTTACCTATTGTAACACCTTGGGTAAAACAATAGAAAGGCAGGATGTGGCTGTTGACAATCAATCATCTTCAGCTATGCTGTATTATGTAAGACTCGTCTTGATGGGCGACAGGAAGAATCTTTTGTTTGGTGAAGAGATGTTGCAGCAGCTTATTGTTGACTATTTTACAATGCATCTGCATTTCCAAAATAGTTGGCAGGTTTCTGGAATGTGATATATGATGGAGACATCTTCTCTGCATGGTGATTTGCAGGAGTGAGTGTTGTCTTTTTGGGACATCTAAGGAACATGGCTTGTATCAGGACTGCTTCTGGTGCTGTCTTCTTGATGACAGGGATGCAGTTTCTGTTCTGCAGGGCTGAGCAGTTTGTCTGGGAAGCACAGTCTGGAATCCTCTTAACAATAACAGGCACAGGCAGGAAGCCTGCTGAGGCCTGACTGGGAGCACTGTTGTACAGTCCATATAGACTAAATGTCCGTAATGAGGCTAGCACTGGAGCCTGAGAGTTTTAGTCCACTATAGTAAAATTGCCGCAAGAGCCCAAATGATTATAGTCCATTGCAACTGAATCTCCATAGTAAATCTGGCCTAAGAATTAAGAGAATTATAGTCCATAATAGTTAGAGGGGGGGTCCAGGGCTAACACATCCCCATAAGTCTTTCATTCCATGGATCATGTTTCCCATATGATGAGTTACAGTGGCTGGGCATTTACCATTTTTTGTTTGTTTTTTGTGATTTGGTACTTGTTTTGGTTTTTTGCAAATCCCTCTTGAGAGAAGAAACAGCCTGAAAATGTCCAAATAAATACAATTTGTTTTCTGAAAGAATTCCAAGTGATTTGTTTTTAATTGAATATTGAGCTTATTTTGTGCTTTAACTAGCTTCATTTTAAGCCGACAGTATATTTAACTCTGAATTAATGTACATTTTATTATTTAAATAAGTACAGTAGATTTCAGCAGGAAGTGTAGGTAATAGATTTCTCATATTTCCCTTTTTGTTTATGAAATCTCCATTCCCAGCAGTCAAAAAGAACTGGAGGAGGAGAGCGCTTGGAAAATCAGTATTTCCTAATGCCTCCCACTGGAAGATTTCAGGATTGTTGCAACTGTTTGTTTAAAAGTAATGAAATAAAACTTTAGACATAGCCAGTGTAACTTTCCAGACATATTTTACCAATATTTTGGCACAGCAGTTGTGAAGGAGCCACTTTCTTGGTAAGAGACATTAACACTGCCTGTTAACAGAAGCAAATCTCTGACCTCTAGCAAGCACCAGGGAACAGACTTTAAGGACCCAGTATGGCAAGTTGGATCCAGTGATCTGTCATCTAGGATTCTGAGGAGTGTGGATCTTCCCCACTTTCCCTTCTAGCTCCAGGGAAGTTTTCCTGGGGTCACAGGATGTAGTGGGGGAGGGGAAAGGGAGAAAAATCACCCTTCTTCTGTTAGTAGACATGCACTGAGGGAGGAAACAGCAATTTTCTTCTTTCTGCTTCCTCACTGCAGCCTAATTCCCTGGTGGCTATTACTCCACATGGTCTTGTGACTCCCACAATCAATTTTATTGAGGTTGGAAGGAACTGCAGGTTGGATCCAGCACACCTTTTTTATTTCATGTTGTACATACTATATTTATCTGTAGTGTGACACTATCTTGCCTCATTAATGCATTCCCCCAAATTCTGAGGCATCCTTAGTTAATGAAATATAGTCAGTTAAATCTTTTTCTGCTTAGCGTTTTTGTGCTAGTATAAACTATGTAAGGTTTTGGCATTTAAGTGATATTGCATTATTTCCATGTGATACTGAATGGCCAGATCATCTGAAGCAGGCAGTCTGAGGACCCAAGTGAGTTCTATTATTAGATACTGTTTTATGCGATTATATATATAAGCAGAGAAACAAACACTGAATCAAGCTGATTTAATGACAAATATTTTGGTAACCTTAGGAGCTAAGGATAACAGGGAAGAATAATTTTGTTGTGACCAGATACATTAAAAGAGCATGGCAGGAAAGCTACATCAAAGGGCTTTATTCTAGTAAATTACTAGATGGTGGTGTCTACCAATCTATAATTGTCAGTCATTTCCCTTATTCTGATAAGAGTATGAATGACTTCTGGTCCAAGTATTGCATTTTAAATGCATCAAATTTGGATGAAAGGAATGGCCATTTTTTGGCCTGCAAAATAAGGTAGGGTGATGAAAACCTGACTGCAGGTATGCTCAATTTTGATTAAGTTGCTTTGCCATTCAGCTGTTCCTTAACATTTGACTTAGAAGTGATGAATGCTGTTTAAACATGCAAGAAATTGTATGCACTGCATCTGTAATATATCCTCATACTATAGTTCCCTCATGGGTCAGAGGCCAAAGAGCAGCTATTGTTTTCACCAGGACTCTTCTTCATATAGGCATGTTTCTGTACCAACGAGTTACACCAGCAAATGGTGTAGTGGTTAAAAGTGGCGGACTCTAATCTGGAGAACTGGGTTTGATTCCCCACTCCTCCACATGAATTCTGCTGAGTGACTTGGCCAGTCACAGTTCTCTCTCAGAACTGTCTTCAGTGCAACCTACCTCACAAGGTAACTGTTGTGTAGAGAGGAAGGGAAGGCTACTATCAGCCACTTTGAGACTCCTTAGGGCAGAGAAAAGCAGGATATAAAAAGTCGTCTTCAAGTAAGTGTCTTTGGCCACCAAATGCCTTTCCTCATCACAGATTTTAAGGAGCCTGCAGAAAGCTGTCATGAGCAGTTATTGACATTTTGCTATTTGAGGTTGGGAGAATAGTTATACAGGGAGATAAAAACATTTTTTTCTCATCTGTGGAGGAAGGTTATTGTTGCAAAGGTTAATGCCACACAGGCAGGGCTGTGCTTAAGATGTCGCAGAGTTCTTCCATTTCCAGTGAAATATAGATTCCTCTGGTACATACCCTGTCTGCTCTAGAGAAATAGGAGATTCCCAGAGCTTTGCTCTTTGCCACCATTAAATACTTGCAAAAAGACAAATCAGGGGTCATGGCAAAAAAGGCATGAAAAAGACCCATTGTCTACTCAACCCTGTACAGTTAAATTCTGCTGCTGCCAAAGCCATGTGGTGACTATGCTTGCCTTGTGTTGCTGGGGGAGCGGTTGCATGGAGGCTCAGAAGAAGCACCCTCTGAGAATCTCTCCTTCACACCCATAGTGGAGAATGTATGTGTTTATATATGTAGTAATAATATCTTTGCAGAGAGCTCTGGGATAGAGCAGAGAAGTGCTACAAGCATGAGGTTTGTGGCCTAGCAGCTGGGGGAGTTGCTGAAAACTTCTGAGTTTGTGTGAAGGGCTGAAGGTGAAGGTGATTGTTGCTGATTGATTAGGAGTGGTTGTGTTCCCCACCCTCTTTGCATTATTAAGCTGCGCCTTGCCAGAGGCGTGAGCCTTTGGCGTGAGCCGAAGGGCACGAGCTAAAGGGCTCTTGGCCTGTGGCTCTTAGCCTGGGGGCTGTGTAAGGACCAGGAACCCAGATTCCTTGTGTTCCCAATAAGTTAGGTAGACTCTCCAGGTGGGGAGCCACATAAACAAACAGGGTTTAAAAGGGGACTGCATATTTTTTAAAAGCTATCATGAAGGTAGAATGCCAGCAGGGGGGTGGGGGCTTTCCAGTGTTTTGCATTGAGTGTCACATGTATGACTATCTGCCCACAGGACAGAAGTCTTGGGTGTGTGCTCAATGCAAGGAGCTCCTGGTCCTCAGGGAACGAGTTCGTACCCTTGAGGCTGAGGTGACTGACCTGGAGAAGCAGAGACAGTCAGTTGGAGAAGACTCTCGGGGACGTGTTAGATGAGCCCCGCTCTGAACGTGGCAGCCCCGTTGCTGCCAGGGAGCATGAGGGTCGAGAGGGAACAGCACACCGGGCTGAGGATAAGGGGAATGCACCCTCAGAAGGGACCTCTTCTTCAGTTGGTGAACGGGAATCCTTTCGCGCCAAGGAACCGTCCCTGGGCACGGACAGAGGGGGGGTCTTGGTACTTGGTGATTTGATCCTTGGGCAAGTAGACAGCTGGGTGGCAAAACCGCGTACTGACTGTATGGTGACTTGCCTGCCTGGTGCGAAGGTAGCAGACATTACACATGTTGTAGATAGGCTGATAGACAGTGCTGGGGAGGAGCCAGTGGTCATGGTGCATGTTGGCACCAACGATGTGGGGAAATACAGCCGTGAGGTCCTGGAGGAAAAATTTAGGCTGCTAGGCAGGAGACTTAAGGCCAGGACCTCCAGGGTAGCCTTCTCAGAAGTGCTACCTGTTCCACATGCAGGGCTGGAGAGACAGGCACAAATTAGAAGTCTCAATGTGTGGATGAGACAATGGTGTAAGGAGGAAGGGTTTAAGTTTGTTAGGCACTGGGATGCTTTCTGGAACAAGCGGGAGCTGTACAAAAGAGGCGGTCTCCACTTGTCCCTGGATGGAACCAGGCTGCTGGCGCTTAAAATAAAAAAGGCGGCAGAGCACTTTTTAAACTTCGGTAAATCTTGGGGGAAAGCCGACAGGAGATGAAATGTCTCTTGTTTGGGAGGACTCATCTCAAAGAGATGAAGGGTTAGCTGTTACTTTTCTACCGGGTAATGGATCAGAGTTGTCCACTGAGATGGTGACAAACAGAATGGACTGCCTGCCAGAGTCTTGAGGCGGCAAGAGGAAGGTGGTGGGCCTAGCTTGCCTGGGAAATTATAGATGTTTGTACACAAATGCTAGAAGTGTTCAAAGTAAAATTGGTGAGTTGGAATGTTTAGTGTTGGGAGAAAACATAGACATTGCGGGAATTTCAGAAACTTGGTGGAATGAGGAGAATCAGTGGGACACGGTGATTCCTGGATATAAGTTATATCGGAAGGATAGGGAGGGAAGGGTTGGAGGTGGGGTGGCTCTGTATGTCAAAGAGGGCATACGGTTCAGTAAGACTGAGGTCAGAGAATTAGATTCCCTTCTAGAAATGCTTTGGGTTGAAATAGAGGGCCCAAAAGGAAATTTAACTATGGGAGTTTGTTATCGGCCACCAAATCAAAAGATAGAGGATGACTATAATATGATGGAAGGCTTAAAGATGGTGGCTAGATGTAAAAACTGTGTTGTCATAGGTGATTTTAACTACCCGCAGATTGATTGGGTCAATATGTGTTCTGGTCAAGAGAAAGAGATTGTGTTTCTAGATGCTCTCAATGACTGTGCTATGGAGCAGATGGTCTCTGAACCTACCAGGGGTGGGGCGATCCTGGATTTGGTCCTAAGTAATGCCCAAGACTTGGTGAGAGATGTAAACGTGATCGCACCGCTTGGGAGCAGTGACCATAACGTTATTGATTTCACCATTTGTATAAATAGAGAGTTGCCCCAAAAAACCAGCACAACCACGTTTAACTTTAAAAGGGGTAAATTCTCAGAGATGAGGAGGCATGTGAAGAGGAAACTGAAAGGAAAGGTAAATACAGTCAAAGCCCTTGGGGAAGCTTGGAGGCTCTTTAAAACTACAATCCTAGAAGCTCAGATAAAATATATACCACAAGTTAGGAAAGGCACAAATAGGTATAAGAGAAGGCCTGTATGGTTAACAAACAAAGTAATGGAAGCTGTAAAAGGTAAGAAGGATTCCTTTAAGCGGTGGAAAGCTAATCCAAGTGAAAATAATAAAAGGGAACACAGGCTGTGCCAAATCAAATGCAAGACTGTGATCAGGCAGGCAAAAAGGGACTATGAGGAGCATATTGCAAAAAACATAAAGACCAACAATAAAAATGTCTTCAAATATATTAGAAGCAGGAAACCAGCCAGGGCGGCAGTGGGGCCCTTAGATGACCAAGGGGTCAAAGGATTACTGAAGGAGGATAGGGAAATGGCTGAGAAGCTGAATGCATTTTTTGCCTCGTCTTCACTGTGGAAGATGAGAAGTGTTTGCCTACTCCAGAACCACTTATATTGGAAGGGGTGTTGAAAGACCTGAGTCAAATTGAGGTGACAAGAGAGGAGATTTTACAACTGATAGACGAATTAAAAACTAATAAGTCACCAGGTCCCATGGCATACATCCAAGAGTTCTGAAAGAACTCCAAGTTGAACTTATGGATCTTCTGACAAAAATATGTAATCTTTCATTGAAATCTGCCTCCGTTCCTGAGGACTGGAAGGCAGCAAATGTCACCCCCATCTTTAAAAAGGGTTCCAGAGGAGATCCGGGAAACTACAGGCCAGTCAGTCTGACTTCAATACCGGGAAAGTTGGTAGAAACCATTATCAAGGACAGAATGAGTAGGCACATTGATGAACACGAGTTATTGAGGAAGACTCTGCATGGATTCTGTAAGGAAAGATCTTGCCTCACTAACCTGTTACATTTCTTTGAGGGGGTGAACAAACATGTGGACAAAGGAGACCCAATAGATATTGTTTACCTTGACTTCCAGAAAGCTTTTGATAAAGTTCCTCATCAAAGGCTCCTTAGTAAACTCGAGAGTCATGGAGTAAAAGGACAGATCCTCTTGTGGATCAAAAACTGGCTAATTAATAGGAAGCAGAGAGTGAGTATAAATGGGCAGTCTTCACAGTGGAGGACGGTAAGCAATGGAGTGCCGCAGGGCTCAGTACTGGGTCCCATGCTTTTTAACTTGTTCATAAATGATTTGGAGTTGAGAGTAAGCAGTGAAGTGGCCACGTTTGCAGATGACACTAAATTGTTCAGGGTGGTGAGAACCAGAGAGGATTGTGAGGAACTCCAAAGGGATCTGTTGAGGCTGGGTGAGTGGGCGTCAACGTGGCAGATGAGGTTCAATGTGGCCAAGTGCAAAGTAATGCACATTGGGGCCAAGAATCCCAGCTACAAATACAAGTTGATGGGGTGTGAACTGGCAGAGACTGACCAAGAGAGAGATCTTGGGGTCGTGGTAGATAACTCACTGAAAATGTCAAGACAGTGTGCGTCTGCAATAAAAAAGGCCAACGCCATGCTGGGAATTATTAGGAAGGGAATTGAAAACAAATCAGCCAGTATCATAATGTCCCTGTATAAATTGATGGTGCGGTCTCATTTGGAATACTGTGTGCAATTCTGGTCACTGCACCTCAAAAAGGATATAATAGCATTGGAAAAAGGTCAGAAAAGGGCAACTAGAATGATTAAAGGTTTGGAACACTTTCCCTATGAAGAAAGGTTAAAATGCTTGGGGCTCTTTAGCTTGGAGAAACGTCGACTGTGGGGTGACATGATAGAGGTTTACAAGATTATGCATGGGATGGAGAAGGTAGAGAAAGAAGTATTTTTCTCCCTTTCTCACAATACAAGAACTTGTGGGCATTCGATTCATTGTTGAACAGTCAGGCTAGAACGGATAAAAGGAAGTACTTCTTCACCCAAAGGGTGATTAACATGTGGAATTCACTGCCACAGGAGGTGGCGGTGGCTACAAGCATAGCCAGCTTCAAGAGGGGATTGGATAAAAATATGGAGCAGAGCTCCATCAGTGGCTATTAGCCACAGTCTGTGTATATATATATGTGTGTGTGTGTGTGTGTATATATATATATGTGTGTGTGTGTGTGTGTGTGTGTGTGTAAAAAAATTTTGGCCACTGTGTGACACAGAGTGTTGGACTGGAGGGGCCATTGGCCTGATCCAACATGGCTTCTCTTATGTTCTTATCTTCATGCAAAATGTTAAATTGTGACCTACAACTTTTGATTGCTAATGGTAACTTGTCAGTTAATAACTTGTCAGCCGACGTGGGGATTCAGGGGTTGGCTCTACAATGGCTTACCTCTTTCCTCAAGGGTCGGGGACAAAGAGTGGCGATTGGGGGTGAGCTGTCCCGGAGGTACCCGCTGGATTGCGGGGTCCCTCAGGGGGCAGTTCTCTCCCCGATGTTGTTTAACATCTACATGCGCCCTCTTGCCCAGATTGCCCGGAGATATGGGCTGGGCTGTCACCAGTATGCTGATGACACCCAGCTCTATCTACTTATGGACGGCCGGCCTGCCTGTGTCCCTGAAAACCTGGACCTGGCATTGCAGGCCGTATCTAGATGGCTTAGGCTGAGCGGGCTGAAACTAAATCCGTCGAAGACAGAGGTCCTTTGCCTTGGTCGCCGTGGT
This sequence comes from Heteronotia binoei, assembly GCF_032191835.1. Lineage (NCBI taxonomy): Eukaryota > Metazoa > Chordata > Lepidosauria > Squamata > Gekkonidae > Heteronotia > Heteronotia binoei. Next base: position 134,829,841 of record NC_083227.1, on the reverse strand, counting down.
CCGGGGAGGGAGATTCCCTTACCGGCCCTTGATGGTGTGCCCCTGTCAGCGGCGCACAGGGTTAGGAGCCTGGGGGTGCTATTGGAGCCTACTTTAATTATGGAGGCCCAGATAGCGGCCACTGCCAAGTCCGCATTTTTTCATCTTAGGCGGGCAAGGCAGTTGGCCCCTTTCCTGGAGGACGACGACCTGGCAACAGTGATCCATGCAACGGTCACCTCGAGGCTGGATTACTGCAATGCCCTCTACATGGGGCTGCCCCTGTGCCGAACCCGGAAGTTGCAGCTAGTGCAGAATGCCGCTGCCCGGCTGTTGTTAGGGCTCCCTAGATGGGAGCACATTCAGCCGGGGCTTTGGGGACTGCACTGGCTGCCGATAACATACCGCGTTCGGTACAAGGTGCTGGTTATGACCTTTAAAGCCCTTTATGGCCTGGGACCTGCCTACCTTAGGGACCCTCTCTCCCCACATGTTCCCCAGCGAGTGCTGAGAGCGGGGTCCCAAAACCTTCTCACAATCCCTGGGCCAAAGGAGGCCCGTCTGAAAGTGACTAGAGACAGGGCCTTCTCGGTGGTAGCTCCTTGTTGGTGGAATCAGCTCCCGGAGGAGGTGAGGGCCCTGCGGAGCCTTGAACAGTTCCGCAGGGCCTGCAAACCAGCCCTCTTCCGGTTGGCATACAAGTAAATTGCTATCGGAATGCCTGAACATCTAATCTCGAACATCAGACTATCTAATATTGGAACACTGAAGAACTGATTTGAAGAATGGCAGCATAGTATATATTGATGTGAGCTCTACGAGCTTTATGTGTTTTATGTATTTTATATGTATTTTAAGTATTTTATTGTATAATTATAATTACTAATGTATTTTTAATATATTTAAATTGATTTTGTTGGTTTTACGTTGTAAGCCGCCCTGAGCCCGCCTCGGTGGGGTAGGGCGGGATATAAATCGAATTAAATAAATAAATAAATAAATAAATAAGAACTACTAAACCTTTTCTTTCTTATTTAGGTAATTTGTGTGCCACTTCTCCTAGAGCACAGGCCTGAAGTGGCTTAGGAAATAGAACATTAAAACATAACATTAAAGGTAATAAATTAAAATCCACATTAGAATATTAACATAAAAGTTTCTTAACAGGCGATGCTGCATCCACTGCCAGTGATGGATCGTTGATTCAGAATAATTATGATACAATAGAAGGAGGTGGGTTTCCAGGTAAGAAGTTGCCTTAAACTTACTGATTTCATTTTGTTGCCATTTCTCAAGGAGTGATGGTGGCCTCTTTATAATTCCTGTTTACTTGCTTAACAATGTAGTATGTGTTGAGGTAATGCAGTTAAGTGTCATCCTGACTATATTCCTGTCTTTGTATAGTGTCTCATCAGTGGTAGTGTAACAGTTCTCAATTTTGAGTAACAAAATCATCAAATATAAGTGTAAGAGACTGTAATTGGGAAAAGTATTTTCAAGAAATGGGAAATGACTGGGAGTATTGTGCATTTTATAAAGTGGACACTATTGTATGGTAACTTTAATAATACTGTAAATATATGGCAGCATTGCTGAAAGTATAGGCATAGAGTATAGTATAGATATACTTTCGGCCAGTGAAGCATAGGTAGTCTTTTTAGAGCTGGGACACACATTTAATCCCCAGGTGGCCGTATGGGGTTCACTGAGCTGCAAGCACATGGCAGAATTGTGTGACATTAGTGACAAGATAGGAAGAAGGGTTGGCAGAGTTAGGACTTCATTGATGTTGCTGGCCAGGATCATGGGCAAAACAGACAAAGAAAGGCATGGAGCAGAAAACACAGACCAGTCACCATGAAGTGAACTGTGGTGAGGGATAAGCCAGAGGCTGCAGCCATGGAGCACACTCTTCCCTGCTGAGTGTGCTTAGCATCTTGCTGCTCCTTTCAGTATGTATGCAAAGAAGCACATGAGATGTCGTGTCCTTTTTCTTCAGAAGTAGTTCGCTTCCCAGCTAGCAACTATGTATACTTGCAGAATTAACATCACCAGGCAACCATCAACAAATCAAAATGTTTTTGAAATGTGATCGCTAGAAAACGAAGAACTTAATTTGACTGCTTTATCAAAGTAATGTGTGCACATATGGAAATACTGAGATTCAAATTAATACTAGCTGTAATTTTTGTGCCAAATGGCCATCCTAAGCACACAGTGCTGGCACAGATTGCTTCAGCACTGACCTTCAGAAAAATACTTTACATACAGGACTGTGTGGATGGATTATGTTGGTTATTCTTTTCTGTTTTGCTTGAAACAAAACTCCTTTGAAGTTAGTAAGTGACTTAGGGATTGAAATATTAGCATTATTGCTGGCCTTTTAATGAACACATTCTTCTTCTAGCAACTGCACATACCCCTTCTGCTCCTCAGAATCTTAAGACGAATAGACATGTCGGGAGTTCTTATCCCAGCTTGCCTCCTGGTTACCAAAATGCATCTCCACCTGGAGCACCAAGAATGCCATCCTCAGGGATGCAATATCCATGTGGACCACAACAGTTTCCTCAGGTAACTTAAGCATGCTGTAATGCATTGATTATCCTAGCTGTAGACTTCTATAGAGTGTTTTTGGTATAGGAATTGGTCTCTTATGATAGGTTAGGGATGTTCACTTCAAAACTCTCCTGTATTTTTCAGACCCAAGTATCAAGGAAGTGAAAAATATTGGTATTCCTGGTTATTCGGTTCTACAGGCTGGTTTAATATTCAGCAACACCCCCCCCCCCCCCAGATTCTGATAGTATTCAGCTCCATTATTCCTTATGGGAAATGTTTCAGGGTGGGGGAAGGCTAGAGGGACTGTTTTTAAGCTAATGGCACCCAGATTGCAGCAGAGCTGTTGGTGCTTGTCCACGAACCTCCAAGCTATCCTCCATTGTTTCCTATGGGAGGGGGAAATTCCAAGCTTTCTCCAGGGAAAACTGTAACCAAACACTCAAGAACAAGCAAAGCAACCACTGTCCAAAAGCCTCCCAATGCGAGCAGAACTAACAACCTCAAAGACCAGTACAGAAACAGGGAATCTCAACAGAAACAGAGGCAATGTGACAAGCCTAAGACATCAAATGTCAAATTAGAGAAAATCAGTTTCCGTGGACAGAATCAAAACCAAACTGGCAAGACAATACCATGTTCTGACAAGAGGACACACAGTAAAATAAAAGAGAAACAATCTTGGGAGCCTTAAATCTCTGGCTCCTGGTATTCCTGGTTACTCCAAAATATTTCTGGGATTTTTAATTGATTAATTTATTTTTCGAGGTCCATTTCTCAGTATCCTGAAATATTGTCTAGACACCTGAATATTTTAAAAGATTTTTCAGTATATTTAAAATTTTATATTTTGCATTTTTCCTGCAAAGGGGGTTTATTTAGCTCATAAGTTCAGCATTATAAAACAATAGAATATCAACAGGTATTGCATGATCCAGAAAACAGTTGTGTTCATCAAATAAAATGTTGCTGCCTCAATAAAAAGCCTGCCTAAAAAACTCTTCCTTATACACCTTTTATTGACAAGGAGGAAGAGCTTCTGCAGAAATAGTACAAGAGCACCTGTAGCTATACTGAAGTTATTCTTATTAGCTTGCAAAAGGGCATATTTAATGAAGCTGTTGGACCAGTTGTAGTTGTTGCATGGGGAAAAAAGGCCCCTCAGGTGTGCGAATCCCAGGTTGTGATGGTACACTAACTGAAATTGAAGATGTTCTGAAATAAGCATTGTATTTACTTTGAAACCTCTACCAGAAACTGAACTGCTGTATTTTGTACCAGCTGAAGTTTTTATGGTCATTTTTAAGGGCAGCCCCATGTGCAGTGCATTATTTATAATTTATTTAGAAAATGTTGCTGTCTCCTCTCCAAAGTACTTGTGTTGTAGTAGATTATCCTTGAGATTACAGTAGTCTGGCATGGCCAGATCAGTTGAGACTAGAACTGAAGATAATTTTACTGCCTAATAGAATTAAAAAGGCACTAAGATACTAACCTGCATCTCTAGCAGCAATCCTGGGTCCAAAAGCATCTGTGAACTACTGACCAAATTGACTAGCACGCAACTCATTCCATTTAAGAATGGCAGTGCAGTCTCTTCTAGATCATCAGCCTTATCAACCACTATCAACTCCATTTTACCTGGATTCTTTGCCATGGCTTCCAGGCATCAGCCTAGATGGAGGTGATGGTTCCTGGGAGCCTTATTTAAATAAATAAAAATCTACCTGTTATTAGCGTACTAATTCCATATAACCCTGAAGCTTAAGACAGTCTCGGCAGCTGAATATAGATATTGAAAAGCATTGAGAATAGCATCAATCCTTGTGAAATATCACAAGGTAAGTTCAAAGTAGTGGATTTGGCATTATAGTTAACCATCCTCTGCATGTGATCAGTTAGAGAGGATCAACACAGTTTAAGAACTACATCTTGTACACTTAGTTTCTACTAATCAAGAATTATATGATCTAATTTCATTAGCACAAAACTTTACTCTCTGAGCTATTGCTTCTAAAAATTAGCTTTGACAGTATGTTAGTCACACAATGCATAGAAGCTCCTGCCCAGTATGCTTGCTGTTTGCATTAGAGATCAGAGGTGCTGGTTGTATGGATGAACAAATAGAGCGTATGGAACAAGGAGAAGTAGGTGAGAGTGGAGGTTCTCATAAGATGGGGGAAAGAAGTTTTAGAAAGAAACTACTGAACGAATGGCTCTTTGGCAGGAATGCAGAAGGCCAGCACAGGAGGCTGTTACAGACCTTGAGGAACAGGACAAAGGAACTGGTAGCAGAAGTTCAGTTTTGTGGTTTGCAAGAAGACTGAAGAGGAAATGTGTATTGGAATGGAGGATTTAAAAAAATAATGCATAGAATCTTGAAGGTGTGAGGTGTTTCAGGGAGTCATGAGAGATACATTAAAAGGGTGTAGTGCAGTCATGTACAAAAAGCTGAGCTGAGGTACAAAGATGGGCTTATAGCATTTTTGCAAAGACCAAAGGGTGTTTTTTGCTGAGAGTATAGGAACTGTCAGCTGCCTGGATGAGTGAGGAGTTGAGCTTGTTGCCAAGACTGTGAACTGGGGAAGCTGATACTTTGAGGCTGACTGCTGACCTATTGACTGTGTGAAGTTGGAGCATGGTGGCTAATGTGAGTTTTGGCTGTGGAAAACAGGCTCAGATTGCTGCTCAGCTGTGATGTTTGCTGAGCTAAGTGATCTCGGGCAGGTTTCTCTGTGATTCTACAAATCAGTTTTACGAGCCTATGTTGTAACGTCTTGGAATTTTTAGGATTGTGCTAAAAACATATCTGTATATATCCTTCAGACTGTTCCATCTTTATCTAACACCCAAATAACGGCCTCTGCGCACATCCAAAAAAATCTGCAAGAAGGCTGAACAGGGACTTAAGCGAAGCTGCTAAAGGAGAGGAAAACAGAGGAAGGCTGTAGAAAGCAGCCACTGAAAACCCTGGAAGTATGGATGATCCTGGAAGGGGATATTTCAGTTAGGGGTGTTCACTTCAAAAAATTCAATTTTAATTTTGTATCCAAATTTAAGGAAGGGCATGCTTTTTTTTAATCCCAAATTTTTTCAGACTCTTGGTATTGTTTAAGGATTGGGGGGGGTTTCCCCCGGTTATATGGTTTTATGTCACAAAAATTCAAGACCATTTTTCTAGTTCTCCCCGTTTTGCCCCCCACCCCCACCCCAAGGCAACAGTAGAGGGAGAGAAAAGAATTTGGCTCATCAAACTAGTGTTTGACAGGGTCTTCTCTTTAAAATTTAAAAGGACTGGAAGCCTAGCCTGGCAGCTGATGTGGACACCTGATAGTCCTGAGGACAGGTCTACTGGTCACTGGAAATAATAGTTCCATTATTTCCCATGGGTAGATCTATGGACTTATTATTTCCAATGGCCTGTACTTCCTGGCTATGAATTGGTTAGGTGGGGTTTCTAATCTTTTTAAAATTTAAAGGGATAGAGATGCTAACTAACAGCTTTCGGAGTAGTTTCCTTTCTCTCTCCCACTTCAGTCTTTTGCCTCCCAGAAACCAAAACACTCCAGAAATTCCAGGAGATAAAGCTTAATTACTTCCAGAATTTCAGCAGTATTTTGGGTAATTTCAGATATCCCCAATTCAATCTTAGGCAGCTAATTTTGGGTTTAATTTTATCTATGTCCAAATACACACCCCAGATTTTATTCTTCCTTTCCTCCATGAAACCAGTATATATTATTCTCTCTATTTTGCCCTCAGAACAACCATTTGAGGGTTGGTCTGTGCTGAGACAGTGACTGAACTGAGATCAACCAAGATTTGGGTGCATAGGGGAAACTTTTCAAATTTCTTCACCCCGGCTCTACAGTTCTTTATGTGCCTCTACTTTGGTTCTTCTAAAAGCAAATGTCATGGTAAAGTGAACAAAACAAACCCATCTGTCAGTGCAAGTGACCAAAAGCAAGGTAAAGGTTTCAGCATGCCAGAAAACATTTGTAAGCTGTGATGACAAAGCAACACCATCTCTCCCCAAATGGCTTGAAAGGGGAACTGCTTATGCTCATTTCCCTGAAAGTGTTGAGAGCAGGTGAGAGTCAAAGGAGGAGGGGGAAACAGATGAGAAGTTGACCTCAGGTTCCTGTGTGGATTATATTGTATTCGGGTTCGGGGTTGTAACTGGGGTTCCAGGTTTGGGTGGGGTAGTGCTAACTGGGGTTCCAGCTTGTACTTCAACTGTAAGTGCCATTGAGAGTCAATCTTGTCCAGCTGAACATTATTAAATTAATTGGGTACTAATTGTCAAAATAATGCAGATGAACATATTAAGCTGCCTTATACTGAATCAGACCCTCAGTCCATCAAAGTCAGTATTGTCTACTCAGACTGGCAACAGCTCTCTTGGGTCTCAAGCTGAGGTTTTTCATGCCTACTTGCCTGGACCCTTTTTAGTTGGAGATGCCGGGGATTGAACCTGGGACCTTTTGCTTACCAAGCAAATGCTCTGTTACTGAGCCACCATCCCTCCCCTAGACACTAGAGCAGGGGTGTCAGACTCATTTGTTATGAGGGCTGGATCTGACATAAATGAGACCTTGTCAGGCTGGGCCATGTGTGTACCTATTTAAGATTAGGTAGCAGAGATATAAACTTTTTAAAGGACACAGAGAAACACGACTATTTTTTTTTTTAAAAAAACTTAAAATAAAACATGCTTAAAACATTAGCACTTGTTGGTCTTAAAGGTGTTTTCTTTGTATTTCTTCCATGGGATCCAGGGAACAGGGCAAAGGAAGCTCTGGCTCTTTCCCTTCCTCCCCAGGGGACCAGGAGGGGGAGGAGCCTCAACCAATGGAGAAAATCAAGGTTTTGCTCTGTAGCTCCTGTGCACTTGAGCAAGCCTTGCAAAGCAAGCTGTTATGCAGAAGGAAGCAAGAGAGGGAGAAGGAAGCAGATGACAGCCAGTTGCTTGGGGGCCTGATTCGGCCCCCAAACTGCATGTTTGACATCCCTGCACTAGAGGCTGTTACCTCAGTATTAAAAAGCTCTACCAAAATGGTTTTATCTATCTATGAAAATTACTTGTTGCAAACTATTAAGCATTTAAGTAGCATCAGCTAAAATTAATAGTGAGGTGGTAAACATCAGGAGAGATGAAATGGGCTTGTGCCTGAACATTCTAATATATCTGTGTTAGGGAATTTCATGAGTGCAGAAACCTTTCCCTATGACTCCCATTCCCACCAGGTTCAGAAAAGGTGGGGGGGATGATTGGCAATGGCACAGTAATTTCAGAAGGAGAGAGAAAAAAAACTGTTCCAAAGTTGAAACTATTTGTTGAAGATTAAAACCATTTGCAAAAACCAATAAAGAATTTAGTATGCAGTATATGTTAATCCGAAATTCGATACTTAAACTTTGCGTGCAGTAATTTTATAAAGGATATCCTTGGATGCTCTTGTCAAGACCCAAAGAAAGTGAGTAGTTGGCCAGAACTATTTGGAACAAAAATAAATTCCCACATTAAATTCCTTTTCCCGTCCATAGGAGCTAATGTAACTGTCAATTAACTCTGTGACGAGCATACATTTCTGGCATACACAGCAAAGCTCAGCCTTTTTCTTTCTACCTTTCAAGGGATCAAGAAGGTCAAGGAAAGCTGGATTATGCCAGGCTGACTCTAAAGAGTCAAGGTTGACTGAGAGTTCCAGGAAGCTAAGTTCTGATACTCTTATTTAGAATCTTATAGTATGTAAATATCCCAAAAATCATGTGAGGCAAAAGACATATACAGTGTTACCTGTACTAGGAAGGTCACATCACCTGAAGTGTTCTAAAGCCTCCTGGGAAACAAAGTTTCAACTGTAGAAGCTAATTACTATAGAAATCAAAATAGCATAGGGTTCACAGAGGATTGAGACTCAATAAGCCCTAATTCTGCAACAGTCTGCAAACTTCTGTTTCATGGTGGACGGCTGAACTTGCCATGCCCTCTTGAGTGTTTCAGCAGTGTTTGCACAGGATTATACTTGATGTGCCTATAATTTGGTGCAGTTAACACATTGATGGAAATGGCTGTTATTGTGCCTGTGATTGAAAATGATTTCATAGAATCATACAGTTGGAAGGGACCATCAGGGATCCATTTAACTCCTTGCCTATTTTATAAATTCATTTTCTGGATGCAACATAATGTATGGGCAATATGTTTAAACTGAACTACCATAAGTGTCTTGCCCTGTGTGAAGCTGATAAACTCAAAGGTACAAAGAAGATTTTAATAGCAACTGGCCAACTCTGCTGTCCTGAATGTCTTGGTAAGCAGTAATACAATGTTAGTTATTTTCTTACACAGATACAGTGAAGGAAGGTGAGGGTGGATCTCAACTGTGGTTAAGGTATGGGGAGTGATTTTGAGCCTCCTGTCTTGACCTTGGTTAAGGAGCATATTTTATAGATGTCAGCCACATTGAAGAGTAACTAATGCCTGATTTTAAAGGTGATGCTGGCAAGGTAAATGAACCTGTGGGATTTTTCAGTCACACAGCATCTCATTTGAGCTGAGCTGAGCTACCTGCTCAGAACAGCAGTGTGTGCTTAATTAGCACATCATTGCAACATGTGCATGGCGCGTAGACCTCTGGTGTTCTAATTAATCATGTGTAGGTGCTTTGTGTGGATAGCAACCTAGTTTAAAGTGACTTCTTATGCCATTTAAGTCAGGTTTTAGAATGCTAGTTGGGTAGGAAGCCCAAGCAGGGCTCAAAGCCCTGTTTCAGTTTAACTTTTTAAATCAGTGTTGGCTCTTGGTGCCAACAAGCTAGCTGACTTCTGTTTAGACTGGAAAGTATGTGCCATTGTATAGGTAATCAGTTAACCTAAGGTAATAATAGTACATGTAATAAATGTTAAAAGCATTAACTCTGAATAAATTTTTGGTGTTGTGGGCAACTGGCTAACTTGTGCAATGTCTGTTCCAATAGCCTGCCATGGGAACTAATAATTTAACTACATCTATGAGTGGATTGACTCTTCAGCCAGAAGGATTGAGACCTATCAACCTTCTTCAAGACAGAAATATTCTTCCCACAACTCCCCTACAGGCACCTGTCCCAAACTTGCATGAAGATATTCAGAAGCTGAACTGTAATCCAGAGTAAGTCATCTTTGGTTTAGTGAACAAAATTCAAATTTACCTTTTCAGTTTTAATATGTCCTGAAGGAGCTCCCAATATATATATATATATATCTCCGTCGTTTTAATTTCCTGGCATCTTAACAAAAGCAAAATACATAATAGCGAAACATAAGTGGTTTAAAAGCACTTAAACATTGATTAATCTTTGTTTAGCTAATGTAATTCGTACCTTAATATATGTTTATCTAGCATTGATCTTACAATTGGAGTAGCAGTTGCTGATTTGAACATTATAAGTCCCTTCTGTTTTGTAATCAGTTTAACTTTTCTAAAGCGAGATAGAACATTGGCATATTTTAATTGTAAAGTTCTTCTCAGAAAATTGCACAGTGTCCACTTTTAACAGATTACTTTACAGGCTTATTATGACAAATTGATTGTCTGCTAAAATAGTCAGACTAACATTATGAGAACAGTTCAGATGTTCTTGTACTTCATGCCAAATAGAGCAGGTGATTGGCACCTAGGGTGACCATAATGTCTGAAGGCCAGCCAGGGACACGTGGGGGGGGGGGGGGGGAAGGTAGGGGTGCGCGCGCGCGGAGCGCCGCCGGAAACAGGAAGTGACGTCACTTCCGGCGACGTCACTTCCGGTGACGTCATGCCACCACAGGAAACAAGGAAGTGACATCACTTCCTGTGACATCATTTCCCCGCGTCACCTGCCGGAAATGGGAAGTGACATCACTTCCTGTGACATCATTTCCCCCAAATGCCACGGCCGGAAACAGGAAGTGACTTCACAGCACTTCCTGTGACATCCCCAAAAATCCCCCAAATATTACCGCCGGAAACAATTTTGTTCTGAAATCCTGTATATACTTCATCAGTATATGGGATAAGGCACTTTCTCAACTGTGCTGCATAATGCAGCCTATTTATTTTGTCCTGTTTGCTCTGTTGGCTCTATCTGCGCCACCTTCATCACTTTCGGGGTGTGCATCCCCCAGTGGGGTGCTCTCCCGACTCCCTCCGCCGGCTGTTTCTGATAGCCCTGCGCCCCCTCTTTCATTTGATATGTGTCCCGTGCGGGTGCCACCCTCCCGCCGGGAGATGCCGCAAAATGAGCCCCCTTGAGGCTTATGGCGGCAGGGCTCGGGGGAAGCGAGCTAGACTGCTGTTCTTTTGAGGGGTTATAGAGTGTTTCGAGCCCGTCCCTGTGGCATCGGTCCCCTGGCATCGGCGAGGGAGGGAGGGAGCTGCCGGCGCTGGCCTCTGGAGGCCTCCAGGGACCAGCGCCGGGCCTCTCCGCTACCGGCGCTGGCCTCTGGAGGCCTCCAGGGACCAGCGCCGGGTGCCCCGCGGCCTCCCCGCGGCCTCCGCTGGTCCCTGGAGGCCCTCCAGAGACTCTGGAGGGCCTCCAGGGACCAGCGGAGGCCGCGGGGAAGCCTTCGCTGACCGGCGCTGGTCCCCGAAGGCCTTCCAGACGCTCTGGAAGGCCTTCCGGGACCAGCGCCGGGTGCCCCGCGGCCTCCGCTGGTCCCTGGAGGCCCTCCAGAGACTCTGGAGGGCCTCCAGGGACCAGCGGAGGCCGCGGGGAAGCCTTCGCTGGCCGGCGCTGGTCCCGGAAGGCCTTCCAGAGGCTCTGGAAGGCCTTCCGGGACCAGCGCCGGGTGCCCCGCGGCCTCCCCGCGGCCTCCGCTGGTCCCTGGAGGCCCTCCAGAGACTCTGGAGGGCCTCCAGGGACCAGCGGAGGCCGCGGGGAAGCCTTCGCTGGCCGGCGCTGGTCCCCGAAGGCCTTCCAGAGGCTCTGGAAGGCCTTCCGGGACCAGCGCCGGGTGCCCCGCGGCCTCCGCTGGTCCCTGGAGGCCCTCCAGAGACTCTGGAGGGCCTCCAGGGACCAGCGGAGGCCGCGGGGAAGCCTTCGCTGGCCGGCGCTGGTCCCCGAAGGCCTTCCAGAGGCTCTGGAAGGCCTTCCGGGACCAGCACCGGGTGCCCCGCGGCCTCCCCGCGGCCTCCGCTGGTCCCTGGAGGCCCTCCAGAGACTCTGGAGGGCCTCCAGGGACCAGCGGAGGCCGCGGGGAAGCCTCCACCACTGCCGCCGGGCCCCGCGCGCGGGCGAGGAAGGCGGCAAGTGAGGGAGGGAGCGTCCCTGCGCCTGCGCAGGGGCCCTGCGCAGGCGCAGGGACGCTCCCTCCCTCACTCGCCGCCTTCCCCGCCGGCGCCCGCGGCCCACCGGCTCCGGGGCTGCCTAAACCGGGACCTTTAATGGTCCCGTTATAGGCAGCCCGGGAGCCGGGATTGGGTGGCCAGAACCGGGAATGTCCCGGGAGACCGGGACGGTCTGGCCACCCTATTGGCACCTGCTTCTTTTAATTCATTGACCATATTTTGTGAGATTAAGTAGACATTCTCCATCATGCTCTAGGGCCAGAAAGTTCCACAACTGCAGTGCTTTCTACATCAGAAGGGACTAGTGTAATTTCTTTCGATGTATATGCAATATATTTTTGAAATTGTAGTTGTCTGTTGCCTGGAGCAGTTTCAGTATTTCCTAGGCTTGCTTGTCAGGCTGGATGATTATTGCTTGCAGAAATTACACTAGGGCAGTAAAGTGTTTAAAGTTGTTATGGGCTATATACTTTAACTGCAGATAAAATACTTCCTGCATAGCAGCAGGGACTTCAGAGTTTATGAGTTTTGCCCATTTAGCTCTATGTCCTTTGCACTCATTTGTAGTTAGCCTCAATAAATCAGTGAGGAAAAATTTAGCCTCCGAATGGTTGATGGAGAGAAACCAATGAACAACAACTAAGTTAGTGAAATGATCAACCCAGGCTTGGGCCCAGGGATGTTAGTATAGGAACCAGCAATGCTGTATGGTTTCAGAGTTCTTTAAGGGCCAGGAAGCCATCACAGTCCTGTGACAAATAGACATTTCTTTCATTGGCTGCCGGAATAATCAACTAACCTTCTGCAGTTTTCAGGTGTGAACTAATCTGTGCATTATGTTTGCCACTTGGAGGCTGCAGCAAACTTTTTTGTATGTTAACAAGCTTACCATATAGATTGTTATTCTTAGCCTGTTTTCTAGGAAGACTGATGCATATGCTTTATGTGATTAGCGGTTCATATAATAAGCTGTTGTAGAAGCTAGTGTATTACTGTGCAGAGGTTGTATCATGGAAATATAACATATAGGCTGACCTTTACACAGAAACACAAACCAGTCTGGAAGGAGCATTCTCTCTCTGTAACTATTTGCTAGGATCTCCTTAGGATGTCTTGTCTTGCACGTTGAGAATTATGACTTTAGGCCAGTGATATAATCCAAAGCCTGCATGTACTTGCTCTTCAGATGGGCTTCCTAGAAAATCCAAGAGTCTAGATCAAAATTAATTCGACACAAAGCAGAATTCAACACAACTTTCTTGCCCTACTCCACCTATAAGACAGTATACATTTAGTACTGGAAATAATATAAAATTAAATCTGAACGTATTTCCTGAGTTGAAAAACTTCAGAACAGATGGGTAACGCTCTTTGGGTAACACTGGAGAGAGAGATCTAAAGAAAGTATACAGGAGAGGACCAAGATGCATTCCAGTGCTGGTGACTTTGATCCTTTTCCCCTCATGTAGGTTGTTTCGATGTACCTTGACTAACATTCCTCAAACTCAGGCCTTATTGAACAAAGCCAAACTTCCTTTGGGGCTCCTGCTTCATCCTTTCAAAGACCTATCGGTATGATATGTTATTTAAACCTTTGTGTTCTCCTGCTATTGACTTTCAAAAGAATGATGCTCCCTGAAGTGTGTGTTAGCCTCACCCCAGAAAAAGTAACATTTATCACAGGTGAAACAGCACATGTAATGGAGATTTTCCCACTTTTGGGTATTTTGTCTACATTCCTGTGATGGACACATGCTTTGCTCAAGCAGAAAGTGTGTATTTTGAAATGTGTGTTTTATCTGGTCAGGCATTTCAGCTGTTAATATTGAAATCAACGTCTACATGTTTTCCAAGAAATCTGCCTTTCTGTGATTGTCTAGGATGGTTGCTATTTGCAGATAGGCAAAGGGTTTCTAGACTGGGGAATAACTACTTGATTCTAGTGGGAAATGTGGCATCAGTTATATGCACAGACTGCTTCTTCAGCCTGACTTTGTATTAATAGATTTCCTTTTTGCATATGTGTGTTGGATGTGCCTTGTAATACAGGCTTTGTGACTGCTGGAGTGGCATATATTGCCAAGTATGTTAGCACACAAATCTGATCAGCATCTCCACTGTTCTTTGTCTCTGCTGCTTCATATATATTGTAAGTCTAAGTTCTACCCAGACGGAGCTATTCCTACCCCCAAGTATTTTGTCAGTTTATTTTGAGCTTGGAGTAATATATGTGTTTGAAGCAGTTACCCATGGATTTTATATAGTCCCTGATTCCACATTGCCTGTTGAGTGTTGACTTTTTTTCTAATGCTGTCAAACTAACAGCATTAGGTTGTAATTAGAATCCCTGCTGTAAATGCACACAGAAGCCAATCTTCAGTTACTGGCAGCACTTACAAACTCATAACATCACAGAGTTGGAAGGGGCTTAGAATTCAAGGAACTATCATATCCGAGGCATGAGCAGAAAATGGACGTCTGTGTGACCTGAGATAATGTATTCTTGGTATATTCCTTTTTTTTCTCCCTAGCAATTGCCTGTAGTAACTTCCAGCACAATTGTGAGGTGCCGAAGCTGCAGGACATATATCAATCCTTTTGTCAGTTTTCTTGATCAAAGGAGATGGAAATGCAACTTATGTTACAGAGTGAATGATGGTGAGTTTTCTTTCCAAAATGAGGGCGAATCTGCTAAGACCAAACTAGATAAGGCTTTGATCACCAATCTCCACCTCTAATATATTATCTCGTTTTAAAGGTCTTGTAATAGTGGAGACAGGCTTTCATTATGGGTTGTGCAGTGGTAGAAGGGTTAAACTGCTCTTCCTGCATAGCCCCAGTGTGAATTGGGGGAGGGGGTACATGTGTAGCCATAACTGAACTTCTAAAGACAAATATCTGTGCTCCTCCCCTTTTTTTAGTTTGAGCCTCAGCTGATATCTCTCATGCTGACCATTTTAATTCTGAACTTTAAAAATATCATTAACTACTTGATTCCAGTGGAAAATAATTACGGCATCATTTACCAGCACTTACTAAGTTCCAGTACTCCTAAATATGACCTTATTTGTAACATCTCTCTAGGCTTTCCTTAGGGAATGTTAGGCTCACTAGTTATACTTAGAATAATCTCTAGAGCACTTGTGCCTTAATTAGTAAAGTGCAATTACAGTTTTTGTTTTCTACAGTTCCTGAAGAATTCATGTACAATCCTGTGACAAGAGTTTATGGAGAACCTCATAAAAGACCTGAAGTTCAAAATGCTACAATTGAATTTATGGCTCCCTCTGAATACATGGTGAGTCGCCCGCAACCCTGACAAATGTTGATGTTACAATACTATCCGTAAGGAGATGGATTAGTTAACTCACAGTACTAAACCATTATTTTGCATTATATGAATTGGTCAGGATGTGTTTGAGGATTTGTCACTTTCTATATGTCTCTGTGTTAAATGCAGTCAAGTCGGTTCCGACTTACAGTAACTCTGTGAATTAACATTCTCCGAAACATCCTGTCATTAACAGCTTTCCTCAGATCTTACAGGTTGAGGGGCGTGGCTTCCTTGATTGAGTCAATCCATCTCATGTTGGATCTTCCTGTTTTCCTGCTGCTTTCAACTTTTCCTAGCATGATTCTTTCCCAGTGACTCTTTTCTCCTCATAATGTGACCAAAGTACAATAGCCTCAGTTTAGTCATTTTAGCTTCTAGGGAGAGTTCAGGCTTCATTTAATCTAGAACCCACTTATCTGTCTTTTTGGCAGTCCACAGCGTCTGTAGAACTGTCCTTCAACACCACATTTCAAAGGAATCTACTTTCTTCCTGTCAGCTTTCTTCACTGTCCAACTTTCACACCCATACATAGTAATGGGGAATACTGTGATATGAATTACCTTGATCTTGGTCTCCATGACACATCCTTATGCTTAAGAATCTTTTCTAGCTCCTTCAGGGCTACCCTGCATAGTGTTGTCATTTTTTACATACTAGAAATTCCTGGAGTATGTAAAGTGTCTGTAAATATAAAGAGACATTCCCCCTGCTCCCCATGGGTTGATGACTTCTGACCATAGTACGGAGCCAAGGAATATTGCCTTCCAGGAACTATGCATTATTGATGGTGGTTGAATGTCAGGTTACAGACAAAAAAGAAAACACTGAAACCCATAAGAACTTACATTAATATGGAGGGGATGATTTAGGTGAAGAGGACAGCTCTCATTCTCTTCTTCTCCACCCCTGCTTCTTGCAAATCTTCAGTTTGTTCCTTTGTATTATTAATATGGCAAGTGTACTTGCAGGTCCCATTAAAGAATAGGTATCTGATGCACCATTACCCATAACTCCCCCAGAAAGCTAATTTTGCAATCTTGTTATATTGATGTTGTCTAGTTCTGCTAAAGATTGAGAATTGGGACCAAAAGATATGAGAGCATAATTGCTGACCACAGTCCAGAGAACTCCTTAGGAATCTGCAAGGACTTGCATGTATCTAGTTCAACAGTTATTCCCTTTTTTTGAGGAGCTTTCTGCACTGTGTTGAAAGCAGATTTTAAAGCTTCCCAAATTTTAAAAATGGCTTGTTAAGGTTTGCTATATGAAAACAAATTTGGTAAAACTGAGAGGAATGGCTAACACCTTAGAAATAAAATTCAAAATCGTATGGATACATTGGAAAGCTGAATTGAAAACAGTCAGATTCAGCAGAGGCAACTGTAAAAGTCTGCATCTAGAAAAACTATATACACAGGTAACTAATTTGCATATTAGGCCACACCCCCTGACACAAAGCCATCTGGAACTGCGTTCCTGCTCAAAAAAAGCCCTGCCTGGCCTTGACAGTAGTATATGTAAAAAGGATCTCAGGAATACACAAACTGAAGTTCAGTCACCAGTGTGATGCAACTGCAAAAAAAGCTAATATGATTTTAATCTGCGCTTATAGAAGCATAGTATTTGAAGTGCAAATAGATTCCTCCAGTCTACTGTGTGCTGATCAGACCATACCTGCACCCTTCTGTCTGTTTCTCGTTGCTGCACTGTAGGTAAAATGTAGACAAATTAGAATGAGCTCAGAGGAGAGCAACAAAGTTCTTTGGAGGTCTGGAAAACAAATCCCAAGAGGAAAGGCTGAAGGATCTGGGTATATGTAACCTGGAGAAGAGAAGACAGAAGGGAGATGTAATCATGTTTTTTAAACACCTGAAAGGATGTCATAAGGGCGAGGGGCAGTGGCTCAATGTTAGAATCTCTGCTTGGAATGCCAGCCTGTTGGCATCGTCTGTTAAAAGGATCAGGTAGTAGGTAGTATGAAAGGTCTCAATCTAAGATCCTAGAGTGGTGCTGATATCTGAATAGACAATGCCGATCTTGATGGACTAATGATTTGTCTTGGTATAAGCCAACTTCATGCATTCATGGAAAAGAGCTTGGATTTGTTTTTACACAAGAGGGAAAGACTGGATCCGGTAGGCATGTTAGAGGGCAGATTTTGATTAAGCATTAGGTAAACATTTCTGTCAATAATTGTTTTCACAGTGGAACCAAGGGGGGGGGGTTGTCTTCCTAGCTGGACTGGAGGTAGGTTTTCAAGCAGAGCCTGGAGAGCATTCTGTTGTGAGTGATACATGATTTCTTTCAGTAAGCAGGGTACATGACTTATAGGCTACATGCTCTATAAGGGTCCTTTCAACAGTATGGCAAAAAGTCAAACGACTTGCTGTGTAGTTGCAACCAGGGGTTTTTTTTCTGGTAAAAGAGGTGCCAGAAATCTCAAGAGGGAAATTAAGGAAAAACACACAAGTTTTTGAGATCCCCCCCAAAGAGGTTCCAGAACTCTGTTCCATTGCATTCCCCCAGAGAAAAAAGCCCTGTGTGCAACAAAATGAGCGGTGTATATATTTGGTAGCTGTATTGCTTTAGAAGACTTTTAGCATTTCTTTTGACCATTTTACACTATCTCAGTCAAGTAGAACTGGATCTACATTTTTTTGGGGGGGGGGACTTAAAAAATGATACCTCCTTATGGGCCCATTCTATCTTATGGGCCCATAGAATAGAATGGACTCCATACCCAATTTGGTGCCCCCCCATCAGTCCCCGGGGCAAGCACACCCTATGTGCCCCCCTAGATCCGGCCCTGCAGTCAAGATCCAAATAAGCAGTTCTGATTGCAAGAGGAGGGTTTTGCCACTTCTGCTTTTCAACTGCAGCCACGTGCGTTATGCTGATTTCTGCTGAGGAAGGTGTCCTCTGACCAAAAGAAGCAGTTTGTGGGTGGTCTGGTGCATATGCATAACATTTTTGGACACTCCCCCTCCAGTAGAAACACTTTGTATGAAGTTGGATAAAAAAATTGCCGCGTTGTCAAGCAAAGCAGGCTCCTAAGCCACTCCAACTTGTGCTCTTTAAAAACAAATACAAATGACCACGTGTGTTGTTTTTCCTTTCAAACTCAGATCAGAATTCTAAAAACCTGTTTGAACGCTTGGGTATGATTGGTATTTGGGAGCAAAGTAGCTTGCTAATAGGTAATAAGGCAAAGTAGCATTATTAGGGTCTGCTGACAAATAATGTAGCTAAGTTATGTAATTTGAATCCTGCTTCCACAATCATTTTAGCTTTGCATGCTTCTGTACCCCGTTGATTTCTGAAAAACAACGGTCTCTTGGATTTGGGGCCTTTAAGAAATGCTTTCAAGACAGTCTTAGATGCCTAACTTTCCTTCCTGACAAGGATCTAAAGGAAAACATGCAGTCTCTGCCTGCTCACTTTTGATTTATTGTGCTGCTCCTTGGCATGCTTCTATCTTATACAGTTTAGGCTGGCATTCTTTATTTAAAACAGAACAGTTTACTGTGCCTAACATCTTGAAGTAACTGAAACATAACTGCTTATTTTTCAGCTACGTCCACCTCAACCTCCTGTGTACCTCTTTGTATTTGATGTGTCTCATAATGCAATAGAAACAGGATACTTGAACACTGTATGCAAGACCTTGTTGGACAATCTAGACTTGTAAGTTCTGTATATCTTTTTGATCTTGTCATTTAATGGTCACATTTTTGCTAGGCTTGTTTGAGCTGACTTATTATCAGCTCTTTTACATGATGAACTTTTAAAATGTAGAAAGGTACACAGTTAACGCAAGTTCAAATTGCATATGTGCCCTTCATACACTGTGAGTAGCTTTGATAGAGAGGATTGATCAGTCAAGAAGATAACAGATTCATACGAATCTCAGAAAAGTTTAATGTTCTAATAGTTTCCTCATTAAATGCCAGTTTGCTTCATGGTATCTTTCTGTGTTTAGGTTGCATCCTTTGGTTGCTGGGGTATATCCTGGAGGGAGAAGTTAATCAAGAACATTGTGCTTTTGTGCTGCTTTGTAATTTCCTATCTAGTTAGAATTTTTTATCTCACTTTTCGACTTTTAACAAAATGCTGTTATAACTTACAGCAAGTAAATACAAATAATTTGATGAAAAGTGCTGTTATGCGTTCCTGAGGAAAGGACCATCTCAGAATCACTAGGTGTGGTTGGGTGTTTCACCAGGCTCCTCGATCTCCACGCCTCAGGGGAGATGATTCTTGAAACAGCCCTGCAGTGGCAGTTGGTGAAGTGAGGGGTCGCATCAAATGTAATATTAAAAACTTTTAAATCGTCCTCTCATTCCATAGCTCCCCCCCCCCATTGTGAAATATTGTTATTCTAAATGGAGTACTGTTTGGCTATCTGTTTTGTTACAGTAATATATTGTTATATAAGTTTTAATTTTTTTGGATTGAAGGATTCCGAACAAATCTGAATATCGGACTGTTAACTGTGCAGAAAAATTATATCCAAAGGGCAGTGTGCTACGGATATTTTTTGTTGCATAGAAAGTATCTGTTTGACAGGTATGTGTAGACCCTTTTAAAACATGATGCTAAGTTTCTCTGTTTAATTTCCAGACTTCCAGGAAATACTCGAACAAAAATAGGCTTTATAACTTTTGACAGCACAATCCATTTCTATAGCCTTCAGGAGGGTCTCTCTCAGCCTCAGATGCTTATAGTTTCAGATATTGAAGGTAAGTAGAAATCACTTGCAACATTTAATTTATTACATAGAATCCCATGTTGAAATTTTAATCTGTCAGTGACCAAATTCAGCTTCTTTATATAAAAAAAGGTTAAATATAGTATCTGCGGGTGTAGCCACAACAGATGACTTTCTACACAGATCACACTCATATAGGAAGTGTCAGAGTCTCTTCCAGTAGGTGCATGTGAAGATGGTCAGTCATATATGCCATTGTTTTGCATGCTAACGTCAATGAATTTATATATCCTTGGTATCTGCCTACTATTTTTGGTAGGAACTTGATGACTTGTGACGAGGTACCGAAAGACTTTTCTGCCCTTTCTGCTATATGCTCCCTCCCCTAAAGCTGGCCTAATATTAACCCTCCAGAGTAGCATTCCATGAAGTGTTAGGAAGCTGCTTCCAGAAAGGAGTCTGTAGCCCCACTCCCCACTTTTCCTTTTTTTGATGACATCCATGTGCCTAGAATTCAGTGCAGATAATTGTATTTGAATAGTTTTGAGAAGCATTGTTTATATCTCTATAGTATTCAGATTGTTAAGTTTCATAACTGTTGTTTTTCATGCAGATGTATTTATCCCAATGCCTGAGAACCTACTAGTAAACTTAAATGAAAGCAAAGAGGTAAGAGTGATATTATGCCATCCAAGCATTACAGAGATGTATTTAATTATGTTAGGTAAATCATACTTTATAACTTTGCCTTCTTGATATAAGGAGAGTGTAACTTGCAGGATCTCCCCCCTCCCCCAGCTCAAGTTGTACATAGATGTATTCATTGTGAAGATAACACTGTAGTTCTTCTGTAATGGACTGTTGTTTTGAAGGTGGAAATGGAAAAATAAAACTAGAAACCTGAAGGCAAAGTTATTATCTGAAATGCCAGCTTTTTTAGCTGGCTGGATTTAAATATCATGAATGCTTTAAATAATTAGCAAGTATTTTTAATCACAGAATATGAAAGAAGGTGCTATTCAATTGAGTTCAGTACAAAATTCCCACCTAGAAATTACTGGTGTTCCAAATTATTAAACTCTTCATTTGGCTTTATTAATCATCATGCATGTATGAGGGAGGACTGGGGTATGGCAGGAGAGGCAAGAACTAGCACAGTACTGGGTTGAGAACTAACCCCAGATTGCTGAGTGGCACCTTTCTTTAAGCAGTGCTTAGCCCTGTGAGATCAGGTCCTCCAATGCCCTATCCTCAGTCGAAGCCTTCCCAGCTAAGAATCAGGAATTTCTAGAGGCAGTATGGCTAGACCATGGGCACCAGTGAAATAACAAGATCAGTCTTCTCTTCCATCCCATGCCAATTATAATAAGGTACCCTTGCTAGAAGTAGGGGCTTGGCTTCTGCCACATTGTGGAAGAGGCAGCAGCTGTATACATGCGTACTTGTTATATGTACCCTTAAGTTTAGTTGGACGTTCTTGGAAATGATTGTGCATAGCATTGGTCTGTAAGTGCACACGCTTTATATAGTATATTCCATTGAAAGTGGAGGGCCTTTCATGTAAGTTAAAAGGATTTTATTTAGGAGCTGTAACACTGACAGTAAGCTAGTAGTCTTCTTGTAATGGTATTATTTATTTATATTTAATTTATTACTTTACATTTATATCCTGCCTTTTCCGCAAGCAGACTCAGGGCAGTTAACAATCAGTTATATAATACAATTTAAAACCAATCAAATACAGTTAAAAACATTTTGTGGTGGTATACAACTTTGACATGGCGGAATCTTTCTTTTTTCTGTTAGTGATCCCATGATATTTGTAGCTCCTCAGCGGTGAGAGGTGGTGGTTCTCACCTAGTTCAAGTGTTGAAAGCCTGTCAAAACAGTTCAGGTTTACAGGCCCCGTGGAATTGTGAAAGATCCCGCAGGACCCTTATGGCCTCCAGGAGGGCATTCCACATTTCTGGTGCCGCCACCAAAAAAGCCCTAGCCCATGCGTAGCATAGCCTGGCTTCCTTTAGTTCAGGGATGGACAATAGATTTTGTGTCCCTGAATGCAGTTCTATCTGTGAAACGTGGAGAAAGGCGGTCCTGTAGATAGGCAGGCCCCCGACCATAAAGGGCTTTAAAGGTCATAATGAAACGGACTTGGAACACAATAGGCAGCCAGTGGAGCTCTTTCAGCACTGGCCGAATGTGCTCCCATCTAGGGAGCCCCATCAACAGCCACGCTGCAGTGTTCTGCACTAGCTGTAGTCTGCACTAGCTGTAGGGTCAAGGGTAGCCCCATGTAGAGAGCATTACAGTGATCTGTTCTTGAGGTGACAGTAGCATGGATCACCAGAAAAGGGGCCAGCTGCCGTACCCGCCAGAGCTGAAAAAAGGCGGATTTGGTAGTGGCTGCTACCTGTGCCTCCATTGTCAGAGAGGACTCCAGAAGCACTCCCAAGCTCTTGACCTTAGAAGCCGGTATTAGTGGCACCCCATCAAGAGCTGGCAAAGGGATCACCTTTCCCAGGCCATCCCGACTCAGATAGAAGACCTCCGTCTTCGTCAGATTTAGCTTCACTGACTTAGCCTGAGCCAAGATGCTGCAGCTTGAAGAGCCAAGTCTAGATTTTCCAGGGTACAGTCGGAATGGCATCAATAGATAGAGCTGGGTGTCATCTGCACATTGGTGACATCCCAGCCCATACCTCCTGACAATCTGGGCAAGGAGCTGCATGTAGATGTTGAATAACATCGGGGACAGAACCACACCCTGTGGCACACCACATATAAGTGGGTGCCTTTGGGATGATTCTTCCCCCATCACCATCCTTTGTCCCCGACCTTGGAGAAAGGAGGCCAACCATTGCAAGGCAGACCCCTAAATCCCCATATCAGCGAGGCGGCTAGACAGTAACTGATGCTCAAACTGTGTCGAACGTGGCTGACAGATCTGATAGTAACAGTACCACTGAGCCGCCTCGGTCCAGATGTTGCATGAGTTCATTCATGAGGGCGACCAGAACCATCTATGTCCTGTGACCTGGCTGAAAGCCGGACTGGAATGGATCCAGTGCAGAAGTGTCATCCAGGAATCCCTGTAGCTGAATCGCCACAGCCCACTCTATGACCTTACCCAAAAAGGGAAGGTTCAACACCGGCTGATGGTATAGATAGTGAAGTACTTTTACTGGTTCCAATGCCCAGCTCCTGCAGCTCTTAAAGTTTATTTTGAGGGGTGTTAAATTTTATTTGAAGGAATGGGTGAGGTTGTGAGGTAGTTTTATTTATTTACTTCATTTACTCCTCACTGTTTTCCTCAATGAGGACCCAAAGTTGCTTACAACATTCTCCTCTTTTACATTTTATCCTCACAGCAATTTTGCGAGGAAGGTTAGGCTGAGTGTGTGTAACTGGCCCAAGGTCACCCAGCAAGCTTGTGAGGTATAATGAACCTGCATCTCCCAGATCCTAGTCTGACACTCTAATCAGTATATTGTGCTAGTTCTTGGGAAGGTCAGCAGACTTGCTAATAGGGGAAAGATGAAAGAGATGATTTGGTCGTCAGAATCTGTGGCTTCATCTTGAAAGGCTAGAGAAAGAACCTATAGTGACCGGCAGTTACAAATGGCAGCTAAAATGTATTATCAATATTTTGTGTATATTTTGATATGCCTACTGGTACTAATGGAAGGCTTTATTCTATGTTCTCCAGTGTGGGAGGAATATTCTTTGAAATTTCTAATGCTTTAAAAAACCTTTTTCTTCAGCTAATTCAAGATTTGTTAAGCACCTTGCCCCAGATGTTTACCAACTCCCTGGAAACACGGAGTGCTCTGGGACCAGCATTACAAGCTGCCTTTAAATTGATGTCCCCCACTGGTGGTCGAATTTCCGTCTTCCAGACGCAACTTCCATCTGTTGGAGCAGGTGCACTCAAACCTCGTGAAGAGCCTAACCAAAAAGCATCTGCAAAGGTAGGGAATCATAGTCTCTAAATGGGTGCCCTGATTCTAAATAATTTTTAAAGCACAAATGAATCATTTGACAGAATGTAAAAGGGATTTGGTAGGCCCTTCCTTAAATTGTTTGAGGAAATATTACAAAAGGCACTGTTACATGAATCAGAGTTAACAACCACGGTATCTGTAAGGTGGTGTTTGGGGTAGGTGGTTTGAAATCTTATTTCTGTTTTATTAACAGGATATACATCTTACGCCATCTACTGACTTCTATAAGAAGTTGGCCTTGGATTGTTCAGGACAGCAAGTTGCAGTTGACTTGTTTCTTCTTAGTGGGCAGTACTCTGATTTGGCTTCATTAGGTAAGGCATTTTGATGCCTGTATTTTTGGATGTCTCGTTTTTAAAAGGTGGGATTAAATATGAAATAAGTCATTTATATACTGCCTCATACTCAGTTGTGGTTCTCTGTCATAGTGATACGCTTCAAACAGTGAAGATCAACAATAAATGTATGAGAAGCTAAAATTGGAATGTTAAATTACGAGTACTAGTATAATGAAAAATACATCTCCTAGCATGTACTTCCTGCTATTACTTCTGGGAAGTCTCTTAATGGGCTTTTTGATGCTACCAATCAACAGGGCTGCCAGGAATATTTCAGGTATTTTGAAGGAAACTGGAAGACTCCTGGTCTGCACATGAAAAAGAAAGAAACCTACTCAACTAGTTTGAGAAGGATATATCAAAAACTGTTTGGAATAGGAATGCAGAGGGACTGGATTAAGAATGCCTGACAAAGTGGGGCTCGCAAGGTTATGCACACTCTGTAAGGATGGAGCTATTCTGAAGGACCATGCATAGATTATAGTGAGGTGGATCACAGGATGCAAGGCCAATCTGAGAAATGCTGAAACTGTACGGTAGCTCAAGTTATAGAAGCTAGCTCAAGTTATAGAGGTCCTGTAGCATTAACAAAAAAAATTGTAATTTAATAATCCTAATAACCATTCTGAAGTTAGAGGCCCCTCATAATATGAGGTCCTAAACGGTAGTTTACTTGTCTTGTATATAAATTCAGCTCCAATAGGATGCATTAGGGAACAGTGCAAAAAACCTCAGAAGAGTCCACGTGGTTGATAAGTAACGATAAACTGCTAATAACCTAGTGATAGATTTAGTGTTGCATAGATTGCCTCATCCTAAGATGTTCCCTTCCTACAAAGGAACAATATTTAAAGGTTTCCAGTCATAAGCCACAGAACAGATGTGCCCTGTGCACAGAGTAGAATACAAAACTGCTCTGAAGATTTAGTTTGCTCACATTGGGGGGAGCATATTCTGAGCATCAAGCAAAGCAGGATAGAGACAGTGAAGAATTGGACTGTCTCCATGGTTTTATATAAGGAAGTTCTTTCATATAAGTCTCACGGAAGAAGCGTCTTCTTGGATTTTTGCTTTAAAAGATATGCCATTAAGTGCAATAATTGCTTTTAAAATATTTTTAAGAAAAAGCTCATTAAGCCTCCTGACAATAATTAATGGATTATAGCTACTAATTTAGTGGGAAAAGGTGGAATCCTGTTTATTTTAAAAATATGGATTACAATCTTTGAAGAATTTGCAAGGAGAAAATAAACTATATATATTCCCATCCCTCTGTTTCTATGAACTCTCATGGGCTTCTCCATCTCCTCCCACCCCGATGAGTTCTCAACTGTTCTCAGCAGTCTATGCTTCCTCTTGTGACAGTTTTTGTTCCTGGTTAATTCACAAGGGCATAGCAGTGTGTAGAAACCATACCAGTATGTAGAAACCATACCTTGTCCGTAGGTGATCACTTTTGCTGCCTTTATTGTCAGCATGATCCACCCACTTTGCTTATTAGGTATTACCATTTTTATCACAACTCTTTTGTAAGAACACAGAAAGACGATTAGGAAATACGATTGTGGAAAATTGGAATGACAAATGCCAAAACGAACCATTTTCATTCCATCAGTAATGCCTTTGCTTTGTCAATTTATCTTTGCTTTGTCAATTTGTAGTTGGATCTTTATCTCACGGAAGCCCAATTTTGCACAGTGTAACCCGCCTAGAATAAAATTTTAACCTGTTAAGTTGACAATGCATTCTTGATTGATTGAGCAAGTCTGTTAAATCTTAGTTTTGTCATACCTAGTGTGGTGCCATCTTAAAGACATCAAATGTTTAAAACACATGTAGGAAAATTATTTGCACATTTTATCTGTTGTGCTCATTAGTAGTATTTTTTCTTATTCCTCCTGACAAATAGTTAAACTTTTCTCTACTTTTTGAATCGATCTGATCTCCAAGTAAATAAAAAAAATATTTGCACTTTTTCTTTTCCAGGGTGTATATCAAGGTATTCAGCTGGTAGTGTCTATTACTACCAGTCTTACCATCACCAACAGAATCCTCCTGTGGTAGAGAAATTACAGAAGGAGCTCAAGCGATACTTGACCAGGAAGATTGGCTTTGAGGCTGTTATGAGGATAAGATGTACCAAAGGTCTGAATTTAATTTGTCAGTGTTAAAGTAGATTTCCCCATAAGCGCCTAAATGAGTTGTTTGGCAAATGTATACATCAGGGGTGACCAAAGTTCCTTAATATAGGAGCCACATACAATAAATATCAGATGTTTGAGAGCCGCAAGTCATGAATGTCAGATGTTGGAGAGCTGCAAGACAGGAAGGCAGGCAGGCAAATAGATGGGGGAAGGATGGAGATGGAAGACAAATGCCTTGTCCAAGCCAGTCAATGGGACGGTGGGTTCTTCGAGAGCCACACACTATGTGTGAAAGAGCAACATGTGGCTCACAAGCCGCATTTCGGCACCCCTGGCATACATGTAATCATTAGAAAACTTAGAATTTTTACATTAGAAGTTTGGAAATGAGTAATGAATGCAGCTGACACATCCATGCATGTTCATTACTTGATGGCAGTTGAATGACGAGCTTGTTTTTGCAAGTAGTAAGAAACTTTGGCATGTGGTGTGATGTATGGTGACTGTTTGAGAAAAGCCAGTCTCTTGATGCTGTTAGTGAACATGCATGTGCTAGTAGATCATAGTTTTGCAGTGTGCATATCCAGAATAAGAGCCCCGTGGCACAGAGTGGTAAAGCTGCAGTACTGCAGTCGGAGCCCTCTGCTCACAACCTGAGTTCGATTCCGGTGGAAGCTGGTTCAGATAGCCGCTCCAGGTTGACTCAACCTTCCATCCTTCCGAGATCAGTAAAATGAGTACCCAGCTTGCTGGGGGGAAAGTGTAGATGACTGGGGAAGGCAATGGCAAGCCACCCCGTAAAAAGTCTGCCGTGAAAGCAACATCACCCCAGAGTCGAAAATGACTGGTACTTGCACAGGGGACTACCTTTACCTTTATATCCAGAATATGCTGATGCAGTTTGTCAAGCTTAAGTATTAACCTTTGAAGACTCTACTGTTTGCCCAATGGAAGCTTTCATATGTGATAACACTTTCATAAAAGTGAGAATTTTGCCAGGGTATTAAATTATAAATGCCAGGATATTAAATCTTTGACTGGAGCTGAGATATGTTAATACAGTGGAGCGGCTGCTTTACTGTTAGAAGAGTGATCTGTTTTCCCCTCCTTTGCTGCCAAAAACCACCTTTCAGGACTGAAATACTCATTACTAGTGACAGTGCTGGTCTCTGTATATTTGTGTAAGTTTTCCTTATGCCACATATGATCACCATAATTGTGTTATATTCAGGAGATATTAATTGAGGTCCAGTGGAGTCCCATGCATGTAAAAAAATGCTTCTGCAACACAAAGGGAGGTTGCTGATATTCCCTTGTGTAGAGGCAGTGATAATATTGAGGAGTTCTGAGAAGTCTCAGCATGTACATGGAATACTAATAATGAATAGAGTACACACCACCAGTTGTTGTACTGTGGTAGCACACAGAATATCTTGCATGGAAGGATCTGGCTGTTTGAGTTGATTTTCAAGCTTCTTTGTGACTTTCTTTGGCCAAAGTAATATTTAAAAACTTCTATACCAAAGCATTCCTCAGCATTATGATGTGAATGCAGTTCAGAAGATAGGCCATCAGTTCACAGTGTTAAAACAATGCTCCTTTTCATTCTAGGTCTTTCCATTCATACCTTTCATGGCAACTTTTTTGTGCGGTCAACAGACTTGTTGTCATTACCCAATGTGAACCCTGATGCAGGATATGCTGTACAAATGTCAGTAGAAGAGAGTCTGACAGACATGCAAGTGGTCTGTTTTCAGTCTGCCCTCCTTTATACATCTAGTAAAGGTAAGGACGTCATGGCATCAAATGCCATTGATGATTCAAGAGGTCTTGCTTTTTCTAGATCTTCAGATAAAATTAGCTGGATGTGAGGCATCTTAGATTCACTCACAGATTAGTTTGCTAGTAGTGTAGTTCTTCATTCTCTAACACTTTGAAGAGTGGGCACCAACTCATGGACAACTGTGTCAAGTATGGGCAATTATACTTTGCTATCTATACCATTGTGTTTCATGGATTTGGTTGGGAAAAAAGTAGCTTCTATTTAATTTCCAAAGTGAATTACTACTACAAAGAAAAACTATAATTTATCATTTTATGTTACTGTTTTGATATCTGTTTTGATACCTCCTGAAGCAGAGCCTGGACAAGTCTGTTAAATAGTGTTTGGAGACCATGGATCACATTCTGTTCTCTGTACAGGTGAAAGGAGGATTCGTGTCCACACACTGTGTTTGCCGGTTGTTAACCAGTTGAGTGATGTTTATATGGGTGCAGATGTACAAGCTGTTACTGGACTTTTAGCCAATATGGGTAAGTGGTTAAATATTTTGCTTATTTGAATATGAAATACTTGTACAAAAAATCTTGTCACGTGCAGCATGAGCAAAGCTGCACTGCATAAATGGCAGTTTTCCTTCTGTTCTGCTGTAGTCTTCTGTAACCCCAGAAGTTGTGCCGTAATGGGTGAGTGGGCCCTCAGGAACACCTGTTGCTATCTAAATATGGCTCTGCAGCATTAAGTGTCTCAGAATCTTTTTTTGCTCCTGGAAACTCTTAATTGAAATGGATGCAGAAAACAAAACCTGCAGTATTTGTTCATAGGTATTTGATGTTGATTAATGATAAGTGGAGTCACAGGAATTAATGGAATAAGGAGCTAGGTTGCCCTGTTTTGCCATTGCAATGGAAATCTAGCCTTATTACTGCTTATTCAGCAAAAAATTATGGTTAGTATGGAATGGATAAAGAAAAACTGGGCTACACCCAGCAGTGTGCCAGCAGAACAAAAGGGGAAAAAATGCCAGGTGATAGGGGACTGGTTTATTACACAAAGCTCCGGACATGTTTGCTGTGTGACAGGTCCAACATTAGATGAAGTCTCTGATCCCCCTGAAGAAGTCTGCACAGCAAAATGCGTAGGGGATTTGTATAACAAACCAGTCACCTATCACCTGGTATTTTTTCCGTTTTGTTCTGCTAGGATGTATTGGACTTGCCTACTGTTTATTAGAGGATTGAGTGAAGTGTCTGATTGGCATTGTAATTCACAGGACATGTCCCTTAAACATGCATTAGGTGTGTCCAGTCATTTGATATTTGGGGGAGGAAGTTATTATTCATATCAATTCTGTATTAGAATGTTCACTGATTTTTGAGAATGCTTATGTACTTTTAAACCGTCTGCCCATGTCTTGGAGCCTAACTTATGGTCAGTGAAAATTGATTCCCCATGCCCTTACTATAGCTAAAAGAATTGTGTTACAGCATTGGAGAGATAAATGCCCACCACCTGGAAATCAATGGAATGAAGACCTAAAAGTTCTATTAACATTAATCTTTGATTGCTTGTCATATAGGCAACAATTGTGTGTGGACTTATTTTTAGATATTTGAAAATGTTTTATAGAAACTTATGTATAGATCTGTCATGACTGTTGAGTGTGTGTTTCTCCTTTTTTCTTGTTTATATTTTGAGTCCCCTCCCTTGTTCTTTTTTAAAAATATCTATCTATATATATATATATATATATATATATTTTTAAAGTTCAGGGCTCCAAAAATTGACTTTCCCCTATTCTGTGGGCACAAGTACCTAGCATAAGTGGACAAGGAGATTAGGATCCAAGCCAAAATGTCTAAATTGTTTAAACAATGTTTCCTTCTTGAAGTCAGGCAACTGACCCCCTTCCTGTCTTGTCCTGACCTAGCCACAGTAATCCATGCAATGGCTACCTCCAGATTAGACTGCTGTAACTCGCTTTATGTGGGTGAGGCTGACCTGGAAACTCCAATTGGTACAGAATGCAGTAGTGTGGTCCTTACGGGGACCCTGCATCCAGTACATATCTTGTGCTGTGTGAGCTGCATTGGCTTCCAGTGGGGTACCAGATCAGATACAAGGTTTTGGTTTGACCTTTAAGGCCTTTAATAGTCCTGGAGCCACATATCTTTGAAATAATAGTCCGAGAGCCATGTATCTTCTGCCTCTCTAGGTATACCCCCAGAAGAACATTGCACTCTGTAGATCAGAATGTATTGGTGGTCCCTGGCCCAAGGGATGTCCATCTGTCCTTAACCAGAGCCAAGGCATTCTCTGTTCCGCCAGGTGTTTGGTTGAGGACAGCGACAGTTACATCCTTCTGGCACTTCTGCTCCCTGCCCCACCCTATGAGGCAGTGGCACTTTTGACATTTTTAGCATCATCTTCAGGTTAATTATTGTGTCTTCTATTGTTTTTAAATTGTTTTAATTATGGACTGTGTGAACACTGCCTCTTTGCCCTGCATTGGCAGGGGAGGGCAGTTTAAAATTGAATTTAATAAATAAATAAGTGAACTGTATGACTGAGGCCAAATGCTGTCAGAAAAACTTGGTTGAGATTGGCATAGAATGCAGAACACTGTTGTGGCAAAATCAGTGTTTGTCACACTTCTGTTCTTCATTGTTGCTTGCTAGTCTCTTCCTCTTAAGTGTATAATTTCGTGTGTTCTTATGATTAAGCAACTGTAGAAGTGACTTCTCAGAAACACCTTGTCTTGATAGTCAAGGTCACTATGTACCATTCCTTTTCAGCTGTTGACCGGTCAGTTTCTGCTAGTCTGAGTGATGCTCGAGATGCACTGGTGAATGCTGTAATAGATTCCCTCTCTGCATACCGATCCTCTGTCCTAACTATTCAGCAGCCTGGCCTCATGGCTCCCTTCTCATTACGTCTCTTCCCACTGTATGTGTTGGCTCTCTTAAAACAGGTAAGAACAAAAGTAACACTTGCTTAAATTTTAACACAGATTCTGTAGCCATTCAGATTATTTAGAAACTTGTGATCGTTAGTTAAACTTATCATCCTTTTGTCTGGTGGTGTTGCTGAAGAGGTCTAAGAGAGCAATCCTAAGCAGGTTTACTCAGAATCCTACTTAGGTCCATTCAGTGTGGATTACTCACAGTACAGTATTCTTAGGATTGCACTGTAAGTAAGGTTGGACTAGATTTTCCCTGTCTCAACTTCATGCCCCTGCTCTTCATCCCTTTAAAATTACAGCAATGGTACTTGTCACTGCAGATCATTCTGAAGTGCAGCAACTTGCTTATTCTTGTGAGTCATGCTGAGAACACTGTTTGTTGGCATTCCATTTTCAGATGCAACAGCTGGGCGATACAAATGCATCTTAACACGCTAAATAAAAAGCAAAGTAAATTTTATGCAATATCCGATGAAGAAATAATCTTAAATGCTAGCTTTCATTCCAGTAATTATAGTAGATTTTAGGCATAGAATGTTTGTGCAAAATGTTTAGCTTTTTAAATATCTCTCCTGAGACACTTTTCTGTCTTCTGTTGCCTTATGTTGAAATCCTGAAATGTGATGCTAATCTTGCGACGTTTTGCACTTAATTTCTAATAATAGTATTGTTGCTGCATCTTTTCGCAGAAAGCATTCCAAACTGGTACAAACGCACGTTTAGATGATCGCATCTTTACCATGTGCCAAGTGAAAAACCAACCTTTAGCATACCTCATGCTTATGATGCATCCTACTTTGTACAGAATTGACAATCTCACAGATGAGGTATGGTTGCTTTTAATTTGCCCCTTTAAATGCTGGATGTGCAAGGGTCTTATGTGCTGGGCGGCTGTAAATTGTCAACAAAAAAAAGTCATGAAGCACATGATCCAGCTTTTGCTTAATGTTGGTTTGAAAAGACGTTTGCTTTTCATGGCTCATTGAGAGGGCATCCTGCTGTACTCTTTTGAAGACTTTACAGGGAGACTCCCTTTACCCCCATCCACCTCCAACTTATCAATGCATGGAATAATAATATGATAACATAAGAAGATCAAACCAGTGGACTGTGTAGTCTAGCATCCTGTCTCACACAGTAGCTGACCAGTTCCTCTGGAAGGCCAACAACAGGGCATGGAGGCCAAGATCTTGCCCCCAGCTCTGGGATTTGGAGATTTAGTGCCTCTCAGTGTGGAGATTCCCCATGGTTAGCCACTGATAGACCTGTCCTCCATTCATCTGATCCCCTTTTGAAGCTATTTATCCCTGTGGCCATCACTGCATCCTCTGGCAGAGAATTCTACATTTTAATCACTCTCTGTGAAAAGAAGTATTTCCTTTTGTCCGTCCTGAATCTACTACACGTCAGCTTCATTGGATTGCCCTTGAGTTCTAATATTTTGAGAAAGGAAGGAAAAATTATGTATATCAATTCAAACTACCTCCTGCCCAGCCTGACATGGGTGCTGTGGGTACTCCAAAGCAAACTGTATGCAGTTACAGCTTCCTGTTTTGAATCCTCATTTCTTTGGCATAGTGGATGGAGGCTGTACACACAAGCCAGTCCTTGGCATTTAGGTGGTGTTTTGTGGCAGCCTCTAGAGAGTCTGTTTGCCTACATGGAGGACTTCATAGGATCAGGGATTGGACTGTGCCTATCTGTATATAGGAGAATGTGTCAGAAGCTTCCTTAACCATCTGCTGTAGTAGTGTCCTGCTATGTTGATTCACATCATGTAGTGTGGATCTTTACAATCAATCTGCTTCAGTTCATGTTTTTTTTAACTTACAGGTTTCATTTGTAAACCTACAGCAAGCAATAATCTGGAATCAGTCTGCATTTTAAATTTGCGTGGTAGATGCTGTACAAGCTGCAGTAGGCTTTAGGATTGTGGATAGCAACAGTGTTGTGAATATGCACAATACAACTGGAAATCTGTGTCAGTGTATACAACTGAAGGAGAAAGCCCTTGGCAGCTGTTAAATGCTGCATGTGTTTACTTACTAGAAGTTGTTTTTGTATAATGGAAATGCACTTATTTTTGACAATTTCATGATGAGAAAAGAAAGCTCAGATTTCATCAAAAGGAAACGGACAGCTGCAAATATGATTTGTGATGCAGTGGTGGCCACTGGGAACGCTTTCTGTACACGCCCATTGAAAGTAACAGCAGTTCTGCACAATAGCTTGTAAACAAACTCTTCTAAAGCAGCATGTGAGACTTTGTGTCAATCGATTGTAAAGAGTACATACCCAGAAAATTATAGGTGTATTCACCAAGGCAAAATAGGCATTTCTTAAAATGTGATGGATTTTTCTCTGCCATTTTATGGACATACTACATACTTGTGGCTCTTTTGTACTTGATGGGAAGCCCTGTTCTTATTAATAAATAACTTGCAACTTCCAGCCTAGTTGTGCACCATAAGTGATGGACTGTCTAGTCTGCCATTTTCGAGATGTAACTGTGATCTGCATATCTCTTTAGGGAGCTCTCAACATCAGCGACAGAACAATACCTCAGCCATCCATTCTCCAGTTATCTGTGGAGAAAATAAGTAGGGATGGGGCTTACCTTATGGATGCTGGCTCGGTAAGTGCATTTTGCTGACTTGTTCCTATGATTTGTTAAAATATATCCTCATCTTAAAGCTGCATAGTTATTCTTTAGACGGTGGTTCCCACTTACCTCTCTATGCTAGAATATCCTAAACATTGCAGTGCCTTCACCCTTGCCTGATTGAATGTCCTTCCATCTGCCCTGTTTGAAGGGATATCTGCTCAAATTCTGTATGAGAAACGTCTCTGCCCATGCCACTCTGATATAGTAGAGACAATCAAGCATTTTTATTATACTGTCGATATTACTAGAATATTCAAAATATTCACATTACTCCAATTTCATCCATTTTCCAGCTAGAACCAGTTTTATATTTCTCTCTTTGGAGATTGTTGTAATGAAACAACCCATAAAGTATCCAGATTTTGTGCTCAGGCATGTTTCATTACACAATAGCATACAACTCAGTCTTAACCCAGTATTGCATTTTATGTTTAACGTATCTAGTGTATTTAAGACATGGAACCAATATAAATGTTGGCTGACGACTTTGATTCCAAATTCTGATCTTGGATCATAATAAACTTGACTGGAATGTGATTAGGATGACCATGTATTGCACAGATTAATGAATTGTGATTATTCATGACTCTACAGGTCATGTATTTATGGATTGGAAAGAACTGTGGACAGAATTTTATCAGCCATGTCCTTGGAGTTCCAAACTATGCATCGATACCGCCCAATATGGTAAGAACATGTTTTCTACTTTCCCGAGGAGTCCTAACTCACAAAGGTTAAAATGCTATCTGTGTGGTCTGCAGTACTTGTTAGGATAGCCTTGCAGAAGCAGCTCATGTCTCTCATTATAGGCGTTCTAGTCTTTAGATGCCTTTTATAAGGGCATGTGTTTATATCTTCATGCTTGGGAACTATATTTGTTCAGCATCCGCCATTAAGTAGGCCACCCGTTTCTTTCAAAATGGGTTATTCTTCTTCACTTTGTAATTATGCAGTTGGTACATTTAGCTATTTTATACACAGACAAAACGATATGTTTCTATTATGAGAGAATCAGATCATCTGCCTCTCTTAAGTAAGCCATTATTTTCCTCTAAAAGGGGGCAATTCACTTGTTTCTCCACAGCATAGTGATTGAGATGTAAAAGGAGTACCTTGCTCCAAATACATTGATTTGAGAGGCAGTGAAACAGCATGCTGTTTGAATTCAAATGTAATACAACCTCTCAGTTGTACTTGAGAATAGCTGCAGTGCATTACTTAAATTGCAATGGCAAAAGGATTTTCTCTCCATTATTTCTGCCTCCCTCCAATGCTGGTGTGTACTTGAAGATGTGGGAGGCAAATGTCAAGTTAAGATATAGAATTCTGTTCCCTCTGAATATGGACATTGTCTATCAAAATTTTTTGCTAAGGGTTCACAATGGCTTTTTATCCTTTTTCCAGGCACATCTGCCAGAGCTTGACACAACTGAATCTTCTAGAGTGCTGGCTTTTATCTCTTGGCTGAGGGAGCAAAGGCCATTCTTCCCTACATTGTATATAATAAGGTAAGTAGAGGTTTCTAATGGAAAACATTGGGCAATTGAACAACCTACTTCTCTAGGACAAGTAGCTGAGTAGCAAACTACCAGTTGGAGTGCCTTCTTTTTCAGGAATTCAGTTTTCTTAATGTATGGTGTGGCGGAACCGGCCTGATTCTGCCTTCAGACCCGGTCCTGTCAACTCCCTTTTGAGTTGCCAACTCCTGAATGGAGCTTATCTTCTTCCCGCCACTAGGGCACACTGCCACCACCTGCTCAATTTAGGGGTTCCTGACTGAGAGGAATAGGACTCCCAATCCCCCTTGCCAGTTCTGTGGCCTGGCCTCAAGGTCCTCTGCCAACCCAGCACCTGGTTATGACAGAGACCAAAGTCCTTCTTTGGGAGACCCCTGGAGGATTGGCACCCTTGCCAACTGTATGCCTTCTCCTTTCCTTGGACTCCCCTCTTGCAGTAGTGTGGTCTAAGGCAGTTTGGGAAACTATGTGGTACAAAGGGACTACCTTTTTAAACAGACAGAATATTTATTTAAAACATACATCTATATACAGGCAATTTAAAATAGTGAACAGAATAAATCAAAGTAGAGAAAAACACTCCTTCTTCCTCTAATATAATACTTGCCCTGGCCATACCATCCAGAACAGACAGACTCACCAACCCCACTGACTGAACTCAAAGCCCAACTCAAACTGAAGGCTTCCCGCCAAAATCACTAATATAAAACCCAGTTCGTGCCCAGGAACTGATTTTCCCTCCTGCAACCTTCTGGCAGACCAGCCTGAAAGACTTCCTGCCTGTCTAGGAGGCCTCCTCAGAATTGCTGCTTCCAGACTGGAGGGGAGGGGGAAGGAGGAATAGACTAGGCCCCAAAGCCTGCCTAAAGTTTGAGAGACTCCTCCATCCACTCCCAGATGAACACAGGCCCCAAAGTGGTGTTTCTCCACATATGGCAAGGGTCCCCAACTTTTTTGAGGCTGTGGGCACCTCTGGAATTCTGACACAAGGTGGTGGATCCAACTACAAAATGACCACCACAGGAAGTGGACCCAACCACAGAATGTCAAGAAGTGAGCTCTTGCATAACTCTAATAGTAACTCTTCATTTCAAGCATAAGCCTGGATGTGTTTTAATATGAACATACTTTTTAAAAATATTTTCTTGCATATACCTTCAGTCACAGAGTGAAGATCTTGTGCAGTGCTGGCAGCCACTGCTGAAGCAACTTCTTAAAAATCCACACAGCTAATGAGATTTTAAATGGCCACTCAAGAAGCCCTTCTGGTTGAAAGCTTCACCTGGCCCTGGCCACCTTTCTAAAAACATTTGGCAGGTGCTCAGCAGGGCTTGATCGGGGGGGGAGACAGGGGGGGTGCTTGCCCCGGGTGCCGATGCAGTGGGGGGGGGGCGCCAAATTGGGTATGGATTCCATTGTATTCTATGGGCCCATAAGGGGGCATCATTTCATAATTTTGCCTGCCCTCAAAAAACATGTAGATCTGGTCCTGGTGCTCAGTAAGGCATTGGCGTCACCCCTTGTGTAGGGCCTTGAAATGCTTACTCCCAAGAAGTCTCTCTTTTTCCTCCAGCTTTGAGAATTAACCACCTCTTGAAATGTGTTTGCTATATTGGTTTGCGTTAAAGAATGATATATAAATGCTGAAAACAGTAAAATCATTTGCAAGGCTCACATGTTCAGTATGTATGCAGAATACAATAGGACAATATGCAAATAACTGCTCTTGCTTGAATTACATTCTTTGCATATTGTCCTGTTGTAGGGATAGAGCTGTTAAATGTTACAGTGAATGAGGATATCTTTGGTTGCATTAGATTACTGTGCCTGCATTACACTGTTTCAGCAAAAAGCTGCTGGATCAGTCCATATATCTTTAAATCTGCAATTATCTGAGATGTTAATACAGTAGACCTGCTTTTATTTTTATCTGCCAATTCACATTGTAAGTAATATGTTTAAGAATAAAGCAGCACATGTGGATCTATTTCACTCATTCATTCCCTTTGCTTTCTTTTGAAGGGAGGAAAGTCCATGGAAACCAATTTTCCTGCAGAACATGATAGAAGACAGAACAGAATCTGCCTTATCGTATTATGAGTTCCTTTTGCATATTCAGCAGCAAGTGAACAAATGAGCCTTTCCGTTACATGGGTCACTTTCTCCTGCAGAACAGTTGTGCTTGTAATGCTCCTGTTAAGTTTTGGACATGATACAGTTGATAAGAATCTCACTGTGATTTTTTTAGAAAAGCAAAGCAAATAAAGGACCACAACTCCGAAACAAATGTACAATTACATGATAGTGTACTTAAAAAACGTATTTGAACAAGTTGGATGCCTTTAATTTGCTGCAAAATGTTTCACTGTAAATAATTGCAGCATGAATTATAAAGGCAACATTGAAGGGGTTAAACCTTTATATACCAGATTTTTGTTCAGATTATTGTTTTTCTAACTTTATATTTTTCTGCTTTATGTTTTGCTGCTAAGTTTACGACTTTCCAAAAGTGAGTTGCAGGGAAACTATATTGTCTTTGTTATACAATATATATCACTAACTTTAAAAAAATTAAAAGAACAATGAGGCAATTCATTGTGAACAAATACAATATTTAATTGATTTAGTTTCCACTGCCTTTTAAAATGGATTATGATGAACTGGCAAAGTGAACTTGAAGTGGTCTAGTATGATTTAAAATGAATATGAAATAGTTCATTAAAAACTTTTTAGGATGCATCACTATTCTAGTATAAAGAGAACAACTTGCATTATGTCCAATAGAAATTATAATTAAGTGACCTGATTCAGCTGCACAGATGGTGAATACAGACTATAGTTTTGGCTGTTAATATGGTGTGTGTAGTCTTTAATTCATTAATGGAAAGTAAATAGGGGAACAGAAAATGCTACTAAGAGTCATGACCTTCTTATGGATTGCATTTGATTAAAATTAAGTCACATTTTTATATTGGGTTTCCTATGAAATGCTTACTAGTGATGCTAATTCCATAATTTTCACTATATTAGAAGCACCATTGAGCATTTGATTTGACATGCAGGGAAACATCCTAGCAGAAGTAATGTTGCAATTTAAAAGACAAAAAAAATCACGCTTTCAAGGAAGTATTTTGTGGCTTTAAGGGGATGAAGTTTGCCTGGTTTCAGAAATCCCACTTAATGGAATCAGTCATGAAATCCAGCCTCTGCATAGTGTATGCACATAAGATAAATGTTTTACTCGTGTCTTGAAACCCCTGCAGATTAAATCATGACAAATAGTATTTGTGTTTATGTGTATGGCATACTACGCAAGCAACCTGCATCAGTAACATCTTTAATTATGTAACTTGTAGCAGGCATAAATTTCTATTTTTCCTCACAATCCACTTCAGGCTCTTCAAAAGCTGGGGTGTGGCAATATTTCCCATTGCACTTTTCCCCCTTAGCATTTCCTCTGAGTAATCTTTTACAGCCATTTTCAGGCCATTGCTTCTGTTCAGCTGTAAATGATTTTTTAAAAATGCCGTAGTGCCAGGCCTGGGTAAGAAGCATTGGCACAAAAAAGGCACTAAAGTTCTCTAATGAGCTGTAGTGTTTCTAAACCAGCATTTTAAATCAGAATATTGACTCCTATATAGGTCTAAGCATGTTGTCTGCTAATCTATGCAGTCTGTCAGAGTGGCCTATGAAAACTTACAGAATTGTCATTGTCATGTTCAGTGGAAAAAGTCTCTATTTAAAAGGATTAAAATACACCTGTTGAAACTTATTAGTTACTTTGTTGCTGGTATCTTGTGGAAGCTCTAATTTATGTTGAGCATTTGTCATTAAAAAATGATAATGAACTTCAGGAGTATGTGATTATGGGATGTGTTCTGAAAAACCATCCACTGATTGCCTCACAACACAACCAAAGTCTGAATGCTTATTTTAATAGTTCTTTTGAAACTTCAAAACAATTGAATACAATCGTTCCAGTTAAGCAAGAGCAATCCACACACGAAAAAAACAAGGAATCAGTGCATTCCCTTCTGGTTCAGATATGGACATACCCACAAGAGGGGCTAAACACATCCAGCACCAAGTGAATATGCATTATAGCATGCATACAGTGCTGAACAGATAGTGCTGGCCGGTGTCTCAGCATTACCTGTGTAAGGAAATCCTTGTGTGCAACAGCGTGTTCTGTGTATACAAGGAACTGGTCTGAAGTGGTGCTGTAGACTCAGTAACTGCAGATGAGTCAGTCATAATAGTCTTGCATAAATTACTCTTTGTGACTGAGAATCTTCTTTCATAGAAAATGACTCTACCTTCTCTTTTTTTAAAAAAAATCAAGAGCAGTGAGCACATATTTCTGTTGGGGAGAATGCATTTGAGGATGTTTATATCCTTTTTGCAATACTGTATTTCCTAATTTTATTCCTTGTAATGAGGAAAATGTCACCTGCTTCACCTTGCATTACTTTTTAATAATGGGGATTGTAGGGCAGAAAGTGTATAAAACTGCCTGTACTATGCTGTAGTTACATGTATTTTAAGATCTACAGCAAATTAGGCAAAAGGTGGCCTAGATGCTCACATCTTAGCATGGCAGTCCACAACAGATTTTCTCTATTTTTCTAGTTCAAGATTTTTTTTAAAACAATACTTCAGTATGACTGGTGACTATGTTGAATTCAGTTAGCATCAGAAAAATCCATTTAATTAGCATTTGCTTTTCTGTAATTTAACAACTTGCATTTGAGCCAGCCTTGACAGTTTTGCAATAACAAGGAAAAAATTGCTTTTATTCAAAGTTTTACAGAATATGTAAATCAGATGCAAAATGGCTGTTAAGGGACCATCAAATGTGACAAAGCTTCTGTTCACTAGTTACTGATTAAATCCTTATAGTAAATTTTGATCTTTTTTGTAAAGTAGTGTAAAATATTGTAATATTAATCCTTGTTTTCTGAACTCAGACATTGATCTTCAGTGTGAATTTGTAAACCATGTCCTCCTGAACTGGAGGCAAGGTTTTACTTGTTCCCCTTTTTACAGTTTGTAATTTTCACTGTTTTATTCCTGTAAAAAGTCATTTGTAACACATGCAAATGCTTATTTTAGCTGTGCTAATTTATCAAATTTGGCTATTCAATAAAATTAATTGAAAGAGCTTACAACTTCGTTCTTTTATAAACATTCGTTGGAAGCCACAGAGAATACCTGGCCCATTTTTTGTAGTAAAATAGTCTTGAGGCTCTTCAGTAACTTCAAAGACTGTCTGACCTTTATACTGCACAAATAGCGCATAGTTTGGAAGACAAGCTTGAATTAATATTTCTCCTGTAATACTTCCGCTAGTTGTTATTGACATGGTAAATGCATTCCAAGATTATTTACTAAAATATCAAGCTGTCTGGTGCTCAAGTCAAGAAAAATCATTTAGTTTCTACAGAATATACCAAGTTGAGTCCACTTGCTGTCTACAGTGGTTGGACTCAAAAGACTGAGAGCCCCACCTGTGCAACATAACTTTCTCACTTTCCCTGTCTTCTGCTGTCCACTACCACCACCTGGGAAATTGCTCCTATGGTTCATGGAATCTTCAGGAAGTGTGCAATGCAACAAGGAGTGTGGAATGTGGAAGAGTGTGGAATGCAACATAAGAATTCCACAGAAGCAGGACATTTTTTGATTCATTTTTGCTCAAACATTCTAATTGTAAATTGTCATAATTGTAAACTCCTCTAGTGCCAATGGGGGTGGTATAATGACCAGTAAAAGCTCTAGAAATTTGTGTTCAGAGTC
Organism: Heteronotia binoei; assembly: GCF_032191835.1. Taxonomy (NCBI): domain Eukaryota; kingdom Metazoa; phylum Chordata; class Lepidosauria; order Squamata; family Gekkonidae; genus Heteronotia; species Heteronotia binoei. Next base: position 134,788,747 of record NC_083227.1, on the reverse strand, counting down.
TAAACATTGGATTTTTGCATTCATTTTTAGTGTAGAAATGAACTGTCCATTAAGTCTCCTTAATGCTATATGCCAGCTTCTGAGTTTTCCCTAACTCTTCATTGGAAGGACTTCAAACACTTGCAAACTGTACTGTCACGTTGGTTGGTCTTAATAAACAGTATTACATGGTTTTTATGAGTTATGAACTTATATAGCCACTTATGTATTTACCCCTCACTCTTTGTCACTCTAGTACAGACTCCCCAATTCTATGCTGTACCACTTTCAGCACAGTTCTCTGTAACTGACATGAGTCAAAAGAAATATTTCAGTGTGAGAATTTTTAAGGAAGCCTTATGAATCTTTTATATTCCAACCAGGGATTCTCTCAGCAGTCTTCACATGACAGAAAGGTGAGGAACCAGTGTTTCAGACAGTCCCTGTCATGCTGTCGTGTCCTTTGACTCAAAAGGCAGGCAAACAGGCAGGAAGTATGGAGCCTTGCTTTCTGTGAATGCAGCAGGTCCTTCCAAATAAAGATCTATAAAGATGGACTCATCTACCTGAGGATCTCTGTTGAGAATCACTGATCAACGCAAGCTTATAGCAGCACAGCAGCCTGTCACCTTTTTGAGTAATGGAAGTGAGTAGCTGTACCAACTCTTGTGCAGATACAGCACTGTGGCAAAAGATAGGAATTAGGCAGAGAAAAAATTATTGGAGGTGATGGAATAGGCAACAATAAAGACAAATATGTCCTTGGAAGAAAAATAAATGTACTGCATTGTGCAAGAAATCTATCCACAATTGTGACATCTCATTTCAATCAGTTTTACTACCTCCACTGTCCAAATGTCACTATTGGTGCACAACATACAAGCTCAAGGTCTCATTATGAAATACCATTTTGTGGTTTCTGGATTTGGTAGTCATGGTCTCACAAATTATGATATAGCTTTAGATCAGATTCCAGTAAAACTGAGCAATGTTTTTTAAATGGAGAAACAGGGTAGTATATTTCTGACTCACAGTGCTGCAAGTACTAAAAGGATTTAGGGAATAAACAGGACTGAGGGTGGCATATTCCTCTGTAACAGGCTGGGACTTTAAAGCAGATGCTCAGTTCTTACTGGAACATTAACAGTTCCTCCTTGGCTGGCCCAAGAAAATTGGTTCATCTATTAGTTTTGCATCCGTGTGATACACTGCCTGTAAATAACGCCAATGTCTCCTACAGATCTTCTTCGTGGTCTCTGTGCAGTCCCACACATGGGTCTTGCCGCAGGCAACGGATCTGTACCTCGGAGCTCCAATAGCTCGCCTATAGCGTCTTTTGGCGCGCTTTCCTCCCGCCCTGGGGAGCAGGCAGCGACTGCGCATGCCTGGAGCGGGGGGAGAGCGCCCATTCAACTCAGTTTCTTCCCTACCGCCGCCCGGACATCACCTACCTCGCTGCGTTTCCTCCTTAGCTCGTTTTCTTCTCCATTCTTCTCTTCATCTGGTATCGTATTCACCTCGCCTTTTTATTCCTTGCTATTTTTCGTCCCTAAAAATATTTTTTTAAAAAAATCCGTTTCTGCGCTTCCTTTCCCCTTTTCTTTCCCTCCCTCCCCTCCCTTGTCCGGAGCGCATGGAAGGGAAGGTTACGTTCAAAAAGTGCAGGCGCTGTGGGGCTAAGATCCCCACCACTGACGGCCACAGCCACTGCCTCTTCTGCCTTGGAGAAGCCCACCGGGTCAACTCCTGCGCACATTGTGCTAATTTCGGGAAATAGGCTCGTAAAAATCGTGCAGCAAGGCTCCGGAGCTTTCTGCTTTAACTGTCTTTGCGGGCGATGCCCGCGTCTGCCTCGCCGCCTCCCCCACCTAGAGCGGGAGATTCGGCCACTTCGGACGTGCCTCTCTCTCAAAAGCAGACGCACAAGTCCGTAAAGAAAATTTCAAAGCACGCCGGGACCGGCCATAAGTCTTCTAAAAAATCGTGTCACTCCGGCTCCGAGGATTTGGCGCCGAAAGCACCGCGTCACTCGAAAGCGACTGATTCGACTCCGAGGAAGTCTTACGAGTCGCACCCGACCGAGTCGCACCCGACCTCGCACCCGCATTGGGCTTCGACTTCGGCTCCTGACGCTATGGATGCCGCAACCTCGACCGCTCAACTCCTACTTCCGTCAGAACTCTCGGCTCCGTCAGATGTAATCACTGATATGCCGCAGCTCACTCTTCTACGGCCGTAGAAGTGATTCCTATTCAGTCTCGCTCACCGTCGGTCCGCAGCGTGGTTCCGTCTGACTTTTTGGAACCCGACCCATCCGATCCTACTCAACATTACGCGAAGTCTTCACTTCGACTCGGATCCTTCCAGGATGTCACACTTTCCCCCCTGTATAGGGACTCAGCGACCCAAAGCTCTACTCACCGACTTCGTTCGCGCTCTCCAGAGACCCAGCCCATACCGCGTCGGATTCGATCACGTTCCCCGACACCCATGCCTCCTCGGTTTCGCTCTCGTTCCCCGCATAGACACCGTGATTCCGGCTCCTCCGCCTACTATGACCGTTATGACCCGTATGCGCGCCCGCACCTCGACTATTCATCTCGTCCGCGCTACGACTACTCTTCTCAGTCACGATCGCCTTCACCAAGGGTTAGGTCTCGCCATCGCCTATCCCGTTCCCCTTCCTACGAGGGTACTCACCGCTCCAGATATCAAGACCTGGGTCATGATGTTGTTACCCCTCGGATCCGCTATGACGACTCTCCTCGAACCCGAGCATATGATTCTCACCGAACCCGGGCATACGGTCGGCTCCGAGACCCTCCTCCAATCCGAGACTCTTCTCGACCCCGTGACGACGATCGACTCCGAGACTTCTCCGAGCTTCGAGAACCCGATCACCTGCCCCTTCGGCACTCGGTACCGTCTCCAGTCCCAGATCGCCCTCGGGACCTAAATAACCCCGGTACCATCCCCCCCAGAGCCCCGACGGTTCCCATCCGGATTTCTCCAACTCGACCAAGCCCAGGACACTCACGCTCCTAAGCTTCGGGCTTCGGCCTCGGAATCGATCGCACCGCGCCACTCTTCCAATGCAGACGACTCCCAGTCCGATCGGGAATCCTCCCTTTCATTGGATTCGGAGGACCACCCTGCCTCTGTTGCCTCGGAGTCTGCACCACAGCTGCGCCTTTCGCCATCAGATGCTTCCAAAGCATATTTAAATCTCATCACCACGATGGCTGACGCTCTCCAAATTGCCTTGCCGTCTGACTCTCCTAAAGTTTCAGACATTGTACATGACTTAGTACAGGCTGACTTCCCACCAGGGTCGCTTCTCCCGATGCTACCTGTACATCTTGAGGGGTTGCGAGAGGCGTGGGACAAGCCAGCCTCTGTCCCACCTACCTCCAAACGATTTGACTCGCTCTACAGGGTACATGCCCCGGATGCTAAATTCTTGGCGACACACCCAGCGCCCAACTCTATTATAGTTCATTCTGCCACTAAGGCCAAGCCCTCACAACACCCTACACCACCAGATCGCGAAGGGAGAAAACTGGATACCTTGGCACGGAAGTTATTTACTCTGGCCTCTACCAATTCTAAACTCAACAATTACTTAGCTTATTTTTCTGCGTATGTCTTCAATCTAGCCAATCAATTTACGCCCCTGATCCCCTCTCTCCCTGAAACCTCTCAGAGAACAGCCTCCAATTTGGTGTCAGAATTGTCCAGAGTCTCCAAACAGCAGATAAACACCGTACGACATGCTGTTTCCTGTTCTTCGAGGGTCTTCGCTTCTTCCGTTGCCTTGCGCCGTCATGCCTGGCTGCGTTCTACTAACTTGCAGCCCGACATCAAGCAGAAGATAGAGGATCTCCCCTTCGACGGCCTAGGCCTCTTCCATGCGTCCACGGACGAAGTGCTAACCTCTGTTGACGATGGCCGCAAACGTGCCAAGCGCCTGGGAGTTTCCCAACCAAACTCCCAGCAGTTCAATCGATCGAAAACTTGGAGACCATCATTTCAGAAACGACAACGGTCACCAAAACAAAGTGACTACTGGAGGCGAAAGGCTTCACAACACAAACCTCATTTCCAGCAGAGACCTAAGCCCCAACAAACCAAGAAGGCTTCCCTCTAGACTAAGCAGTCTCTTTGACTCTTTCCAAACCCCACCTGCTCTCCAAACCCCACCGGCTTACAGCACACGTCTCCTTCCGTTCCTTCCCACTTGGAACTCGATCACAACCGACTCCTGGGTGCTGACCATCGTGCGCCTAGGTTACGCAATCGAGTCCATTTCTCCACCTCGCCACCACTACTTCATTGCTACCCCCCCGTCTACACTCCGTCTACAATCCTGGACTTGCTCCAGAAAAATGCCATAGAACCTGTCCCTCCTCAACATCGAGGGACAGGCTTCTATTCGAGATACTTCCTGGTCCCCAAGAGGGATGGAGGCAAGCGTCCCATTCTAGATCTGCGAAACCTCAACCGGCACATCGAATACAGGAAGTTCAGAATGATCTCCCTGCAGTCCATCTTGCCCCTTATTCCCAGAAATTCCTGGATGGCTTCTCTAGATATTCAGGACGCTTACTTCCATGTGACCATTCAACCTCAACATCGGAGGTATCTGCGATTCGCCATGGGCCAGGACCACTTCCAATATGTGTCCCTGCCATTCGGCCTCTCCACTGCACCCTGCGTTTTCACCAAGTGCATGGCAGTGGTGGCAGCTGCTCTTCGCATTCGGGACATCCCAGTCTTCCCATATATCGACGACTGGCTTTTCATAGCTCCGACTCAACATCAACTGCAGAGCAACCTCAACACAGCTCTCACCCTTCTGAAGTCCCTGGGCCTTTGTGTGAATGCTTCAAAATCTCACCTCACACCTACCCAGGACCTCAAGTTCATAGGGGCCCTTCTGCGCACTTCTCTCCATCGTGCCTTCCTCCCCGAGGATCGGGCACTGACTATCATTGCCTTAGCCAAGTCAGTTCAACAACAGCCTCGTCAGTCTGCATTCACAATCCAATGCCTGCTGGGCCTCATGGCCGCCACAACGTCTGTCCTTTACTTTGCCAGGCTACGGATGCGACAACTACAGCTCTGGTTTGTACGAGCCTACCATCCTCAGGCGCAACCGCAGAGCGTTTTACTCACTGTTCCACAGAGAGCACTTCTATCTCTCACATGGTGGACTATACCCGACAATCTGCTCGCAGGCATGCCATTTCTACCGACTCCTCCGAGGGCTGTAGTGACAACAGACGCCTCCAAGTGGGGATGGGGAGCCCACTTAGAGGACAAGACCGTCAGGGGGCTTTGGACTCCCCCCGAGAGGGCCATGCACATAAACTGCCTAGAACTGATTGCTGTGCACAGGGCCCTCCAATCGTTCCTCCCACTGATAAGGGGCCGGCACGTTCAGATTTCCACGGACAATATGGCAACAGTTTACTACATAAACAAGCAGGGAGGCACCAGATCCCTCCGCCTGTGCCGTATAGCCGTACTGCTCTGGGAATGGTGTGTCAAGCACAACATCTACATGACTGCCATTCACCTCCCGGGTGTGGAGAATGTTCTGGCCGACTCCCTCAGCAGGGTTCGCATAGACGACCACGAATGGTCCATCAATCCGACCTACCTTTGTCGTATCTTCCGATGCTTCGGAACGCCCAAGGTGGACGTCTTTGCTTCCAGGGAGAATGCCAAATGTCCTCGATTTTATTCCAGGAGGGGCAACGATGCCTTCCTTCGCAGCTGGACAGGTCCTCTTCACTACTTCTTCCCACCAACCCCCCTTCTGACACGGGTGTTGGTAAAGATAGCACAAGATGGCACGGACTGCATCCTCATTGCTCCATGGTGCCCTCGGCAACCGTGGTTCATGAGGCTTCTACAAATGTCCCGCCACACTTACCGCCGCCTTCCTCCGGCGGGCGATCTTTTATCACAGGCCAGTGGTCAGGTTCTGCATCACAACCCTCGGGTTCTGGCCTTGGCAGCCTGGAGAATACATCCGCCTGCCTCTCCACAGAGGTAGCCAACATCATCCTCAACGCAAGGAAGCCTTCCACTAGACTTTCGTACCAACGCAAATGGAAGCGCTTCTGCTCTTTCGCGACGTCTAATCACCTGCAGCCAGAGTCAGCACCCCTTAACCTGATCCTTGATTATCTACTTTCTCTACAGAAATCAGGACTCTGTTATTCCTCCTTAAAGGTTCACCTTTCTGCAGTTTCTGCGTTCCATAACCCGGCTGATGGCAAAACAGTGTTCTCCCATCCCTTGTCTAAGTCCTTTCTTAAGGGCATGTTGCACCTCAATCCACCTGTTAAGCCCTTCGTCCGGACTTGGAGTTTATCGCTAGTCCTTTCCTGCCTGATGAAAGTTCCCTTTGAACCTATGGCTACCATAGACCTTAACCTTCTTTCCTGGAAGACAGCATTGCTGGTAGCCCTTACCTCAGGTAAACGGGCAAGTGACTTATGCGCCTTCCGTCACGATCCTCCCTACACTATTTTCCACAAGGACAAAGTTGTTCTGCGACCGGACCCTGCGTTCCTTCCTAAGGTTGTCTCCCAGTTCCACTTATCGACTTCAACTTCTCTACCAACGTTTTTCTCCAACCCATCCGACCAGGGACAACGAGCCCTGCATTCTCTGGACGTTAGAAGGGCTTTATCTTTCTACCTTAATCGTACACAACCTTTCCGTAAGGACCCTAATCTGTTTGTGGCCTACAGAAATCCTCACAGAGGACACAAAATCTCTACCCAGAGACTATCTAAATGGGTAGTTAGTGCCATCAGGTTGTGTTACGAACTGGCTAAACAGCCTCTGCCCGAAGGTCTTAAGGCCCACTCTACTAGAGCGGTCTCGACGTCTTCGGCTTTCCTGCAAGGCGTCTCCCTAGAGGACATTTGTGCGGCTGCATCGTGGTCCTCACCATCCACGTTCGTCTCCCATTATGCCTTAGACGTTCGTGCGAGACGTGACGCCTCCTTCGGTCAAGCGGTCCTCAGATCCATCTTCCACTGAAGTCAGGGGTGAGTGCATCCGCTTCCATCTCTATGTTGCATAATATGATGTGATTTGCTTATGTGACTAACTTGCTTATTTTACCAGCACCCTCCTCCAGGACATTTAGCTGGCTAGTCACCCATGTGTGGGACTGCACAGAGACCACGAAGAAGATAAACAGGTTGCTTACCTGTAACTGATGATCTTCGAGTGGTCATCTGTGCAGTCACACACGCCCACCCAGCCTTCCCCGCTGCTGGCCTCTTGTATTCGTTGCTTAACTTGGTATAGTGTCAGTGCCAACGGCGGCTGGAAGAAACTGAGTGGAATGGGCGCTCTCCCCCCGCTCAGGCATGCGCAGTCGCTGCCTGCTCCCCAGGGCGGGAGGAAAGCGCGCCAAAAGACACTATAGGCGAGCTATTGGAGCTCCGAGGTACGGATCCTTTGCCTGCGGCAAGACCCATGTGTGTGACTGCACAGATGACCACTCGAAGATCATCAGTTACAGGTAAGCAACCTGTTTTTAGTGTTCCTGTAAAGGGAGGTTGCTAGCTATTTCTAGGCAGTAGGGATTGGTGGTTGAGCATGAGTGAATCTTGGGAGAAACCTAATGCAGATTTTTTTTATTGTCATCTGCTATTAGCTTGAGCCTAGATAGACTGATGCTTTGGGAAGTTATAGATCAGAGGTGGCCAAACTGAGGCTCAGGCACCACATGTGGCTCTTTCACACACATTGCATGACTCTTGAAGCCTGCACTGACCTGTTGGCCAGCTTGGAGAAAGCATTTCTCTCTTTAAATCTATTCAACTCAGATGTCAGCTTGGAGAATGCATTTAAAGTTGCTTTCTTTTCACCTCTCCCCTCCCCATCTATTTGCCTGCCTGCCTTCCTGCCCTCCCCTCTGACATTTGCGGCTATCAAACATCTACAGTATGTCAAAGAAGTGAGTACACTCCCTCATATTTTGTAAATATTTAAGTATATCTTTTCATGTGACAACACTGAAGAAATGACACTTGGCTACAATGTAAAGTAGTGAGTATAACAGCTTGTATAACAGTGTGTACTCACTTTTGTTGCCAGCAGTTTAGACATTAATGGCTGTGTGTTGCGTAATTTTGAGGGGACAGCACATTTACACTGTCATTTCTTCAGTGCTGTCACATTTGAAAAGATATACTTAAATATTTACAAAATGTGAGGGGGTGTACTCACTTCTGTGACATACTGTATGTGGCTCTTATGTTAAGCAAATTTGGCCACCCTTACCAAATCTGATGCTGTTATATATTTTCAAACCTATACTCACCTTACAATAGCGTGGTGGTGGAAAGTGCCTTCAAATCGCATCAGACTTAAGGTGATCTCATAGGGTTTTCAAGGCAAAAGATGTTCAGAGATGGTTTGACACAATGGCATAGCACAGCTTAACTGTAATACTGATTTTTTTAAAAAGGATTGCACAGTAATTACAATGTTTTAAATACACCTAACTTAACAAGCTTCTTCCAGGTGTATGCTGGTTCTGTCACGTTCCTAAAAATATTGGCAGAAAGATCAGTACACTGTGGTCTTATATGCTGCTACTTATGACTATCCCAGAAGACATCACAAACTGGGTTCATGTTACATGTCAGTTCAGCATTTGAGTCCTTGTGTTGGGACTATGTCTGAGCGTCTTGTGTCAAAATGAAAGAGATAGTAATCTTCCTTTTGTTGTCCTGAACAAAATATCATATATTCATCCTCCTGTGAAGCAGCAGAGAACTATAGATGCCCCTTTTTAAAGGAAAAGAACAGTTGTTCCTGCCTTGCTTAATATTATCAACAGCAGCAAATTTCTGTTAAACAGAACGCATCCACAACATTATGAGACACACAACCAGCTGAGTGCATATATGCTTTGCGCTGCATCTCATATAATGTAGCCAATAGCCATTAAGCAGTTCAATATTTGAGAAGCTGAATGCAGATAAGAGATCTACAAAGAGTAGACCTCTGTGGAGGAGAATATGCTATGTATGAGTGACCAGGGATCAATCTCTGGTAACCCTAACTAAAAAGATACCAGCTACTAGAGGGAAACCCCTTTCTCCGCCTGAGAACCACCACCGCTTCAGACTAAGTAAGATGGACCAGTGATTTGGCTTAGTATAAGTCATGTCATGTGTTCAAAGAGTAGCATGGGGTTGTCACATACAGATCAAAATACTGGGAGGTAAGGCAAGGGCCACAGATGAACTCGGGTAAGAAAGACACACAGACACACATTCCCCACCACCACCACCGTTAATACATCGAAAGGAGGTTATGTAAATATTTGGAAAAAATAGAAAGAGGTGTTTTTAAAGTATAGGAAAAAAGAACAGTCTCTATCTGGCTTCAAGTTAGTAGAAGCCACCCCCCCCCCCATACAAATACTGAACCCCACCCCGGCAAGCATACAAAACACACATTTTCAAGAACATCCCGAATCAGGCATGCTTACTATATATTAAACAGAGTTGTATAAGTGCAAATGCGGTTGCAGTCTGTTTTCCCAGGGGTTCAGCTATTCCCACTTCCCAGCCTTTCCTTAAATCAGTTTTGGAGCGAAGGCTCAATTTGACAAGAAGCGCTACCCCCTCATCAGTCCCAGTCATCCGTGTTGCTCTCCTATTGGTTTACCCTAGGCTAGGGCCACATAGACACCTACACCTACTTATGTCAAGGGAAGCAATATCACCACGCCAAGGTTTATGAGGTCATTACCTGCTCGCGCGAATCTGTAGGCGTTCACTTCCACCCTACTTCGCACGCCCACTTTTTTTTCTGCGAAGTCGTCTTTGCCATCTTGACTAAGGGCGCGCTGCCCCTAGGAGGCGATCTCCTATGGATTCTCCCTAGCTAAGTTGCTGTCGGTACGGTTAGAGGAGGTTAGAGCAAACCAAACCCTCATCCAAAATGGTGTCTTTCACGTCAACGGTTTCAGGCGGCGCCTAAAATGGCCGGCGGTAGCGCTTGCGCCTTAGCTGTAAGCAGTTAGTGGGGCCTGGCTGGTTCCATTGTGTGTGTCGCGGAGTGGAAGGAGCAGAGGGCAAGACTGAGGGAGACAGTGCTGCCTTCGTGTAGGGATGGAACCTGAGCCGCGAGGAGATGGCGGCAGCACCAGCCGCGAGGGGCCTGGCGCCGATGCCAGTTCTTCATCGACCACCCCTGGGCTTACAGCCTCTCAGCGCCGGGCTGAAATTCGCCGGAGGAAGCTACTGATGAACTCCGAAGAGCGCATCAATCGGATAATGGGTTTCCACCGGCCGAAGGCGGGTAAGGATGGGGCGTGGCGAGCAGCCCTTGCTTCGCGAAGGGAACGGGAAGCTGTGAGGAGGAGTTCAGTAGCCTGAAGAAAATAACCCCTCGGCTTGTCTTTGGGGCGGGGGCGGGGGGCCAAGTCCAGCATGCGCTTTTGCCTCTTTCTCCTCCACTTCTGGTTTCTGGCCAATGGCAGGAATCGGGTCAGCTGTCCGCATGAACGGCTGTGACCGCCGAATTAACAAACTTTGCTTCTTAAAATCAAATCCAAAATTGTAAAGTTCGTTTTAGACTATCGTCTAGACTATCTTTTTGCTCTTCCGCTCTGCCTTTCTTAAAAAAAAAAAAACGCGTAAAGGAGACCGGAGGTGAGTTGCTTGATTTAAAGGTGAACAGGGGTTCTGGTTCGTTTCTATCTTATTCTTCCTTTCGCTCTCTCCAGTCCATATAAGAACAACATAAAGACCAACAATAAAACTTTCTTCAAATATATTAGAAGTAGGAAACCAGCCAGGGAGGCAGTGGGGCCCTTGAATGACCATGGGGTAAAAGGATTACTGAAGGAGGATAGGGAAATGGCTGAGAAGCTAAATGAATTTTTTGCCTCTGTCTTCACTGTGGAAGATGAGAACTTTTTGCCCGCCCCAGAACCACTAATTTTGGAAGGGGTATTGAAAGACCTGAGTCAGATTGAGGTGACAAAAGAGGAGGTCCTACAACTGATAGACAAATTAAAAACTAATAAGTCACCGGGTCCGGATGGCATACATCTGAGAGTTCTGAAAGAACTCAAAGTTGAACTTGTGGATCTTCTAACAAAAATCTGTAATCTTTCATTGAAATCTGCCTCCGTTCCTGAGGACTGGAAGGTAGCAAATGTCACCCCCATCTTTAAAAAAAAGTTCCAGAGGAGACCCGGGAAATTACAGGCCAGTCAGTCTGACTTCAATACCGGGAAAGTTGGTAGAAACCATTATCAAGGACAGAATGAGTAGGCACATTGATGAACACGGGTTATTGAGGAAGACTCAGCATGGGTTCTGCAAGGGAAGATCTTGCCTCACTAACCTGTTACATTTCTTTGAGGGGGTGAACAAACATGTGGACAAAGGAGACCCAATAGATGTTGTTTACCTTGACTTCCAGAAAGTTTTTGATAAAGTTCCTCATCAAAGGCTCCTTAGAAAGCTTGAGAGTCATGGAGTAAAAGGACCAGGTCCTCTTGTGGATCAAAAACTGGCTGAGTAATAGGAAGCAGAGAGTGAGTATAAATGGGCAGTCTTCGCAGTGGAGGACGGTAAGCAGTGGGGTGCCGCAGGGCTCGGTACTGGGTCCCATGCTCTTTAACTTGTTCATAAATGATTTGGAGTTGAGAGTAAGCAGTGAAGTGGCCACGTTTGCAGATGACACTAAATTGTTCAGGGTGGTGAGAACCAGAGAGGATTGTGAGGAACTCCAAAGGGATCTGTTGAGGCTGGGTGAGTGGGCGTCAACGTGGCAGATGAGGTTCAATGTGGCCAAGTGCAAAGTAATGCACATTGGGGCCAAGAATCCCAGCTACAAATACAAGTTGATGGGGTGTGAACTGGCAGAGACTGACCAAGAGAGAGATCTTGGGGTCGTTGTAGATAACTCACTGAAAATGTCAAGACAGTGTGCGTTTGCAATAAAAAAGGCCAACGCCATGCTGGGAATTATTAGGAAGGGAATTGAAAACAAATCAGCCAGTATCATAATGCCCCTGTATAAATCGATGGTGCGGTCTCATTTGGAGTACTGTGTGCAGTTCTGGTCGCCGCACCTCAAAAAGGATATTATAGCATTGGAGAAAGTCCAGAGAAGGGCAACTAGAATGATTAAAGGGCTGGAGCACTTTCCCTATGAAGAAAGACTGAAACGCTTGGGACTCTTTAGCTTGGAGAAACGTCGACTGCGGGGTGACATGATAGAGGTTTACAAAATAATGCATGGGATGGAGAAAGCAGAGAAAGAAGTACTTTTCTCCCTTTCTCACAATACAAGAACTCGTGGGCATTCGATGAAATTGCTGAGCAGACAGGTTAAAACGGATAAAAGGAAGTACTTCTTCACCCAAACGGTGATTAACATGTGGAATTCACTGCCACAGGAGGTGGTGGCGGCCACAACTATAGCCACCTTCAAGAAGGGTTTAGATAAAAATATGGAGCACATGTCCATCAGTGGCTATTAGCCACAGTGTATGTGTGTATATAAATTTTTTTGCCACTGTGTGACACAGAGTGTTGGACTTGATGGGCCGTTGGCCTGATCCAACATGGCTTCTCTTATGTTCTTATATAGTAATAAAAATATACTTGATATTGCGTTCATTATATTTCATTTTCCCTCAATGTTGCTTGATTTAGTCCCTCCTTTTTGTTTGTAAAAATTGGGGAATGAGTTTTTGTCACGCCAGCTTCATTACAGATTTTGTTTGGATAGTGTCCAAGTGTTAATAATGAATTAGTGGGTCCTAATCCACAACTTGTATAATTATTTCATTAAATATTACAATGTTATAATAATAAGACATTGGAGTTATAGCCTTACCTCCACTCCGCATCTCAGAGCAGTTTACAATCTCCTTTATCTTCTTCCCCCACAACAGACATCCTGTGAGGTGGGTGGGGCTGCGAGAGCTATGGCTGACCCAAAGCCATTCCAGCAGCTGCAAGTGGAGGAATGGGGAATCAAACCTGGTTCTCCCAGATAAAAGTCCACACACTTAACCAGCACACCAAAATAAAGTGCACAATTGTATCATCCTGAAACCATCACCACCCCCGCCAACCCCCTCCGGTCCATGGGAAAATTGCCTTCCACAAAACCGGTCCCTGATGCAAAAAAGGTTGGGGATCACTGTTTTAGATCAAAGTCCAAAGCTGGAGATCTTCAGATATCGTCTTATTGTTCACTGCTATGGTTCTTTGGTCTGTGGTAAGGAACAAAGCTTATACATTTGAAATAAAACTATGTGTCTTGGACTATAATGACTCCCAGTAGTTATAGACCAGGGGTGGTCAAATTTGCTTTAACGTAGAATGATCATCAGATGTTTGAGAGCCACAAATAATGAACATCAGATGTTTGAGAGCTGGAAGGAAAATAGATGGGGGGAGGAGAGCTGGAAAGAAAGCAACTTTAATTTTAAGTGTATTCTCCAAGCCACCAGCTGGCTTGACTTGGAGAAATGATTTAAAGAGAAATGCCATCTCCAAGCTGGCCAACAGAGTGGTAGGCAGTGCTCCCTCTAAGCTGAGTTAATGTGAGCTAGCTCACAGTTTTTTAGGCTCTGGCTCACACATTTTTGTCTTAGCTCAGGAAGGATGGCTCCAGAGCAAACTAATTTATGCACTAGCTCAAAACTTTTAATGCCAAGAACTCACAAAGTAGAATTTTTGCTTATGAGACTCCACAGCTTAGAGGGAACATTGGTGGTGGGTGCTTCGAGAGCTACACAATATGTGGCTTCTAAGCCACAGTTTGGCCATCCCTGTTATAGACACTGAAGAAAATTCAGGGGGAGGAGATAGCAGTGGTAGGGTCTGTTCTAGCAAAAGCTTTTTTGGTAAGTGTGTGTAGCAGAACTTTAAAAGATGTCTTGTGGTGTCTTAACAGTTTGAGTTTTGTGGGGTTTAGTTGAACTGAGCTCTAGCCTATAGATCTGCTGCTTTTTTGGCATAAGAGCCATTTTCATCTTATTGAAGATTTATCGACTCATATGCTTTGTGTGGGCTAGAGCCCTGGGCCCTATCCCACACAAAGCTTATACTTCACAGCCACACTCACTTTTATAAATATGCTTGGCAGGACCAGGAAAAGTGTTAGCAGCACCATGGCACCCAATAGGAGAGGGGACCTTGTCCTATTGCATAATCTACTACTGGAAATCCCACTCTGATGATTCTGTTGATATGCTCTGTGTAATCTGCCTTGAGTCCTATAATGATCTTTTATTATGATAGTGAATTGTGGTCCTTATCTGTGGATATTTAAATCTGTGGATTGGGGGCCCAGAGAAGGAAAATAGATGGTTCTACAAAGTTGGGTGACCCTCCTGAGGTTTTGGGGGGGGAATCGGAGAGGGGGAGAATGGGATTATAAAAATACCAAAACTAGAGAACAGTTAACTTTACAGGAGCAGGTGGACAAGGAAAAGGAGGGAAAGAGATTGGGGGGGGCACTTACAAATGAGGAAGATACCACTGAGCCAGGAAAGCTGTGGGTTAGGCAACCAGGACAGTCTCTGCTGCTGCAGAATGGGCAAGGAAGTCACCACTATTGATAGTGGTGCAATAGTAAAGTTGTCCGTCTGCCAATCAGTAGAGTTGCTGCTACGACCACATTGCTTATTACCTTTTCTGAAGGCTATTAAGTTCCTGGAGGAGGCTCAGTGTGCTAATGTATACTCTTCGTAATGGTCCCTATTTTCGTTACAGTGCTTAGTGGCTTTCAGTATCTTAGAGAGTTGAGATCAAACTCCATTTGTGTGCATTACATTGTTTTGCTTTTTGTCTTTAGATGATGACACATATTCAGAAGCAAAGCTTCAACTGGAACAAGCGAAATCGACCATTCCTGCTCCTTCTGTTTCCAAGCGTGTTGTACTTGGTGATACTGTCTGCAGTCTGGCAGGAACAGCCGACCATGGAAACAGTGCAGTAGAGCACAAGGGAGAGAAAAAGGACTTGTTTAATATAGTGCCTGAGGTTGGTAGTGATGGCACCACTGAGCTCCGGCAGCGCAATAGAGGTGATCTGATGGAACAGCGAACACCTCAGCATGGCCTAGACCAGTATTTATCGAGATTTGATGAAGCTATGAAATTAAGAAACCAGCTGATGAGTGAGAAACCAAGCCAGGAAAATGGGAATGCTGCAGAGGAATTTGATTCTTTCCGTATTTTTAGATTAGTTGGATGTGCCCTTCTTGCTATTGGAGTTAGAGCTTTTGTGTGCAAATACTTGGTGAGCTGAGGTCTCTTATTTGATTGTTACTAATTCTTTTTAGCTTGATTTTTATGCTCTCCTGATTGGGTAGCAAATTGGCTTTTTCTCCAGTGCCACTCAATAAACTCATAATTGTAATGATTAAATCATAGTGGAAGGTTAAATTCAAGTCCAAATCCATGAAATTTAACCACTGTTCCACAGTGGCTTTACACCTTTAGGGTTGGGTCCAGACTAAATGTCGACTGATTCTTCTTTCCAGACCACCTTTGTGGTTTCCTGTCTCCCATAAACAGCATTTCATGAAGATCAGTGGACTGCAGTGGGAAATGTAATGTGAGATAGCAGAGCTATAAACTTTGTAAAGGACACAGATAAACACAATTAAAGATATTATTTTTTAACTTAAAATACAAGCATGCTTAAAACTCTTGCAATATTTTGTTTAAAATTGAAAGGTGGGGGAATAGTGGGATTTGGCAGTGTAATGTTTTAAAATAACACATCAAGAAAAAGCACAAGGATCACAGCAGAAACTAAAAATATAAAATGCTCTTAACCTGGGAAAACAATGAAATGGCATTGCAAACTCCCCCCCCCCCCCCCACCCCACGGATCTACTCAGATTGGCAGTGGCTCTCCAATGTAATATCCCCCTTTGGCTGTGGATTCCCAGGTTAGGTTGATTCAGCAGAGACAAGCTGGATCAAAACAGCGACCCTTTATTTGCAAGTACACAACTCCAGGAAGCATGAGCTTCAGTTGGCTATAGGAAAAACTGAAAAGTGAAACATTTCCATGCCATTGAAACACAGTGCAGCACAAAGTTGCAACGAAAACATGGAATAGATTTTCCATTAAGGTCTCTGGTCCCTATCTATCTGGGCACAGAGACCTTCATGGAAAATCCATTCCACGTTTTTCTTGTAGCTTTGCTTCCTGCGGTAGCCGGCAAAGGCAAAACAGAAAGAGCAAGGAACTTCGGCAACCTCAGGTTCAAAGGGTGAGGGCAGGAGTGGGAGAACGGGAGAAAAGAGCCCTGTGGGCCTGATTAAAACTCTTGTTGGGCTGGTTTCGGCCCACAGGATGGACATATGACACCCCTGCACTAGTGTTTTGGCATTCAATTAAGTAAAGAGGAAGGATTACACATAGCTGCAACTTTCCCAACCCATGCATATGATGCTAAAGCACTGTTAACATTCCTTTACAGGAATCTTGATCCATTTGGATATAACAGTACTTTTATACTGTACATTTCCAGTGTTCAAAGTGCTTCACAAAAAGTACAGTCAGATCATCCAAACTGTTTTGAACTCTTCAGCCTCATGCTCAGGGAACTAACCACACAAAACCCTTTCCCAACTATATGTGCAACTTCTAACAATCTTCATTATTATAAAGTTATTTCACATTACACAAAGTGTATGTAAACTTTATAATCATGTTTTTATATGATGGAAGTAATTTTATACTAATGAGTTTTTACTAAATGCTTTATAAAATGTTGCTTTTGAGTGTCTTTGGATAGACATGTCCTTCTTAAACCATTGTTGAAGGATAATGAATTTCTCCATTTCAGTAATCCTATGTATGATACTGCACCATGTTATGTATGTTTGCATTCTGCCTAGCAGTTGTCATACTAATTCATCCTTAAATAAAGAATAGTCTGCTTCACAGTGGTATGCTGAAGCATAGCTCCTTTTAACCTATTTTACAGCGTGTCACTTGAAACACTTGATAATGAATAATCCCTTTCTTTGAAAGTTTGAAATTAATACAATTGTTTATTGCTGTTCTCTAACTCATATAATTTTCTTTTTCTTTCCAGTCAATATTTGCTCCATTTCTTACCTTACAGCTTGCATATATGGGGTTGTCTAAGTATTTCCCAAAGGTAAGAGACAAGTTAGAAACTTCCCAAAACTTCTACATATATTAAAGTGTTCTTAGATTATAGAAGTTAGAATAGATGTTAAGTATTTTTTTCTGGTAATCCATTGTTCACAGCACAGGTTATTTTTCAGTCTTTACTTGACCCATTATTTTCACTCATCCTAAGCTTCTTTGTCTCATCTCTAGTAGCCATTGCTAGTTCACTGTTGACCCAGATGTTAAGGTTTTTTGCCCAGCCAAGTACATCTTGCCAACAGGGATGGTAAGCATTTAGCCATGGTAAAAACTGAACCCTTCTTGTCCTTTAGAAGAAGCAGATCTCCATCGCACATGCATGAAAAGTTGTGCATGCTTTGGTCCCTATAATGAGTCCATCTCTGTGATGGTCATTTGAAGAAAAAGAAGGTAACAGAAGAGTGTTTTAGCTGTTCATTTCTCATAACTGGAACAAGGATGCAAATTTTCAGTGTGTGTAAATGCCTGCTCACCCACAACATAATATTTTTTCCCCTCTTTCCACTGGATGTCTATTAGGAAAAACTGCATAGCAGAGTTTTTTTCAGAATTATGTCACCTAAGATTAAAAGACAACTCTCATTTTCAGTGAAATAATAAAAAGACCATTGAAATCTTCAGGCTATTCTAACTAAGGATGCATTTTTGTTGCAAAGTATACACAGTGTATCCTACAGATTTTGTACGAAAGACATCACTTGTCTTTCATGTGAACCTCTTAAGGCACTGGCATGTTAATATTTAAATGCTCCTACACATTTGTACCTGGAGGAAAGTCCTCTGCTATAAGCATACATAGGATTGCTACCCTACTAGCAAGTTAACAGTCCAGTGATTATCATGATGTTGTTACTTCTCCCTAATATTACACAGTTCACAAGTATATGTAGGAGCTTTATCTCAGTTCTGCTATTTTTGTCTTCTGCTTTGTAAGAATGACTTTTGCTGCACTAATTTTTAGCTTTGCTGCTTTTCATTTTGTTGTGAATTTTTGTTGTAATCTGTTATGTTAGTGGTCACATCTTTCTTTCTTTTTCACACTGACTAACAATATTTTATATAAACTTTCCTGTCATGCCATCACTACTGTTTGCAACCCTGTTCCTAAACATGGGAGAATTACCAAACACCATCAGTGCAAAAGCTACAAAGTGGCTTTTTAAAAGGATGAAAATCTCTCAGAGAATAGAAAACCAGCTCTGATACTGCAAAACTCTGGAGAAAGGAGAAAGTTCTTAATATTCTCCCAGTCATGGGTTTCTCTGATCTAAAGCTATCTTTACATCGTTGTAGCTTCTGCTCTTTTCTGATGTTCAAAAGTAAGTAGCACTGATGTCAAAAGAATAACAGGCTGCAGTATATTGAGTCTGTTGTATTTGAGGTCTATAAACCAGATTATAGGAAAATATCCTAATCTTTTTAGTGTGCTTTGAGTTATCTGGGGTAGATCGCTATGAATATGTGTCCTGCCTAGGCACTCCAAAATGAACATACTAAAAATGATCTGTTCCCTCCTCTCCCCTCACAGTTCTTTCTGACCCTGGGAAAGACAATTTGCAGAGTCCTATGCCTTGCAAGAACTAAGAGTTGCATGGGTGAGAGGGCAGCAATGGGAGAGAGTATGGACAGGGCAATTTTGTCTGCTTCTCTTCTCCAGAGCAGTCCTTACTGTGCATCTCGGTTGCTGTGAGTCCCAGGACACCTGGAGTCAACATAACTTGGGGTTGGAAAGGACTGCTGGGAGGGAGGGAGACAAGGGAATGATGTGCATCCAGTAATGCCTTCCATTGATGGTTTGCTGGATCCAAACTACATTGTTTAAAGACAAGAAACAATGACAAAGATTAACTTTTTTAAAAAATGTGTTTGTTTTTACACAGAGTGAAAAGAAAACAAAGACTACAGTATTAACTGCTGCTCTTCTGTTGTCTGGGATTCCAGCAGAAGTAATCAGTCGTTCCATGGACACATACAGCAAAATGGGGGATGTCTTCACAGACCTTTGTGTCTATTTCTTTACTTTCATCTTCTGCCATGAATTGCTTGTGTTCTTTGGTTCTGAAGCACCATGATAACTCTGGAACTCAACATGATACTTCAGAAGAACTGCATCAGTCTTTATTCTGTAAATATCTCTGGATAAATACGTATCCAGTTCTTATTTGTTTCAGTGCAGCTTGAAATGCTTCTGAATGGAAGGTCCCAACTTCAAAACTGAGTCAATAATGCTTCATATTGTGCACAGTGATTGAAATACGGCAGATAGACTATAAAGCTCAGTGCAAGGCTATGGCCTTTCTTTTAAATTAGAATATGTCCTTTATCCTTACTGGCTCTGACTGTGTTTTTTCTTACCCTTATTGGCTCAAACTGTGACCCTTCTCTTTACAGTGTGCTAACATGGCACTATTAATGTTTTGAGCTTGGTTGAACGCTTATAAATTATGATTTGGATTCCCTAATAATTACTACTCTATCACTTTTATTCCCCTTAATATCTGAATCTATACATTTAGCTATAAGGATGTTCTGACAAAAACAACATACCAACCATAGTTGCTGTTTATGAATTGGGAGCTGTGTCGTTGTTCTCCTTTTCCCTGCTGAGATGGCTGGGTTCTTTTTCTTGTTGCAAAGGGTGGGTTTGGAATGGGAATGCTAAAGCAAAGCATGGAGCAATAAAGCCCAGCCTAATTCCCGTATATGTTTACTCCAAGCATTCAATAGCTCTTAATCCAAGCTGGTGTTCTAATTCCCAGTATTTACCTAACCCATTGTAATATGTTGTGTCGAGTAAACATTACCAGTTAAAAAGTTGCTCTTTTGAGTGGCTAGACTTTTATATCTAAGCTATCACCAGTTTTGTTCATTTTTTCTGATTTAGTAATTACTTCTGCACCATAGTTTCTGTATTTTCCTTTCCAAGAATATGTGCGTATGACGTCTATTTTACATAAACACTTCTGAGGGATCGCTACATTTACTAGTAACTTGGCTTGTGTGGGTACAAATGGATCTTTAGCTCTGTTTTATTGTCATCTGATTAGTGCATCACACTGGTGGTATATTAAATGAAGATCTAGAACATGTTCAAATAACATAATATTGATGTGCTAGAAAATAGGTCTTATAAGTCATCCAAAAATATTTACTTGAAGTAATTTTCATCAGAATCAATAGGAGTTGATTCCAAGTGAACAGTTTACAATAGGTTCATTGTGGAAGGCTTCTGTTCTGTTTTTCTGGTTAGTACAATGATTATGCTTTTACTTGGTTTTCAGGATTATTCTTCAGTTAATTAAGCATATTGTTTCTCCCCCCCCCCCCCTTAGGTTCCTTCAGTATATCACAATTGGTGTTTGTTGTGTATTGATAGATTTTTATTACTTGAAGAATGTGTAACTAAAGTAAGGGCTAGTACAGCCTAAGACTGTGATGTAGGTATTTGCGTGCCTCCTCCTTCATGTGAGAAATCCTTCCCTTCCCACTCATATCCCTCATGTTTTGGTTTGGCATTGTAATTATTGTTGTTCCCTAATTAAAGGTGCTGCTAATTCCAGTTAAGAACCTATGGTCCATTGCCAGTACTTAAACACTATTTACTTATATTTACACTGGCTTGTTGTGGAAATTAGGCTGCTATAGACTATTTCCAGTATTGTGAAGGATAAGTGTATTTTTCTCTTGGCTTTTGAGGTCTAGTGTCCTGACAGCAGAACAGCCTTGCTGAACAGTTTGGAAGCCTGGATGTTACTAACCAGCCGCACTCTCTGGAAATTTCTGCTACCTCCAAGTTTTACTAATTTATCATTGGAACTCTAATTACATCAAAACAAGTTTCTCCTTTTAAGAATAGTATTTAGAATCTTAGTACTTTTGTTGAGAAGTAATATTGGAAATAGGTTGCATCCCATGAGCTCATGCAAGAGAGAAGCAGGCAATTTCATCCAATTCCCCTTTTATACTGTGGCTTTCAATGTGATCCATGATGATCCCCCTGCCTCGAGCATCAGATTTTGGACTTGTGGGGGCTACTTGGGGATTGGGTGAAGCTTTTTGGATCCAACTTAATATTACTTAAAAGCAGATGAAACTTCCTCACTATTTTGTTTTTAATTTTAATGCCTTGTTTGGTGAACCAGACAATTTATAACAGTGAAGTCTGTTATGCGGAAAGTGTCCAGAGCTAGGATCTGTAGAAGGAACATAGATATGTAGAAGAAAAAAAGGACAAAAGCTGTAATGTTGCTTGTTATTTTTGTAGTAGCATCTCCCACTGTTAAAATTACAATATTTTGTTCAGTTTGAAAAGCCACTTCACTCTTTAGCAGTGGGGAACAGTTATGGAAGACTAACAAACATCTGCTTGTATGCTATTTCTCTTGTGCATCTATCCTTTTGGTTCTGGACACCATGTTCTATCGTATCCAGTTGGCTTTGCCCTACTGCGAATAGCTAATTGCACATGTTCTGGTACATAATATAAAATTGCTCTGTTTTACTGTATTTCTGCCAGCCTATTGAATGGATGGAGTTCAGAAGATTCAGAGAAACGGCTGGGCAAATAGCTAAAACTGAGTTCGTGTTGAAGGTTTTGTGTTGGCAAATGGTAACTGCAGAAATGCTCCATCTTCACAGAAACACGCAAAATGCAGAGCCTTCAATAATTCTAAACTAGTAATTTCAGTTAGTTAAACCATTATAATTAGTGTAAATTGTGACCTTTTTCTGGTATTTCTGTTGTTCAGGCTTACCATGTTGGGTTTTTAAGCAGTGATTCAACTATGAATTTTGTTTCTAATTGGATCTTTTTATTTCAACTGTACACCTAAATTTTAAAAGAAGATAGAACCTTCTTATGTAGCCTTTTCTGCTGTAAAAAGATGTATGGGATGTTGTAACAGGCAAAAGTGTTCAGGAGATGTTTGATATGTTACTTCTGCAAAACAGTTAATCTGATGTCATGTATGTCCATTCTAGTGTTTATTTCTACACTGGTTCTATTAAAATGATGTTTCATTTCTCAAGCTTTGTGTTTGTTGGTTATTTATTAATAAACACTGCACTGGTTGTGTCACAATTCCAATTTTTGAAGGGTTCTTGCAGCACTGGAAAAAAGTAAAAGTATAGGGAATCAAGTCTCTCGAGACTGATTACAGTGTAAATGAGGTAATATGCAGAAATATTATGTTCAGGCCTTGTCAGTACCTCTTTGTTGCTCTCACTGGATTTCTCTGCAGCTTTTGATGTGAACCATGCTATTCTTGAAAACTTTGGCACCAGAAGTCGGTCTCGGGGATTGTGCTCTGGATTGTTTTAAATTATTTCTTACAGACCAGGTTCATAGGATTGCCATCAGACTAGCTGTCATTAATGTAGGATATGTTCATGTCCTCTGGGATGCCACTGCTTTACAGTGGCTTTCCTCCATTATCCATGGTCGGAGACAGAAGGTGGTATTAGGGGAGAGGATGTCCCTGTGCTACCGGCTTGAATGTACGCTGCTGCAGGGGGTGATTCTCTCCCCGATGCTATTTAACATTTATATATACCCCCTTGCCCAGTTGGTCCAGGGGCTTGGGCTGGACTGCCATCAATATGCAGACTACACCCAGCTCTATCTGTTGATGGACAGCCAGAGCTGGATTCTGCCCCATATATTCTGGACGGGATTGGGGGCCAAGGCTGGATGGTTGCAGCAAAACTGGCTGAAGGCAGAGATCCTTCCTGTACCTGAGTTCTGGGGTCTGGAATCAGGCTCCTGGTCTTTGGTGGGGCACCATTGGTGCCAGCACCAAGGGTAAGGAGACTCAGGATAATACTGAATTCCTTGCTCCCTATGGAGGCCCAGGTCACTTTGGTTGCCAGATTGGCCTTTTAGCATCTTCAGCTAATCAGGCAGCTGGTTCCCTAATCCCGATATCACTCCCCAGGACTTGGCTACCGTGATCCATGCAATGTTCACTTCCAGGTTGGATTGCTGTAACTCACTCTATACAGGGCTTCCCTTGAGCATTATCTGAAAATTGCAGCTAGTGCAGATTGTGACAGCATGTCTGCTGACAGTGACGCCTCTGCGGGTGCACATTCAGCCAGTGTTGCACCATTTGCACTGGGTGCCAAAGCCCTATGCAGCCCGGGACCATCATACCTGTAGGACTGCCTCTCTCCGTACGAGCCCCAGAGAACTTCATGCTCTTCTGACCAGCACCTTCTGATAGTTCTTGGCCTGAAGGGTATCTGTCCTTCGCCCAACCTGCTGGAACATGCTCCCATTTGAGATCAGGGCCTCCGTGAGGCTTACTTCAGTTCTGCAGGGCCTGTAAAACAAAGCTGTTCTGGCAAGGCTTTTAGCTGAAATGATTAAGACTGTGTAGCACTAAACAGAAATAATTATAATATTCACACTGCACATATCCAATCAATGTGAGTACATCATTCCTGAGGATACAATATTTCCTTCAGTACAAAGCAGTTTCTTAATATAAAATGTCCACTCAGGTACTTTCAAAATGACAAATAAGTCTTCAGAGATGCCAATAAATGCCAACATGGTAGACTTGAAGCCAAAAGGACTGGTTTTGGTATTGCTACCTTCCTCAGCCGAAGGCTTTCCTCCACAACTATGTGTTATGGCTCTGCTTGCCACAATATTAATAATGCAACATTTTCAAGTTAAACACTGTGATTCTCTGGCTGGTAGACTTATCTTGCTCTCACATTATTTTCTATGTGTGTAATTCCACTTTTTGGCACTGAGAATATAATGACTAGTGGATTTTGGAAACAGCTTATTTTCTCAGTATCTTGCATGCAAGCTATAGGCAGTAATTTCTTCCCAAAGAGCACCATGTATGATCAGGAAACCCTTCTTTGTGTATGCTGGATAGCTGTCTGCCCTTACTGCTGCAAATCACTTGGCTCTAAAGGACAACAAAGGGAATGGGAAGAGCCCTGGTGTTCAGGTGTTACTTACATAGCTTCTGCCAAAAAAAAAAGTTACAAATGGATAGTGAGCTAATGGCACACAATGAACATATCTGAACCTTATTTGAGAAGATGCATCTCAAGACAGTGTCACCTTTTAGTTCTGGAACAGAATTAAACTGGAAAAAAACACGAGGACATTTTGGATATGGACTGAATGTCATTTTTTGATATTAACATTTTAAACTTCAAGAACTGAGGCCTAGTATGTGGTCTTCCTTCAGACCAAGGCCATGTTTGTATTTTCTTTACTAGTAGTTCTATTGTCAAGTGTCCCTCCGTTCATTCAGTAAACATTCCATTAGCGCCAAATGGTTCCATTTATTCAAGGCTTCAGGCGGGTAAACAGCTCGGACAACGTCCACGTTAAGACTGATATGAAGTAGCATGATAAAGTTATTATACTTTGCAATAAGCCATTGGATACAATCATAAGCCCCCTCCCATATATTTCCCACAGTAACAGTTCTTTGAGAACAGCAGCGATACACAACTTCCATCCGCAAGGCTACCTTCATAAGATACAGAGTTGCACTGAACAGCCTAAACACCAGGTGCAAGGCTGGGAAAGCAAAGGCCCTGATAAGAAGAAGAATGAAGCAGTCATAGACGAGCAATCATCAAAACAGCACTACAGTTTCCCAATTTATATTAGCAAGGCACTTGACATCTATGCTTGATTGTTGAGTACTCTGGTAACTTTGTGAAATGCTCTGTAATTAAAAACTGGATGTAAATTCATTGTTTAACTGCAAGGCATATATCAATACAACTTACAGAATAAGGACTATAGTTTAGAAAGTCAAAATCTAGAGCAGAATGTGTGTATGAGCTGATTAACCATGAATGAAGTCACAAATGACATATTCAGGAACTGGTTTAAAAAAAAAACAACCTTGCAATAGCTCTACCAAATTTGGCACACTGCCCAAATTCCTGTGTTGACTGTTTTTTTAAGGGTGAAGGGTAAGCAGGAAGCCTGAATATTTTGGTGCTTAGCTTCAATTTTATTTTGCCCCTCATGTTGTTTGCAGTCATCCCATAGTTAAAGGGTAGTATAAGAACTTAAATTAACAGTTCATGCACTGCTGGGAATGCCAGTTCAGGTCTTGTATGTATGTGGAAAAAACCATATCAGGGTTTTCATTGGGCCAAGTGTATTGGGACTTTCTAAAGTTGCACACGTTATGTCAACAAATGTGGAAAACGCAACAGTGGCCACAGGATTGGAAAAGGTCAGTTTATATTCCATTCCCAACAAAGGGTAATGCCAAAGAATGTTCAAACTATCGCACCATTGCACTCATTTCACATGCCAGCAAGGTCATGTTAAAGATCCTACAAGTTAGGCTTCAGCAGTATGTCGATCGGGAACTACCAGAAGTTCAAGCTGAGTTTCAGAGAGGTAGAGGAACTAGAGATCAAATTGCCAACATTCACTAGATTATGGAGAAAGCATGGGAGTATCAGAAAAATGTCTATTTCTGCATCATTGACTATGCTAAAGCCCTTGATTGTGTGGATCGCAACAAACTGTGGCAAGTCCTTAAAGAGATGGGAGTACCAGACTACCTCATATGTCTCCTGAGAAACCTAAGGGTCAAGAAGCAACTGTCAGAACGGGATATGGAACAACTGATTGGCTTAGAATAGGAAAAGGAGTTTGACAAGGATGTTTATTGTCACCCTGCTTATTTAATTTATATGCAGAGTATATCATGTGGAATGCTGGCCTGGATGAAGCAGAAGCCAAAATTAAGATTGCCTGGAAAAACATTAACATCAGATATACAGATGATAGAAAGTGGCAGAAAGTGAGAAGGATCTAAAGAACCTCTTCTTGAGGGTGAAAGGGGAGAGCACAAAAGTAGGCTTGAAACTCAACATCAAAAAAAATTTTGGTGTGATGTGGCATCCGGCCACATCACACCTTAACAAATAGAAGGGGAAGACATGGAAGTAGTGACAGACTTCACATTTCTGGGATCCAAGATCACTGCAGATGGTGACTGTAGCCATGAAATTAAAAGACGTTTGCTCCTTGGGAGGACAGCTATGGCAAACCTGGGCAGTATAATAAAAAGTAGAGACATCACTCTGCCAACAAAAGTCCGTATAGTCAAAGTGATGGTATTCCCAGTAGTAATGTTTGGCTGTGAGAGTTGGACCATAAGGAAGGCTGAGCACAGAAGAATAGATGCTTTTGAGATGCAGTGCTGGAGAAGAATCTTGAGAGTCCCTTGGACTGCAAGAAGATCAAATCAGTCAGTCCTAAGGGCAGGCCTCAGATTCAGTGGGAGCACAGCTCCTGCACCTTTCTGAGAGCTCCACCTCCTTATCCATTGAATAGTATGTGCAGCTGCATAACAATCCCTGGATTAGCTCCACCACCTATTTTTCTACAAAATGCCTAAGGAAAATCAACCCTGACTGTTCCCTGGAAGGTCAGATGCTGAAACTGAAGCTCAAATACTTTGGCCACCAAATGAGAAGGGAGCACTGACTGGAGAAGATCCTGATGCTGGGAAAGACAGAAGGCAAAAGAAGAAGGGGACGGCAAAAGATGAGATGGCTGGACAGCGTTACTGATGTAACAAACACGAATTTGAGCAGACCTCGGAGGATGGTGGAAGACAGGAGGGACTGGCGTGACTTTGTCCATGGGGTTGCAAAAAGTCGGACTTGACTGCGCGACTGAACAACAACAACAAAAGTTGCTGATTACAAACACTGTATTACACATAATGAAAGCACTTGTAATTAAGTTCTGGCTAATGGTGTCAAAATATTGAAACCTAGAGGCAGTAGCCACTATGAGATCAGTTATTCTGGGTTTCTTCAGAAAACTTGCCTGTTTATTAACTACTCGAACTAGGTGGCTTACAACAGTGACAAGGAATGAGTTCAGTCACATAGAAGTGCTTCCTTGGTGTAGTCTTCTGTGACAACAGTGTATCCCAGAGGAGAAGAGTAACTGAGATGGTATGCAGAAAGAGGATGGTGAAACTTTAATAAAATGCCTTCAAGTTGAACAACTGATACCTGTGTATCTGTCCCTTTACAGAGCTAGTTCTGTTATTGTTCTATTTAGAAGGAGAGTTGTGGAAAATAACTCTTTGGGGGTGCAGAAAACAGGTCCTGGACCATTTGCATCAGGGGAAGTTTGTATTATCAGCTGTAAAGGCTAAGCTACTTCATCCAGTCAGCTGTGGAAGAAAGAAATCAGCAGTATGGAGTTGGAGAGGGTAAGTGCTGATTTGTTCACAGGCCTGGCTGCAATAGACAATAGCATCAGAATTGCCACATCAGCAAGAGGTGCAATGTCTAGAGTCTGAAACCAAGAACAAGATCTGCATCAGACAGATTTCTGCTTGGGAGTCTCAGCATTGTAGGGGGCAATCTTGTATTTACTTGGAGTGCTAAAGAAATTGTTCATAAACAATGACTGTTAGAGATTTACATGCATCAGACCAAAAACAGGCAAATGTTGGTAGAGTTTGCAAATTGATGATGTTACCACATATTAAGCATCTGCCTTAGAGGTTTACAAGATTATGCATGGGATGGAGAAGGTAGAGAAAGAGGTACTTTTCTCCCTTTCTCACAATACAAGAACTCGTGGGCATTCGATGAAATTGCTGAGCAGTCGGGTTAGAACGGATAAAAGGAGGTACTTCTTCACCCAAAGGGTGATTAACATGTGGAATTCACTGCCACAGGAGGTGGTCTACCTATCTGGGCCAATTTCAGTCATATGATAAACTTCCTCCACAACAGGAAATACTATAGGCAGAGGATTCAAGGGCCACACAATGGTTCATGCTTGTGCCTTCTCTTTCCCCTTCACAGGAGCTATCTCCAGTGCTGCTTTGAAAGCAGAAAGGCTGGGTATAAATGCTTTTATTCTTACAACTAACTGTGGGATGAAGGCTAGGACTATTATCAGCCTCGAAGTGGGCATGGCGGTCTCTCGTAATTTATTGATATCTGCACATCTGCCCATCACTTCCTTAAGGAAACAGCAGCCTTGGAGAGGCAACTCCATAGCATCACTTCCATCACGCCTCCCCCCGCCCCATCTCTAGGGGTATCTGAATTAGATTTGGTAACCCAACGAAAGGTAAGGGAAGGGCTGTGTGCTCACCTACAGTAATCTGTAGGTTCTGAATTATATTCATTTACCAAAGCCAGGAGTTTCCCCAGAATAGCAACTGATCTCCAGAATGCAGCTATGGGAAATTTCCAAGTCTATATGCCACATTGTTACCGCTGGAGCCTCCAATCTGGGCATTCAAGTTTAATGAAACCTTTTTGAAATAGTCCCCCTGGAGAAAATAGCTCCTATGGCATTATACCTCACTGATGTTCCTGTTGTTCCCGAGTATATGCCTACATCAGACTCTACCTAAAGAAGTACGCTCTAAAGCTTATAGTAAAATAAAAAAATGGGTTGTCCTTGCTACGCAAGTCTGCCTTTTGCGGCAATAGACGGTTAACCTTGCCGATATTCTCAGCCACGCCGAAGCCCTCTCCGCATTTGGCTCCTCCGAACACCAGGGGCCGCTGTAGGCATCTCTTACGGGTGGCGGCCTCTCCTTCCGTCTTTTCATTTCCTCTCCGTTTGTTTTCTGGGAATGTCGCCGTTTAGCCCGTGAGGGATCGTATCACCACGAGAAGGCGGCTGTTCTGTTTCTCCGAGCAGGGCCGCCATGGGCCGGGAGTCCAGGTGAGCAGAGGTCGCTTCGGATGAGGCTGCTGCCCTTCTCGGCTGTTTCTTTCCTTGGGGAAGTGAGCTGAGCAGGGTGACAAAGCTGACCCCAGAATAGGCCTCTCGTGGCTGAGTTGGGCCTGGGCTGTGTGGGGAAATGTGTAGCGGCTGAGGGGGCCGAAGGGCCGTCCGGAACAGGTGGGCGGGGGGGAGGCTGAGTGGAAACTCCTCATTATAATCCGGCCTGTTTTCATTCAGGTTCTCCTGGCTCTTCGGGCCGCTGGTGCTTTCTGGTTGGACGAGGCGTTTGAAATATTCTTCCTAATTTCCCTTATTGCTTCCTTATGGTGAATTTTGTTTGAATCTCGATTTTCGAATCCGTTTTTTCTCCAGGCCTGCGTGTGGGACAATAGTAACGAAGAAAATACTGACATTCTTAGTGGATTTTCACTCTTGTGTTTTTAAATTGCGCGTCTGTTGTGATTTATTTTTTAAATGGCGTTTTTAAAATATAAACCTAGGCTCGGGTTCTCAGTTCGGTGGTTCTTTACGGCACACAAGCCGTAAAGCAACATATCATTTAAACGAAGGGATAAAATACAACGACGCTGAGACGTGTCCAAATCTACCTTCCCGTTATTGTGAGCCAATAAAGGTGATATAAGAGAGGTTTTTGTATAACTTTTGGGATTCAGGCTCAGATGGGATTCCGGGATCAGGGAGCTGTCACTATCACCTTGTACTTTCTGTTCTGATTTGTCACACACATGGTACTTCTAGAAAAGTATCCCCAAGGGTCAGAATATAGGGAAGGAAACAATTTTTAAATAAATGGTTTCAAGTCTAATTCTGAGGTAATAACTATAATTTTGAACGGTGCCTAGAAACTTATTGACAATACAGGCGTTGAAGTATAATAATAGTATGCTTATACTAGATTAGCCATGTTAAGAAACAAGCTGTGTTTTTGTGGTAGTGGAAACATTGGCACAGCCCCACATACAACTTGTTGCAGTAGTATGAGGGGAATAACTTCATTAGGCTACTTTTTGACCTTATCTCCCAACAATCTGACTGTAATAGATTCAGGCATGATAAGATTTGTCTAGAGAATCTGGAACCATTAATTTTCGCCTGTAATAATTAATATTAGACTGATGTTTGTGTTCATACGGGTATATGAATAGCTAAAGTCAGAATGCACATATTGTGGTATCAAGAATAAATGGGACACATCCTCTTTCACTTTAAAATACTGCAAGAGGGTCTCTACTTGTATGTATTTTAAAGTTGAACAGGACTAAAGGGCTTACCCTTGTGTAATTTGTAACGTGCAATATGAGTAGTTTGTGCTTGAGCATTTCATTCTTGCTTACAAGAAACTCTCAGCAACTGTCTCTTTTACTGTCCATGAGATTTGCATATCAGGTGATGAAATACTACTAGATCAGCTGAGACAGCTGGTTATCTTGTACAGGTGAAGCCTGACCTCAAGGCAAATGGATTTCCTATGGTTGAAAACCAATTCCATACTACTTAAAGCACATATCTCTTGTTTGGCATGGTACATAATTTGGGCATTGATTGTAATAGCTTGCACATAGACGTGACTTTAAAAAAAATGGAGGAAAGCCTAGTATTGTATGCCTGGATTTTGACCCGTTTTTATCAGGCAGAATAAAGGGTTTCATGCAGAATCATCAGAATTTGGTCCACTTTGCTTACCCTAATTTCTCTCATTTCCTTAGATCAACAAAGCAACAGTTGTCCAAACAAAAACAGTGAGTTAATCTATTTAAAATAATAGTTTTTGATCTCACCATTTCTAAACACAAATGTTCTGTTAATGACTGCCTGCCTCTTCCAATATATCTGTATGAAGTTCAGTAACACATTCAGCTAGTTCTTAGAGGGGGCTCCCCCTTTCTCTGATGATGCCTTCCTATCATGAGTGTGTCTGTGGTGAGAAACTGCCAAGGTCAGTTTTCTCTGACACCACAAAACCCTCCGTTTCTCCATATTATCAGCTCCATATAAGGTCTCATTTATTAGTTTATTGGGGTGTGTTTTTTTAATAGCACCTTTACTCCCTTTGCCTAATTTTTTCTGACTTTGCTGTGGTTAGCAGCCTCAGCTTCATTTTAGATTCTTGGAGGCTCCTTATTTTGACTTTGTGGGCACATATTTAAATCTGGAGTGTTCATTGTACTCTATGTATGACAGGGTAAAATAAGTCCCCTGCTGAAAAACATATTACAATTTCAGCATAATTTTCTGTTTTCCTTTTGCACATTCTCTACACCCTTTCTATCTCCATTTTAAAGTGTTCACATGTGAGGTTATCCCATCATTTCATTGTGGGTGAGCACAGAAAGCACTGGAGGCTGCAGTGGGGGCAGACTAGTTGGCCTGAGGAAGCTGCCAGGTGATGGGTTTGTTATCTCCTGTCCTAATCAGCAAGCTATGGGATGTGATGCCCATGGAATTTAATGTACATAGTGTATATTAATTGATTTATTTTGCCCTTTTCTCGCTATGCCATTAGTGCCTTAGTTGCTTGTCTCTTCTTACTGTTGTGCCTCTTTGCCTTGAGCCATGCTTTATATGAACACCAGATTCTTCAAATCTACAAATAATAAGGGGCTGCAAAGGACCAAAGCAATGTCAAATCAGCCCCTCTACCAAATCATACCTTAAGGCTAAAGAGTCAGTGACACCACTGAAGATTACCAAGAGCTAATTCTGCAACTTGTTATACTTGAAAACTTGAATATCAGATTATTTTAAGAAGTGTTTATTCTGTTCTTTAATAGTGCTTCATATCTTAACTGTCCTGTTAATATACTGCCACAGGCATTATCGAAAGCGCTCCTCATCACGAGGGCGCTCTGGTAGCCGTTCTAGGAGTCGTTCTCCATCTGACAAAAGAGCAAAACGTGGAGATGATAGACGTTCTAGAAGTAGGGACAGAGATCGCAGACGTGAGAGATCACGCAGCAGAGACAAGAGGAGATCTCGGTCACGTGACAGGAAACGTGTCAGGTAAGCATCAAACTTTTATTTTATGTGTAAAAGAAGTTTTTGCATGTTGTTAAATCAGACTTAAAATCTGATGCAAAGGTCCCCAACATGGTGCCCTTGGGTGCCATGATGTCTACCTAGTATTTTTCGAAAGTGGGTAGGGCCGGGCGGGGCTTTGCTCAGCAAGACTTCTGATTGGTCACTGGAGATTCAGTTGGCTGCACCGATTTTTTAAAATGTTGCTTTGGCTAGATCTGCCTCCACATCAGGTCTGTGCCTGAAGGCATGCTGAAGCAGCTATTTTGTGGTTGGCTCCACCTCAAAACAGTTTTGTGCACCCGTTCTGTGTCAGAATTCCAAAGTTGCCTCCTGGCTCAAAAAGGTTGGGGATCCCGATCTGATGTGTGAGGTGTCATTTTATTCCCAGATCTTTTAAACCTTAAACCTGTCCTTCGGGAAGGGTTGGCTAAAAATCAACCAAACAAACAAACCTTTTATGTTAAACCTTTGGTCAAGCATATCAGGAGCTTTTGAGTGTTTGTCACCACTGTGTGGATGGCATCTTGCTATACATTTCATCTAAACCTCAGAGGCAGCTGTGATGGTCCTAGACTAGTTTCTGGGGACTGTGGTCAGATGGCTGAGGATTAACAAATTGAAACAAGAGAGAGGTGATCCTGGTTGAGGTGGCAGAATGTTTGGCTGATGTTGATCTACTAGACTTAGATGGGGTTTAGCTGAAACCAGCTGCGGTTGGTTGAAAACATGTAAACTTTCTTGACTGTGTGAACTGGAACCAGGCCATTCATACTTTAGCTCCCTTCTTGATGAACCAGCCATTGGCTTGGGGGCACAGATTCAGTTGTGCTTAGTGGCTAATCCCAGACTAATTCCTTTTACCAGCCCACCTCTATTTGGCTTAGAGAGTCAGTAAAATGTCATTGATTGTTCCAGATCTGGCAAAGGTTATCTGGTCAGGTGCTAGCCAAAATGGTAAGGAGTGATGCCAACAAAATGGAGGTACACTGGTTCTGGCAACAATTGTTTCTCTTTTGGTAGAACTTGGGAATGTTCTTGATCCTGGCCTTTTGATTTATAGGGGTTAGGGGGTTGGCTTTACAATGGCTCTCCTCCTTCCTCGAAGATCGGGGACAAAGGGTGGCGATCGGGGGCGGGCTGTCCCAGAGGCGCACACTAGATTGTGTGGTGCCTCGGAGCGGTTCTCTCACCGATGCTATTTAATATCTATATGCGCCCCCTTGCCCAGATTGCCTGGAGGTATGGGCTTGGGTGTCACCAATATGCAGATGACACCCAGCTCTATCTGTTAATGGATGGCTGGCCTGGCTGCGTCCCAGGGAATTTGGACCTGGCACTGCAGGCCGTGGCAACCTGGTTAAGGCTGAGTGGGCTGAAGCTGAATCCAGCGAAGACAGAAGTCCTTTGCGTGGGCCGGGGCGCTCTGGGGAGGGAAATACCTCTCCCTGTTTTTGACGAGGCGCCACTGAAAGTGGCGCACTGGGTCAGGAGCTTGGGAGTCCTACTGGAGCCTTCACTATCAATGGAGGCCCAGATAGCAGCCACTGCTAAGTCAGCCTTCTTTCATTTAAGGCGGGCAAGGCAGTTGGCCCCCTTCCTAGAGCGCCAGGACCTAGCAACAGTGATTCATGCAACGGTCACCTCGAGACTGGATTACTGTAATGCCCTCTACATGGGGCTGCCTCTGTGCCGAACCCGGCAGCTGGTGCAGAACGAAGCGGCTAGGCTGCTATTGGGGCTCCCAAAATGGGAGCACATACAGCCAGGGCTGCGCGGACTGCACTGGCTACCAGTTACATACCAGATTCGTTACAAAGTGCTGGTTATCACCCTTAAAGCCCTATATGGCCGAGGAGCTGCCTACCTGAGGGACCATCTTTCCCCATATGAACCCCAGAGAGCACTGAGGTCAGCGGGGAAGAACCTGCTGACTATCCCCGGGCCGAAGGAAGCAAAACTGCAGAGTACCCGTACCCGGGCTTTCTCCGTTGTAGCTCCACATCTATGGAACCAGCTCCTGGAGGAAGTGTGGGCCCTGCGGGACTTTAAACAGTTCTGCAGGGCCTTCACCGACTTCACCGATTAAAAGACTGAGAGACTGCTTAAATGATTCTTACCATCTGCTGGAATAGCACCAAGATGTTAATTTTATTGTTTTATTGTTTTTAGAATTTTAATTAATTGTTAGCTATTGTTTAAATCATTGTATAACTCACTGTATTGACTGATGTTGTTAGCCGCCCTGAGCCTGCCTCGGCGGGGAGGGCGGGATATAAATAAAATGATTGATTGATTGATTGAAATAGGTCAGTGTTGAACCTTCTTTCAGTTACATGTTGCTTATTAGGCTGCACCTTATTTTGGCTCTGCAGACTGAACCATGCTACTGTAAGCTCCTGGTTGAACTCCTGTAATAATCTTTGTATGGGCTGCGTTTAAAGATATCTCAGAAGCTTCAGTGAGTACAAAATGTAGCAGCAAGATTCCTGTCCAGGAGTTAGCCACTTGGAACATACTACTTCTGTGCTGTGCACTGGGTACATTTGCTTCCACACCCAACTCATAGCGTTGGTTATTACTTTTTTAAAATTTTTAAACAATTTTATTAAGATATTTCAGGCAATTACATATATGAAAATAATACGATTATACTTTTAAGAGCTTTCATACTTACTGAACTGCATTTACTGGTATACTTCCCCACACCAGTTGCATTTCTAAGACAAATTTCTGGTTGTAGTGCTCTCTTTTAGCACTGTCCATACAGCAGCAGCTTTCTCTGTCATAGGTCCAGCCCTCTGGAGTGGTCTAACAGAGTGAACATTAACAGCTCTATGATCAAGACAGTTTTTTTTTCCAAAGGGCATTTGGTGGAGTGTGAACTGTGCCTGCAGATCTGGCTGTGTTTATATGTATTATTATTATTTTGTTAACAATGTCTTACGTTTTGTGAACTTATAATGCTGCTGTCCTGCTAGCTGCCTTGAGTTCAAGGATATAAGATGGGATAGAAATATTTAAAATAAATTAAAAGAAAATATGTGCTTTCTGGTGACAAAAATACGCTTTCTGAAGGATAGGAAGTTCTTTGAGTTCTTTGATGTGCGTATTTTGACCCATGAAGTAGCTGTATACTGAATCAGACAATTGGTTCATCAAGGTCAGTATGTCTATTTATACTGGTTGTGATTCTCTAGTGGCTCAAGTGGAAGTCTTTCATATCATCTACTGCCTGTTTTGCTGAGATACAGGTTGGTAACCATGTTGGTCTGAAGCAGCAGAACAAAATTTGAGTCCAGTGGCAAGACCAGCAAAGTTTTATTCAAGGTATTCCACAATTAAGGAAGATACATTTACACATTTTACACATTTATAGATTAGTCTCCAATTTTGTTAGATTTATTTGCTTCACCATGTTTTCCCCTGAAATTAAATCTAAACAAATGGTGACTGTAGCTTGTTATTCCTGTTTGGTCCTTCCATCTGCTAAAACATCTTCATTATGTTTTATGCTAATTTGCTGCTCACCCTCTAGCTATATGTATGGACTGGTAACTTCCATTTCTAGTTATCTGAAGAAGTGTGCATGCACATGAAAGCTCATACCTTGCATAAAACTTTGTTGGTCTTAAAAGTGCCACTAGACTCAAATTTTATTCACTTGTTTTCTCCCTTTTTAAAGCTGGAGGTGATGGGGATTGAACCTGGGATCTTCTGCATCTGAAGCAGATGCTCTACCACTGAGCCATAGCCCCTCCCAGACAGTTGCTAAATATATTGTTCTCACAACTTGTAGCTATGCATTGTCCAGAAACTGGCGTTACGTTCTTCAAGAAGGAGGAGTTGGTTACTGAAATACACATTTCTTCTGTCTTTCTGATGAATAACAGTTTTTCAAACCAGAAGAGTATTTCCTATATACTGCTGCTTAAAGACCTTTTCTGCTTTTTGGCAGGCGTTCAAGAAGTAGGGAGAGGGAGCGGAGTAGAGAAAGGAGACGATCGCGGAGTAGAGAGAGGAGACGATCCAGAAGTCGAAGCAGGGGGAGGCGATCCCGATCTTCTAGCCCTGGCAAGAACAAGAAAGTAGAAAACAGGTAAGTTATTACCATGTAGCATTTTATCTGGTTGTACCAATAAAATAGTTATAGATAAGGCCACGACAAAGTAGAAAGTGACCATTTTGAAAAATATGGATAATTTTAAATTAATTGTAAATGACCAAAAATTAGATGTACTTCTAGACAGAGAGAGTCCAGCATTAGAAAGTCTTCTCAATGTGTAAGAGCATCTGCTGTTTCACCCTTCTTTTTGCATTTACTATCAGTCTGAGTTATTGAAAAAGATTTTGTTTTGAGATAAGGAGCAGCATGCAGGGCCGGCCCTAGGCTTCACGGCAAGTCTGCCTGGGGTGCCACACCTCCGTGCCTCACCGGCTCTCCTCTTTTTCTCTGCCCACACGCACTGTCCCTCCTCCCTTCCCATCCCTTGCAGTATTTGCAGTGCCACAATGTGGCGCCATGCTCCAGCTCCCCCGGCATCCTCAGTGGAGTGATGCCAGCCTTCTCCTCACCCGCTACTTCAGTGGACAGTACTGCATTCTCTCTTAAGAGTGCATGGGACCAGGCTTCACTCCCCTCTCCAGAGCGAAGCCTGGGCCTATGCTGTCTTAAGAGAGAACAGTAGTGGGTAAGGAGAAGTAGTGGGTAAGGAGAAAGCTGGCTTTGCTCCTCTGGGGGGGGGCGGTCAGGCCACCTTCCACACACACACCCCCCACTGGTGCAGTCAGAGGAGTGACGCCAGTCTTTTGCTTACCCACTTGGATGGGCAGTACCGTGCTCTTGAGAGTGCCCAACAAGGCTTCCAGAAGGGAGGGGAGAGCGAAGCCTTGTCAGGAGCTCTCTTAAGAGAGAACGCCCATTGAAGTAGCGGGTAAGGAAAAGGCTGGCATCACTCCTCTGAATGCGCCTTTGGAGGGGGCACTGAAGGTGGCCTGCCCCCCCCCCCGCTGCCACTGCCAAGGACAGCTGGCGGAGAAGCGGGGTTGGGTGGGGAAATTAGGCATTTGTCTTGGGTACCAGGAGGAGGGGAGCCCAATTTGGCACCCCCCTCCCAGCGCCCTAGGCAAATGCCTAATTTGCCTAGTGGGTGAGCTGGCCCTGGCAGCATGGCACAAGTTTCAGAGAAGTTGAGAGGGAACTTCTATTGGAGAAACTTGTGCAGATGGAAAGGCTAAGAAATAGAGTGAGGAATAAGGCAGGAAATTATGTGAACTAACCCCCACCATAACATAGGAAGGAGCAGTTAAACAGTCTTTGAGCACTGAGGAAATGTTTATATTGCCTCCTCCTCGTATGCTTGTATCAAGAAATATCACGTGTGCCCTTCATACATAATTCCATGTTTGTCCAATTAATGCAGAATTGAGTTCTGCAGATAGGCTTGTTAAGAACCAGTTTGTGAAATGTTTTGTAACTGTCATCTTTCATGTCTTTGTGCTGCTCCCCCTCTACTGTTGTGGATGCCTTTTCCTCTTTAATTTTCAGCTCATAGTGTTTACACTAACATATCTATCCATTTACTTACACCAGGAGCTTCTTTTCTGCGTTTTCTGTCTAACACTAAGCCCTTTCCCTCACATCTCTGTTAAATCAGCTAACTAACTGTAGAAGAGAGATAGTGCATAAGATACATCAAAGGGGTAGGAGGGGGTAATCTACGGCAGGGATCCCCAGCATGGCACTTGTGTGCACCATAGTGCCCACCATTACATTCCCTGGTCCTTGCCAAGCTTCATAGAGAGTGGGTGGGATCATAATAAGGCACGGCTTGTTGTTTTATTTAGTTTTATATCCCATCCTCCCTTGCAAGCGGGCTCAGGGCAGGTCAGTGAAACATGTAGTATGATAGAAACAAATTAAAAACAAATAACAGATTAAACAAAGCAGCAAAAAGATGACAAAGAGCCAAGGTCCAGTTTGATGACAATAAGATGGCTATTATTCATGTAGTTCAAGATGCTTCCTGGAAGATGCAAGATTAGCTGTTACATGTTGATCTTTTTAGGCAAGGCAATCATGGACACTACAAACACTGCCAGCAGTACAAACTGTGTGTGCAGTGTGAGAAGGGAGGCTGAGATGGATTTGATGTCCGCTGCCTCAGTCAAAAGCTTGGAGGGATGGCTCTGTTTTGCAGGCCCTGTGGAACTATCATAGATGTCTCAGGGTCCTGATTTCAAGTGGGAGCATGTTGCACCAGGCCAGGGCCAGGGCGATGTTGGTCAGCTGTGCGTAAAGCTCTTTAGGGCATATATGGAGAGAGAGGGTCCCATGGCCGCATAGGGCTTTGAAGGTCATTACCTTAACCTTGAACCAGATTCAGTACTCAATTGTTGTTGGCTGCTCTCATTCAAATGGAAGGGTATTTCACTGCAGTAGCGGTCACAGTCTCTCTGTGGTCAGGTACGCAGGTAAGCAACTGTATTGCCTTACTGTATGATTCCATTCCCTTCTTTTTCTCTGTCTCTCCCTCCTCCAGGCTTTTCTTCATGTCATGTTAACTTCCTTCTGCAATTCTTTTGCAAAACAAGGACAAATTACTGTGTTTGGCTTTGCCTCCTGTGGCAGCCACTTTGGGCTACGTTCCACCACCCCTCTCAAAATTCCAAAGTTGCCTACGGACTGAAAGTTTGTGGATTCCTGATTTAGGGGTTGTGATGGATGCTGGTAGAGCGTATTAGTGCCTGTGGCTTATATACCAACAAGAACATGCCTCTTCTACAAGAGAAAGATCCCATCACTAGCAACACAGATTTATAAGATCCAACCTAGTGACTAACCCTTAGGCTAGTCTTTTTGTTTGAGGAAATTCCTCAGTCCAATCCCCCCCCCTCCCCAATATAGTATTTAACACTTGATAGGAAAAAAAGCAATTTCCCCTGGAGCAAGGCTCCTTGTGCCAGAGAAAGGCTCTGCCACTAGCAAGGTGGAGTCACATAATCCAGCCTAACACCAGACCCTGAATTTATTACACTGTTGATTTTTCAGGCCACCTTAAAACTTAAAGCTGCAGACTTCTTTAGAACCTGGTCCCTTTACTCCATTGGGGCATCTCTTTATGAGATCTGGCTGGGAAAAACTGAATTAGTCTTCTTTGTTCTGTGGGTCAAAGTTCTAAAAATTAAAATCAGGTGTGTGGAATGAGAAATACTAGCAAGCATGCGGTTAGGGTGATTCATTTAAAATATGTAAACCATATCTGAAATATGTATCAGCTTTGTTCAAAGTAACAAAAATCACATTTTAAAACTTCAGTGACACAAATTCTGTCTCAAGATAAACATATGGTTTTTGTTAAAATAGTTCAGTGGGCTCTAAAGAGAACTTAATAAGATTTTATCAACCAAAAATGATTTCTACATTTATTGCCTTGGGTTAGCACATGTTTCAATTGGATTTGTCCTTTTTGTTTTAGAAGAGGTGGGAATAATAAAAATCCATAATAAACATGATAAATGGTTTTCATATTGAAGCCGTGTGTGTCAAATTCTAGGGGAAAAAGTGTTTTTTAAAAAAAAATTCAGCCAGGACTGATTCCTTTGAGGACACTAACACTTCCAAAGCAAGTGCTAAATCACTTAGCGAAACTAGCATTCATTTTTTTAGTTGATTTGCACATGTTGTTGCCTTCAAGGAGGTGTAAAATAAACATTAGAACCCTTAGAGTATTGACCCTAAAGTATTTTGGAAATTAAATTTGCAACTGGCAAAAAAGTATAGGAATAATATATACTTGCAATTGTATGTCTCTAAAACTGATGCACTTGATAAGAGATTAAGGCTAGAATCAAAGGAGGCTTTGCAGCTCACTTTTCTTTCCTGCTCCTGTCCCTTGGAATGCTGTTTGTGATACCGAGGGGCTGTAGTGGGGAAAACGCCTGGAAACTTTCTGTGCATACACTGACATTTATATCCTGATTTAAGGCTGCAGTGCCGTGTAAACTTATTTAAGAGTAAGTCTTACTGAATTCATAGAATTTGAAGATATAGAATTGGGTTGCAAGTATACATGCAGCATCCTGGGCAAGGTGAAGTGTATCTAAAATCTTTAAAATTGGTATGGTTTGCATGTGATGAGTTATTGCAAGTGGATGTCGTTGTGTAATGTAACTGTTTCTGTTCTTTGCACATACAGCTTCTCAGGTGAAGCTGAAGTGCCCTGACATGTAACCAGATTTTTTGAAATTGTCTTTTCAGATCACGATCTAAAGAGAAAGTAGAAGGAGTGGAAGTTACAAAGGAGAAGAAAAAGGAGAAAGAAGACAAAGAAGAAGAAAAGGAGAAAGATGTTAACGTATGTACAGTGACAGTTACAAAGTAGACTGTTCTAATAATCATTCTGTTTTTCCATCTTTGAAATATGGGATGAATCTTGTTAGTTTCCATACTGGACATAGCACAAACATTGTTCTGTATTTTTCCTAATAAAATAATGATATTAAACACAATTACTTAACACAGGACTTCATAACAAATAGAAGATAAACTGTAGCTGGGGTGTGGCTGCAGTCTGATGCTGTGGCAACTTCTTTTGGAATTATTATTGTCCAGCTGTGGGTTTTGTGATTTGTTTCTTACTGCCCTTCACTATATGTACAGGTGGTACATAGTGCACATTCCTTTGATTGGCATATTATCAGCAAATCCCAAGGAAAAAACAAGCATCCAGAACTTTTAATACAGTTGCTGCTGGTGAACAGCTCACATAACCCTGTCTGGCATACATTCACAAGAGTTTCAGTCTCTGATAATTTGCTGCTGTTATATGTCATCAGTTTCTCGCAGTACCTTGTGGGCCTTTCGTTATCCATCTGTCAGGTTGTTGAGAGTTCAGTACATTGAAATTGAATTGCAGTAGTTGGTAATTAGGGATGTCATGAACTGGGGAAATGGAGATTTGTCCCATTTCATGGTTTGTGAGATCACATGAACCTCCCTATTTACCAAGCCATTTTGGTTTGTGAGGTTCATGGGAAGATCTCCTTCCTTTCTGCTGTCAGCAGCCCCATGAGGCTAGCAAAATGGAAGGGGGGGGGAGATCTTGCAAAAGCCATTTAAAGGGAATGTTCCTTTTAAGTGGTTTTTGTAAGCGGGTGCTGTGTGCAAGTGAAGTCCAAGCACCGCTTCTCAACACAAACCTCTGGAACAATGTGGAGGGTTGTGAGAGGGTCATGGATAGGGATGGGCATGAACTTGCAGTTCACAAACTGGTGATGTTTGTTACAAAATTAATTTTAATTTGTATTAGACAGACTGACTTTTGAATTATTTTTGTATAGATTTTAGATCCTTTTAGAATGTTCTTTTGTCTTGACTCATGTTGGCATGTTTTATCTATTTGTATGCATATGTGTGTACATCTGTTTTTCTTCTTTCTTCTCTTTTATCTCTTCTTTAATGTCAATAAAGGAAACTGAAGTATCAATTAAAATTTGGTTTGTGGCGAGTTTGTGCCCCTCCCTACTAGTAATCATATTCCGGTTACCATATTTTTGCCATGTGTTGGTTTTGTGTATTTCCTTTTATTAATTTCCTTGGGGTTGGCATTTTATTATCATTAACTAACTTGTTAACGATAAGTAACTTTTCCTTCAATTGCTTTTTTTCTTAAAGAATTTTGATCAGAACAAACTGGAAGAGGAAATGAGAAAACGAAAAGAGAGAGTGGAGAAATGGAGAGAAGAACAACGCAAGAAAGCAATGGAAAATATAGGAGAACTGAAAAAAGAAATTGAAGAAATGAAGCAAGGAAAGAAATGGAGTTTAGAAGATGATGATGGTATTTT
This sequence comes from Heteronotia binoei, assembly GCF_032191835.1. Classification (NCBI taxonomy): domain Eukaryota; kingdom Metazoa; phylum Chordata; class Lepidosauria; order Squamata; family Gekkonidae; genus Heteronotia; species Heteronotia binoei. Next base: position 134,746,951 of record NC_083227.1, on the reverse strand, counting down.
CATATAACTTATTTGAAGAGGAATAAGCTTTGTGTAGCTATTGAATGTGTCCTAAGGGCCTGCCCAACCATAACTGAGTTTTTGTAAAATGTAAGGATCAGGATGAATTTTGGTCTGGGGAACTCTTGGACATATTTCAAAAGTCTCTTCCTGGAGTATGCAGCTGCAATATGAAATGTGACAAATTTAAAGAGGATGGTT